>NW_024412394.1:83640973-83770856 GCF_014898765.1 Herpailurus yagouaroundi
AGGTTGAAACTAGACCACTTTCTCACACCATTCACAAAAATAAACTCCAAATGGATAAAGGACCTGAATGTGAGACAGGAAACCATCAAAACCTTAGAGGAGAAAGCAGGAAAAGACCTCTCTGACCTCAGCCGTAGCAATCTCTTACTCGACACATCCCCAAAGGCAAGGGAATTAAAAGCAAAAGTGAATTACTGGGACCTTATGAAGATAAAAAGCTTCTGCACAGCAAAGGAAACAACCAACAAAACTAAAAGGCAACCAACGGAATGGGAAAAGATATTTGCAAATGACATATCAGACAAAGGGCTAGTATCCAAAATCTATAAAGAGCTCACCAAACTCCACGCCCGAAAAGCAAATAACCCAGTGAAGAAATGGGCAGAAAACATGAATAGACACTTCTCTAAAGAAGACATCCGGATGGCCAACAGGCACATGAAAAGATGTTCAGCGTCGCTCCTTATCAGGGAAATACAAATCAAAACCACACTCAGGTATCACCTCACACCAGTCAGAGTGGCCAAAATGAACAAATCAGGAGACTATAGATGCTGGAGAGGATGTGGAGAAACGGGAACCCTCTTGCACTGTTGGTGGGAATGCAAATTGGTGCAGCCGCTCTGGAAAGCAGTGTGGAGGTTCCTCAGAAAATTAAAAATAGACCTACCCTATGACCCAGCAATAGCACTGCTAGGAATTTGTCCAAGGGACACAGGAGTACTGATGCATAGGGGCACTTGTACCCCAATGTTCATAGCAGCACTCTCAACTATAGCCAAATTATGGAAAGAGCCTAAATGTCCATCAACTGATGAATGGATAAAGAAATTGTGGTTTATATACACTATGGAATACTACGTGGCAATGAGAAAAAATGAAATATGGCCTTTTGTAGCAACGTGGATGGAACTGGAGAGTGTGATGCTAAGTGAAATAAGCCATACAGAGAAAGACAGATACCATATGGTTTCACTCTTATGTGGATCCTGAGAAACTTAACAGGAACCCATGGGGGAGGGGAAGGAAAAAAAAAAAAAAAAAGAGGTTAGAGTGGGAGAGAGCCAAAGCATAAGAGACTGTTGAGAACTGAGAGCAAACTGAGGGTTGATGGGGGGTGGGAGGGAGGAGAGGGTGGGTGATGGGCATTGAGGAGGGCACCTTTTGGGATGAGCACTGGGTGTTGTATGGAAACCAATTTGACAATAAATTTCATATATAAATTAAAAAAAATAAAAATAATAAAAAAAATTTAAAAAAAAAAAAAAGAAAAAAGAAAAAAAAAACTTGAACAGATGAGGAGCTGATTCTTACAGATGAGCAGAGAAAGTGGTTTCTTGAGATTGAACCTATTCCTGGTAAAGATGCTTTGAAGACTGCTGAGATGGTATAGTGATTATTAGAGATAAAATAGGAATATAAAAAATAATCTAGAATGAGGCAGAAAAGTAAGAAAGACGGGACAAACAGAAAACAAACACCAAGATGATAGATTTAAACCCAATTATATCAATAACAATGAATATATATGGTGTAAACACTCCAATTAAAAGACAGAGATTGTCAGACTGGATAAAAAAAAACACTCAAATATATAATGTCTACTAACTACATATAGCATAGGTTAAAACGAAAGGAAACTGGGGGGTACGCCTGGGTGGCTCAGTGGGTTAAATGTCTTGAATTCTACTCAGGTCATGATCTCACAGTCCATGAGATTGAGTCCTGTGTCAGGCTCTGTGTTGACAGCTCAGAGCCTAGAGCCTGCTTCAGATTGTGTTTCCCTTTCTTTCTGCCCCTCCCCTACTTGTGTGCACACTCTCTCTCTTAAAAATAGACATAAAAAAAAAAATGAAATAAATAAATAAATACAATACAATACAATACAATACAATTTAGGAAAGCCTGGGTGGCTCAGTTGGTTAAGTATCAGACTCTTGGTTTCAGCTCAGGTTGTGATTTCACAGTTCATGGGTTTGAGTCCCACATCGGGCTCCACACTGGCAGTGCAAAGCCTGTTTTAAGATTCTGTCTCCCTCTCTCTCTGTCCCCGCCCCCGACTTGTTCTCTATCTCTTTCTCTCAAAATAAATAAACATTTAAAAGTAAATGAACAGGGGCACTTGGGTGGCTCAGTCAGTTAAGCATCCAACTTCGACTCAGGTCATGATCTCACGGTATGTGAGTTCGAGCCCCGCATTGAGCTCTGTACTAAGCCTGGAGGCTGCTTCGGATTCTGTGTCTCCCTCTCTCTCTGCCCTTCCCCCACTCATGCTCTGTCTGTCTCTCAAAAATAAATAAATGTTAAAAAATAAATAGATAGATAAAATGAAACGACAGAAAAAGATATGCCACAGAAATGTTAATCATAAGAAAGCTGAGATGACTATATTTACATCAAACAAAATAGATGCCTGATTAGATCCTGGACTTGAAAAAAGACATTAGTACGACAATTGAAAAACTTCGAATGAGGTCTATAGATGAGTTAAAAGTTTTGTAACAATATCAATTTCCTGGTTTAATAATTGTACTGTGGTTATGTATGATATTAACATCTGGAAAAACCGAGTCAAAGTTATATAGGAATTATCTATGTAAATTTTGCAACTTTTACATAAGTCTGTAATTATTACAAACTGAGAGTTAAAAATATTTTAAAAATTAAAAATCTCAGCTCTTTGAAAAACACTAATAACAAAATAAAAAGGCTGAAAGAATATTCACAATACATCTATTTGACAAAAATATGCTATATATTTGACTTATATAGACTTTTACCTATAATATATAGTAATAATAATACATAATATGCATAGAAAGCCATACTACTGAGCAACAAAATGCATAAACCACCAATAATATGGAATAACACAGGTGAATCTTGAAAACAAACTGTAGTGGGTGCCTGAGTGGCTCAGTTGGTTAAGTGTCAGACTCTTGGTTTTGGCTCAGGTCATGATCTCACAGTTTTGTGAGTTCAGGCTCCGTGTCGGGCTCTGCACTGGCAGCATGGAGCTTGCTTGGGATTCTCTGTCTCTCCTTCTCTCTCTGCCCCTCCCTGACTCATACTGTCTCTGTCTCTCTCAAAATAAATTTATAAGCTTAAAAAAAAAAAAAAAGAAAGAAAAGAAAACAAGCTGTAGTATATCCATGCAATAAAAAGCTTTTCAACATTAAAAAGGAATGATGTAGGGGCGCCTGGGTGGCTCAGTCGGTTAAGAGTCTAAGACTTCGGCTCAGGTCATGATCTCGCGGTTCGTGAGTTCAAGCCCCGCGTCCGGCTCTGGGCTGATGGCTCAGAGCCTGGAGCCTGTTTCGGATTCTGTGCCTCCCTCTCTCTCTGACCCTCCCCCGTTCATGCTCTGTCTCTGTCTCAAAAATAAAGGTTAAAAAAAAAAATTAAAAAAAAAAGGAATGATGTAGTGATACATGATACATAACTGATAAATCTCAAGATAATTACGCTGAACGAAGGAAGCCTGACACACACGCAAGCATACTAAATGAACCTATTTATATAAAATGCTAAAAATAAACCAAAAAAACAAATCTAATTTAGAGTAAAAAGGTGATCAGTGTTTGCCTTGGACTAAGGTGCTGACTTACTGGGAAATGGTACATGCAAACATGTGGGGTTGGTAAAAATGTTCTATATCTGGATTGTAGAGATGGTTACACAGTATAGAATGGAAATTATGCCACAACAAAAGTGATTTAAAACTTCTTAAAATGAAGGCTAAAAAAGTCTTTGATTAAAAAATATACATCTTTAGGTATTTTTAATTATAGGTTTTTTCTTTTTGATGAGTATCTTTTATATTACCATGACTATTTTCATAGCATTTTAGTACAGTAGATAGATTATAAGATTTAGCTTATATACTTTAAGAATCTGAACTTTGAAAAAAAAATAAATAATTAAAAATATATTTTTTTAAATTTTTTTAAAAATCTGAACTTTAGGGGCACCTAGATGGCTCAGTCAGTTATGTTTCCAACTTCAGCTCAGGTCACGATCTCGTGCCCTGCGTCGGGCTCTGTGCGGACAGCTCGGAGCCTGGAGCCTGCTTCAGATTGTGTGTCTCCCTCAGTTCTGCCCATCCCCTGCTCACACTCTGTTTCTCTCACTCTCTCAAAAATAAATAAACATTTTAAAAAACTTAAAAAAAAAAGGAATCTGAACTATGAAAACATGAAAATTTGTGATTCAAAGAAACAGAACTGAAATGGAACAAAAGATCTGAATTAGTCACCTCAACTATTTTTCCTCTAGTCTACCACACCACGTGCCAGGGGACAATGCTTTTTCTTTAGTATCTGAAAGGGAAGTAAAAATTTTAAACAATGAAAGTCTCCTCTTAGTGTATGCTCCAACATTTTCCTTCCAGCATCAAGTGTATAATGAATAAGAAAAAAGGAGTAAGGCCAGGATTAGCCTTACGGCTGAAAAGCATCCCTAGTGAAAAGAGAATTAGTAAGTTTAAAACTATGCCAAAATATTCCTACACTGGCATTTCTGTAAAAGTATAAGAGTAGTAAGGTAATCTTATCTATAATCTAATCAATATCATGTGTACATCAATGTGTACCTAGGTTAAGTTTATGCTAAACATCTACATATTAAATCATTTATAGATATTTAGCAGAGATTATTTGTATTTTATAAAGAAACTGAGACTTAGACAAACTAGTTATTTATTTAAAGTCAAATACAGTTGAACCTTGAACAATGTGAGGGTTAGGAGCATTTACTCCCCATGCAGTCAAAAATCTGTGTAGAACTTTAACTCCCCCAAAACTTAACTACTAATAGCCTACTGTTGACCAAAAGCCTTATCAATAACATAAGCAGTCAACGGACATATACTTTGAATGTTATATGTATGATATACTGTATTGTTACAATAAAGTAGGCCAGAGAATAGAAAATGCTACTAAGAAAATCATAAGGAAGAGAAAATACATTTACAATACTGTTCTGTATTTATTGGGAAAAAAAAAACCCTGTATAAGTGGACCCGTGCATCAAACTCAGGTTATTCAAGGGTCAACTATAGAAAAAAGTGGGAAACTGGGATTGAACCTAAGTCTATCTGACTCCAGTGCTCGGGCTCTTTACTGTTTTGCCATTTTATCCCCAATTATGCTTGCTATATAAGCTATATATACTGCCTTCCATATTTGTACAGATCAAAGAACACTATAATGGTTCTCCTTATAGCTCAGCTAGCAGGTCTTAGGAATAGTAACTAAGAACATAGTTTCAAGCACAAGTAAAGCATTAGATTCTACAGAACATCATTCCTATAAAATACAGCTATCCGATATTAAAAAAGAATTCTGGAAACTGAGGGCTATTGGTCCCAAATAATTTTCTCTAATTTCATTCCCTAACCAGTCCAAAAGTTCCACAAAGTTACTACACATCACCAAAAGGAGAACCTCCCTCTACTGGTAAGAGGACTATCGGAAAAAGCAGTGTCTCTTTCTCCATTCTGTTTTCTCTTTTTTAGTGTTTTATTTTTCTCTGTATAATTCTTTTGAATCTTAAAGTTTCATACATTTCATTGACTTCCTTCTCTAGGAATTTTGCTAACATGGATTTCATTTGCTCAAAATCATTTGTTAACTTTTTGAAATGTATAGTAATAAAGTAATGATAGAGTTATTATTATACTAGATTGACTAAAATTATCTACTTTAATAATAGACAAAAGAAAATATTCACTAACTGATCATCTTGTTTAAGAATATATACAATATTTATATTCAAGCAAAATATAAATTTGAGCATGTTGATTATATTTGTGGAGGGAGTAAAGCAATTTTCACCTTACCTGAAATCACATGCTGTAGTAAATTCTGCTCCTCCACCCAATGCCCGACCTTGAACCAGCGCAACACTTATTAAAGGGAGTCTGTTTATTGAAGGAAAAAGGAAAAATGGATGTTAATATTTTTCATTTCAATATTAATTTACAAATATTATTTTTGAAAAACTTGAACTACAGTAGAAACAAATTATTGAACAATGTAACACACCTCAAAGGATAGTGGAACCTTGAGCCTGTATATCATGAAAAATAAAGCAGTCTAATTCTTAAGATATAATAATTCATACTAAATGCTATGTAAGTTTATCATACTACCTCCCTGAATCATTATATAGTTTAGGCTATTAACTATATTTTATACATATTACACATATATAATATGTAATATAAATAAAATTTATAAAGTATAATATATACTATACATGATATATATACTTTATATTTTTTGTACATTACTGTATTTTGTAACTATATATCATGACTTCCTTCCAAATGAATTTTTTAAATATAATATACAGTTTCTACAACTTTTCAGCAGCTGGCAATCAGGAGTAATTCAATGGGACCTTATCTTACTGCATTTGTATTGATGTCAAGCTTTAGATGGCAAAATTTAAGGCTATATCCAAAGGGAGGAAATGTGGTAGAGAAGACTGAGCTCCAAAACTGTATTATAAAGATTCTTACCAAAAGTCTTTTTATTACTCAGTGAAATGATTAATATCTAATCCTATGGAAAGGAATGGGTCTGTGGTAAAAAGAAATCTCTTCACCTTTTCTCTTTGCAAAGAACCACTCCTGGAGGAATATATATTACAACATAAATCTAAAATGCCTTGAAAGAAAAAAAAAATTAAAAAAATAAATAAATAAAATGCCTTGAAAGTATGGAATATTCTGTAGGTTCTAACCAAAACGCAAATCTGCAGGCCTAAAGTAATGGGAAATTTATTAACAGATTATGTTTCTAAATACAAAGGATTAAAAACACTTTTAAGATTTCTCTAAGAAAAATTCAAATCATAGCGAAGGGAAGGTGAAGTGGTACAAAAACTATGAAAAAACCAAATATAGACTGATGCCCCACTAGTAAATATGCTAAATAACATGAATTTCCTTATTTTTTATAATTTTTAAATTAGTTACATTTGGAATACAGAAGTAGAAAGCTAATTAGCCAAAACGTCATAGTTTGTAACCCCAAATGCATAGTGATAAGCCAAGAAGAATTTTGTGCCTTTTCTTCATCTAGATGCAAAGTGAATCCATTTTCCTCAGGAATCGGTAAAAGCCATCACCAATCCATAGGGCTTTTCCTCTCTCTTCTGGATATACACCACTTCACCATACGTTCTACTAATTTTGAATATGAGGTAATCTTTATGTGTCATCTCCTGAACAGTGTCCTTATTCTGCTCCAATATCAGTATTTAACTTTCCCATGGCTATGCCTAAATATAGCTAGTAATATAAGCTCTTTAGGAAAAGTGCTATGTCTTAAATTCTTTTTATCTCTCCCTTCTCTTATCTTTTAAGTAACTGTGCATACTTCACCAACATTTAATTAAATGGCTCTCCTTGATGGCACAAATAAATAGTTCATCATTAAAATAAATATAATTTAAAAATCAAGTATTTTTTAACTGGTGCAAAACAGAACAAATAAGAGCTATTTTTTTTTTTTTTTTTTAGAAATCATAAAGAAAGATACGTTACCTCATAAATCTTGTTAAGGTGTTCTGCATGAACATACATAAGGTCATTCCATCCTTTAAATAAGAATAAGCATAAATACATTATAATGTAAATGTATTATATATGAAATACTTAGAAAGCAACAAAGCCAAAAATATACCCAACTTTTTTTTTATGAGGTTTTCATTTAAAATTCTTTGATGCTGTTAGAAATGCAAATGATGTAGTATTTGATTTTGTTGACTTTCTAGGGCTCCTTGAGCTCTGCATGAGATATTAGCAAAGACTTGGACATGAGAGTCATATTACATACCCCAGAAGAGTGTGAAGTTCTACTCAAGGTAATTTGGGGGAAAGAAGTATAAGATACACCACCTGTTATCCCAAATTCTGATCTCCTAAGAATATATAAAAAACAAATTTCTGGGGCGCCTGGGTGGCTCAGTCGGTTGAGCGTCCGACTTCAGCTCAGGTCACGATCTCGCATCAGGCTCTGGGCTGATGGCTCAGAGCCTGGAGCCTGCTTCTGATTCTGTGTCTCCCTCTCTCTCTGCCCCTCCCCCATTCATGCTCTGTCTCTCTCTGTCTCAAAAATAAATAAACATTAAAAAAAAATTTAAAAAAAAATTTCTTAAAAGTACAGTTGACCCTTGAACAACACAGGTTTGAATGGCATGGGTCCACTTATATGTGGATTTTTTATAGTCCAGTACTGTAAATATGTATTCTCTTATGATTTTATTTTTTTACCCTAGAGAGAGACAGCATGCCCAAGCAGGGTGAGGTGGAAGGGGCAAAGGGAGAGAGAGACAGAATCTCAAGCACAATCCACATTCAATTCAAGCAGGCTCCACACTCAGCATGGAGCCCAACACAGGGCTCAATCTCACAACCCTAGGATCGTGACCTGAGTCAAAAGCTAAAGTCGGACGCTCAACCAATTGAGCCACCACCCAGGTGCCCCATTATGATTTTCCTAATAACGCTTTTTTTCTGTAACTTACTTTATTGTAAGAATACAGTATATAATAACTATAACAGAAAACATGTTAATCTACTGTTTGTTATTGGTAAAGCTTCCCATTCAACAATAAGCTATTAGAAGTTAAGTTATTGGAGTCAAGTTATATGCAGATTATCAACTGCACAGAGGTTGATGGCCCTAACCTCTCAAAAGACTCCCCTCAAAAGTTTCTAATAATCTTCTATTTGTGAAATGGCTTTTTCCTTATCCTTATGTTCCTGTCTCCATTAACACATGGTAGCTTGCTTTGACCAAATTCTGTATTTTGAAATCCTTTTAGTTTCTAGCAATATTTCCCACTCCTGATTCTCTTCCTATTTCTTTGATTTTTCCTTTTCAGTTTTCTTTTCTCATTCAGCTAATCCAGTAAATGCATGTATTCCCCAAAATCAAATCCATGATTCTCTTTCTCTTATCTAATATTTCTTCCTTGAAAGTTTCCTTTATCCCCAATGCTTCAGCTAAAATAAGATTTAGAAAGATTGAGTGATTTTTCTAATCACTTACCCAGAAAGTGTTGAAACCAGCATTCAAATCCAAGTCTTATAAAAATTACCAAAAGAGAGCTCTTTCCTCACATTTTTATGCAAATACAGATCATATACTACACAGAGCAGTATGAGTTGTAGAACACCATTAAAACATCATTACAGGGACGCCTGGGTGGCTCAGTGGGTTAAGCGTCCGACTTCAGCTCAGGTCGATCTCGCGGTCCGTGAGTTCAAGCCCCGCATCGGGCTCTGGGCTAAGGGCTCAGAGCCTGGAGCCTGCTTCCAGTTCTGTGTCTCCCTCTCTCTCTGCCCCTCCCCCGTTCATGCTCTGTCTCTCTCAGCCTCAAAAATAAATTAAACGTTAAAATAAAAAATAAAAAATAAAAAATAAATAAAAATAAAACATCATTACCTATATACAGCCCAAACCTATAATTAAATGGCAATGATTAAATTTTTCCTTTTCCTTCCTCCCCCCCCCACACCTTTTTTTTTTTTTAACCTAGGAGATATGGGTGGAAGTTCCTAGGTTCCTTGAAAGATAATGGAAGATGATTAGGATTCCTTTTCTATCAGCGCAGTTCAAAAGCAAATGTTTTAATCATTACCATTTGTTGAAGCCTACTACATGCCAAAGCATTGCTGGGTACTTTATATATGTACCTCATATAAAATTCCTCATCATGAGATGCTAAGGGTCTTCCACTTAAAAGAATTCAAATTCCTGCTGGTTTTAATGGGCTTTGGTGATTGCTAATCTTCTTGCCCTTCCTTTTCTTCCCCTCCATTACTTTACAATATTGCAACCTAATCTATAAGAAGAAAACTAAAACCTCTGACCCTTGGAAGCCTTTTAATATTATCCTGATTATTATGATGATAGCTATCATAATAATCAATGTAAAACATCAATGTCTCAGTGATAAATATCTGACACGCATGTGGAATCTAGTGCACAATTCATAGAATACTTGCCTCTGGAGTCCCTAGTGCTTTCACAGCATTCAAATCAGATCCTGAGGAGAAAGTATTTTTTGCCCCACGGACAATGAGACCTTTCCCCTCTGTCCAACTTTCCAGTTCAATCACTTTTTCCAGAAGTTGTAGAATCATAACTCCTGCCACAGAGAAGAAGACAAATCAAAGTACATAAGATACCAAAAAAACAGAAATAATTTAAAGCCATCAGGCATCAAACATGACTCTTAGATCCTACATTTGATAGATATTTACTAAATATCTATCAAATGCCTATTGTGTTGGTACCATGGGGTATACACAAAAGAGGTATACATGACAGCCCCTGCTTTCAAAGTTTACAATGTTAGTAATCTTTCTCTGTCTGAATTAAGAAATCACACAAATACATAGCTAGGTAGAAAATGAGAATATATCATACATGTCCTAGGAATAAGAAAATTAAATAAATAAGGGTATGGTGGTAAGAAAAAATTATTCCTTAGGTAAAAATCAAATATAGTCCTGGGGCGACTGGGTGGTTCAGTCGGTTGAGCCTCCGACTTCGGCTCAGGTCACGATCTCACGGTCTGTGAGTTCAAGCCCCGCGCTGGGCTCTGTGCTGACAGCTCGGAGCCTGGAGCCTGCTTCAGATTCTGTGTCTCCCTCTCTCTCTGGCCCTCCCCCATTCATGCTCTGTCTCTCTGTCTCAAAAATAAATAAACATTAAAAAAAATAATTTTTTTTTTAAATCAAATATAGTCCTGACTTCACAAAAGTACATGTTGTCTTAGGCAACAAGCTCAACAAGCATTATTAAAATCAACAAGCTCATAACAAGAGTTATGCCTGTATTCCTAACTCAAATATAGTTCTGCCCAGAAGACTGAGATCTTACAATCTACTGGGTATGTGGTATACAAAACAAAGTATAATATTCCTACTCTACCCACATGAGAACTATTATAATAGATGTTAGTTCAGGAAAGGGATAGTACATAGCATCTTGTTCCACAGCTGACAGACTATGTTCTGAGTAGCCCAAGGCATACTCTGAAAGTACTTCATAGGCTGCCAATAAGATGCCTACCAACCATCAATGCTATGATTTATAGATTACATTTTTACCTTGATATCATTCCAAAATTCTACTGGAGTTTCTTTATAATGAACAAATTTTAAATGGGAATAGGAAGGACTGTAATTCTTTTTTTTTTTTAATTTTTTTTTCAACGTTTTTTATTTATTTTTTTGGGACAGAGAGAGAGCATGAACGGGGGAGGGGCAGAGAGAGAGGGAGACACAGAATCGGAAACAGGCTCCAGGCTCTGAGCCATCAGCCCAGAGCCTGACACAGGGCTCGAACTCACGGTCCACAAGATCGTGACCTGGCTGAAGTCTGACGCTTAACCGACTGTGCCACCCAGGCACCCCAGGGCTATAATTCTTATCTGTGGTGGTCTTCCAAGTTCATAAAGTTCATAATGCTGTCAACATGATTAAGTTTTGTAAGAAACTTTGTAAGAAAATATTTTAGAAGCCAATATAAAGATCATAACAGAAGGTTAAAACTGGCAAAGACTCTCTGTATCACAAGGTTCCAAAACTTACTATACAGGCCCCATTAAACTATGTATACTATTCTGGAACATAAACCCCAGGATATCAAGAACTATTATTTTCTTTGCCATTTTCTGAGGTAACCAGTAAGGAAGTAGTTCCACAATAAATGTTAATGTTATTGATTCACAAGTAGATTCCACATGTATAGAAAGTTAGAATCCTTTCCAACTGCTAATTATGACCTAACTAAAATAGTAGCCCTTCCCAAGGATGTTCTAGGTATTTTATAAATATAGTTCTTGCTCTCAAAATTTATACAGTCCAGTAGCATTTAACAAAAAAATAAAAATAAAAATAAATAATTTAAAAAACACAGTCATTTAGCACAAGAATAAATCTATATAGATAAATATGGACCTTCAATCATCCCTAATATTTAAGCTTCTAAAAAAATGGCCTTAAGTATGAGACATCTATACCAGTAGTTAATCTTGAACTCATCTTTTTCTACTCTGGTAAACTAAGCATTAAGTGTTAGAAGAAACCTTAAAGAGTAGCTGGTTGGGTAATTTTCAAACCAGAAGAAACCTTAAAGAGTAGCTGGTTGGGTAATTTTCAAACCAGAGCCTTGAGGTTTGAAAATTGTGTGGTGTGGGGCTCACTCAACTTCTCCCAGACCAAGTCAACCAAACACCATTACCCAAGTCAAAGCATCTCTGCTTGTATTCATTTTAAACATCAGCCATCAAATTAGTATTTGTTTCCATTTGAATAAAAATCTTTACTAATATAAATTATTTGTACCTATTCAGTAGTAAGTTAGACTATTAATCTAGTCTAATTTTCTAGAGCAGTCTTTTCTAATTTTATTTTTCCTAGGTTAATATTAAAATTGGCTTTTTTATTCTCTGAACCAATTGAGGGTATGGAGTTGCATGGTCCAATAAAGTAGCCACCATCCATATCTAGCTACTGAGCATTTGAAATGTGGCTAAACTGAGATGTGCGTTTATGTGTAAAGTACACACCACATTCAAAAAGTTGGTATAAAAAAAGGGAAAACAACATATAAATAATTTCTCATATGAGTCACATGTTGAACTATTAATATACTGGGATAATAAAGTACTTTATTAAAACTAATTTCATGGGGCGCCTGGGTGGCGCAGTCGGTTAAGCGTCCGACTTCAGCCAGGTCACGATCTCGCGGTCCGTGAGTTCGAGCCCCGCGTCAGTCTCTGGGCTGATGGCTTGGAGCCTGGAGCCTGTTTCCGATTCTGTGTCTCCCTCTCTCTCTGCCCCTCCCCCGTTCATGCTCTGTCTCTCTCTGTCCCAAAAATAAATAAACGTTGAAAAAAAAATTAAAAAAAAAAAACCAATTTCACCTGTTTCCTTTTACTTTTTAAAAATATGACTACCGTGGGGCGCCTGGGTGGCTCAGTCGGTTAAGCGTCTGACTTCGGCTCAGGTCATGATCTCACGTTCTGTGAGTTCAAGCCCCGCGTCGGGCTCTGTGCTGACAGCTCAGAGCCCGGAGCCTGTTTCAGATTCTGTGTCTCCCTCTCTCTGACCCTCCCCCGTTCATGCTCTGTCTCTCTGTCTCAAAAATAAATAAACGTTAAAAAAAATTAAAAATAAATAAATAAATAAATAAATAAATAAAAATATGGCTACCAGAAAATTTAAATTTACATATGTGGTTCACATCTGTGTATACTTCTACTGGATAGCACTAAGAGAGAGAGAGAGACATCTCTGAATTATGATAAGAGAAAAGTTATCTTGCGTTTTAAAGACCCACCATGACTAACTTACAAAGTTTACAGTCTACTAAATTAGGTCTCAAGGTATGAAAATTTATAGAGGTATTTTTAAGCTCAGTATTTCAAATACTACAGAATATAATTTACCCTCCATGACGGGCATAACAGGCAAATTGCCGAAGTCACCTTGACTGGGCAGTCAGCAAGGTTATTTATTAGCTCTTGTACAACATCATTAACAACCCACAAGGTACACAAGGTACATCACTGACAGACAGAAATTGCCAAAATCATCTTGAAGCAGGGAGAAATGCTAGAGTCAGCAGTATTACTCACTCAGCTCTTGCATAACATCACAATAGCATAGTTCAAATTTGAGCTTTGGCACAAAATTACAAATTACCACATGTCCTGGACTTTCAGTCCCTTAAACAGAAAATTCTTACATGCCCAAGAATGCTGCTTGGCAAACAGAAGGTTTTACTTAGATTTACCAGTATGTAATTTACTTAGATTTACCAGTATCTAAGAGTCAGGAAATGCTGCAATACATTGGCAAGTGCAAGATTAATTTCCAAGTTTCCTTTTTATCAACATTGGTATTCATGGATTTTTTAAAAAGATTAAAATATTCACAATTAATAAAAAATGTTCCTGGTTCAAGTGATGGTTTGGGTTTTTAGTGTGAGTGTATGTGTTCCAAGAGTACCACAACATTCAAGAATTGTCACTAGAGATAAAAATATGTGACAGCAGCTTAGATTTAGTGTCATTCTTTAGCAAAAGAAAGATCTCTATACCTGAGAAGGCATTCATTTTACTTGGATTGTTCAGGGTAAGAATGCCAATACCACTATCTTCCTTCTGAAGGTCAACGGATCCACCAGGAAACTGCTCAAGTTTTTTTTTTACTTCTTCTTCATGGAAGCCATGGGATGTATTATAAAGTGACAATCCCGTTTGATGTAGTAAATTTGTCCTCACAGACAAAGATGATGTCTTCAAAAGACTTCTTGCCATTTCTGGAAAACAGAAAGAAGTACGCAGTGGTCCAGATGAACACTTTTCCAATATTGTATGTTAATAGGTTTTAGTGATAGACCTTTCTGTTTAATTGGGAGTACTTTCCCACTCGTAAAAGCACTCTGAGGAGATGGTCGGTATGGAAATCCTTCTGTTTTGCCTCCTCAAACCAAATAATTCACAAATATATCATTTCAGTGTATCACTGAGAGATGATGATATAGTTACAGTGCACTGACTGGGATCCAATACACTAGGAAGATTTAGAAAAATGTTGCTGTTCTGTGTTTAGCACCATCTCCTGCTTCCTGGTAAGTCTTTCTCATGATAGTAGTTCTTCCTCCAACTCTTTGACTTTTGCAAAATCTAAGAATAAATTGTCCAATGTCTCCTTGGAAACAGTCTCTATGCAGAAATGCTACAAGGGCAATCCCATTCTCTAACAGAAGTTTCATTCTTAGCATTATCCTTACCTTATGCAAAACTTTCATAGGAAAAACTGAGGAAAATCGGGAAAGAAATAGGAATATGTGCATGGTTTCTTTGTTCCTCAGCATTCTGTCACTCTTCTCACTTTATATATACATCCTGGGCAATCTCACCTTAGCCCATAGGTTTTTTTGCCCTATGTAAGCATTTTTGTTGACCTAAAACATACATTCAGAACAGTAAACAAGTCATAGGATACAGCTCAAATCATAAATTTCATAAGGTAAAAACACTTAAGTCAATAATACCCAGACCAAGAAACAGAACATGAAACTCAGTTCTGTTGTGTCCTCTCTCAGTCACAACTCCAAACAAAGATAACAACTATCCTGACTTCTTTTTTTTTTTTTTTTTAATTTTTTTTTTTCAACGTTTATTTATTTTTGGGACAGAGAGAGACAGAGCATGAACGGGCGAGGGGCAGAGAGAGAGGGAGACACAGAATCGGAAACAGGCTCCAGGCCCTGAGCCATCAGCCCAGAGCCCGACGCGGGGCTCGAACTCACGGACCGTGAGATCGTGACCTGGTTGAAGTCGGACGCTTAACCGACTGCGCCACCCAGGCGCCCCACAACTATCCTGACTTCTAATACCCTAGATTCGTTTTTCTATTTTTGAATTTTATATATATTCAATAGTATATATTATTTTGTGCCTTTTCAACTATGTTTGTGACATCCATTATTATGTGTATTTACAGTCTAAACAGTCCATTACTCTTTGTATTTTATATGAATACACCTCAATCTATCTATTCTAATGTATGCATTCTGTTGGCTCTATCTAAAAATGGAATTATTTGGTTGGGCTGCAGCTGACTTATACTGATTGCTAAACACTGCAATAAAATTATTGGGCAAATAGCCTGGGTGGCTCAGTCAGTTAAGCTTCCAACTTCGGCTCAGGTCATGATCTTGATCAGGTCATAATCTCACAGCTTGTAGGTTCGAGCCTCGCATCGGGCTCTGTGCTGACAGCGCAGAGCCTGGAGACTGCTTCCAATTCTGTGTCTCCCTCTCTCTCTCTGTCCCTCTCCCCTTCACGCTCTGTCTCCTTCTCTCAAAAGTAAATAAACATTAAAAAAAATTTTTTTTAAAGAAAAGAACACCGCAATCCAGGTATAAGTCTAGAGGCCAGTGGTACTTGTAGAAAAACCAAATTCCGGGTCACCTGGGTGGCTCAGTCGGTTAAGTGTCCAACTTTGGCTTAAGTCATGATCTTGTGGCTCATGAGTTCAAGCCTGGCATCAGGCTGAGTGCTGACAGCTCAGAGCCTGGAGCCTGCTTCTGATTCTGTGTCTCCCTCTTTCTCTGCCCCTCCCCCACTCATGCTCTCTCTCTGCCTCAGAAATAAACATTAAAAAATAAAAAAAAGCCAAAATAACTTCCTAAAGCATGTGAAGGAAAATGATCAGAAAAAGAAGGAAGCCAAAGGGAAAGGTACTTGGGTTCAACTCAAGGGCTAGCCTGCTCCACCCAGAGAAGCATATTTGGTGAGAACCAATGAAAAGGAGCCTGAGCTGCTGGAACGTATTCTCTGTGAATTTAGGGCTTGGTAAGTATAAAAGAAAAGAAAGAAAAAAAAAATCTCAAGAATGCAAAAGAAAAAAAGTTGTGAGGCATTCTTTGCTTTTCTAAAGACAAGTTTTGACAAGATTAGCAATTAAGATATTTTAAACCAAGATAGTATTCTTTTCCAGATTTAAAGTAGATAAAAAATAAAAAAGGGTTAGGGGCACATAAAGCATGTAACTCTGAATCTCAGGGTCATGAGTTCAAGCCCCACAATGAGCATGGAGCCTACTCTAAAAAAAAAAAGAAAAAGAAAAAAAAAGGCCGGAGTGAGGGCAGGGGTGGGCAGTAGTTGAATAGTTTCTTTGCAATGAGGGCCATTAAGGAAACCACACTCATGTGAAGGTTTTAATGGCCAAGAAGTTCATAGATTGGTGGGGGTGGGGAGGGTACCTGGCTGGCTTAGTCAGAACAGCAAGCAACTCTTGACCTCCAAGTTTCAGGGTCATGAGTTCAAGCCCTATTGTTGGGTGTAGAGATTACTTAAATAAAAACCTAAGGGACACCTGGGTAGCTTAGTCAGTTGAGCATCCAATTCTTGATTTCGGCTCAGGTCATGGTCTCAGTTCATGGGATTGAGCCCCACGTCAGGCACTGCACAGACAGCATGGGGCCTGCTTGAGGTTCTCACTCTCTCCCTCTTTCTCTGCCCCTCCCCTGAACATGCACAGAACTCTCTTTCTCTCTCAAAATAAATAAATAAACTTAAAAAAAAAAAACAAACTTAAAAATTAACATGAAACAAAAAGAAATTCATAGACTGGAATCCTAATGTATAAACACATACATATGATAAAAGCATTTGGTGAAGTATAATTAGTAATGATTAAATGGGTATTTACTGAGTTACTAATGATCTTCCCTCTGCTAACTGTTTCAAAGAGAAAAAAAAGTAACTTTACCCTCAAAAATTTTTTAGTTTTATCAAGGAAACAAAATATGCACATAAAAAGCAAAAATAATTCAACTAATAAAAAAAACAGAACAAAGTCCCTCTTTTCATTAAGCTCTATTAGAGATTTACATCAAACTTAAAATATAGTCTTAACTTCATAAAAGCGTTTTTCTTCTTCACCAGTAAACTTTTAGTATGAAATATAAGGATTTTCTATAGGCAAAAATGGATCAAAAAATATTAAATATAAATAAAATATTATGATATTTTATTTCACTTCATTCTAAGTTTTAAAATTCTAAGCAGAAGCACAACAGAAATCAGGCAATATCCCAATTTTGCTGGGGAGTAACCAAAAGAAAATATAAACCAGCTTTTCTCTGCAGTGTCTTATGGCCAAAATATTGGCAGAGGGAGCCACCTTTAAAATACTCTCATTTTACATATTTTCAGAGTATCATTTCTTCAGAAGATTATGTTAGTACTAAACTGTTAGCATAAAAATTGTATAGTTCCACTTCTCTCCGCAAAACAAATCTAGAAAAAAACAAAACAGGGCCCACGTTTCCTTTTCACAATTAAAGTTTACCTTTTGTCAAATTTTGAAAACAACACAAAAGTTCTCAAAGTTCTCACTCTCTACTTTCGTTTCAAATACATATACATTTTTTAATGAATTGTGAATTTATAAAAACCTTTAAAACTTGAGACATTATTTCATGTAACTCCATAGATAGAAACACAAGCCTTTTGAATGGACAAGAACATATTTTATATATAGGCTATCTGATTAAATCAAATATTTATGAGATGGTTATGAAATTGTGCAGCAATTTTGTTCATGTTATTTCCATAAAAGATTATTTTTGTTTCATGATTTGAAATTCAAGTTGTATTATAGTTGGTAAGAGTAAAAATAAATGAAAACATTAAAAATGAAGAAAGCTATTGCCTGAGTCACCTAACACATACTAAAAAAGTTAGGTCTCAGAACATGGGTTTTTTTTTCTTAACCTAAGTAATGGGTACATAGGTATCCATCTTCTGTTGTTGTTCTTTAAACTCTTTTTATGTATTTTTCACTATATGCATGTATGCTACATTTCTCAATAAACTTTTTTAACTGAAGGATATCATTCCAAACTTTGGGGCTGTCTCTGGTTTTACCAGTAATTTCTCCCAATCTTCTAAACTGCCAATTTTGAAACTAGTTTCTTAAATACTCTAGTTCTTTACATAGAAGATACTACACAAAGAACACAAGTATTGCATCAGCGACCACATAGGTGTGTCTGGTCTCTGGCCGGTTTGGCAATTAATAAAGAGTCCTTATTAAAGATAGTGATATTTCTTAAAAATCAATGTATAACCAGAAACTACATAATAAAGAGTTAGAAATGCAGCTCCTGCTTCCAGTAAATAAAAAAATTCTTATGGGCAGGACTGCATATTATTCATAGCCTTTAGCACACAGAGGCTTACATTTAATATTTGTGGAACTAAATGACCCCTAATGTGGTTATTACTGTGTAGGGATGACAGTACCTAACCATCATTTTCTAAACTAAATATAAGATCTCTGTCTGCAAAATAGAAAAAGTTTATTTCACTGTTGGTTTTCTAGGAAATGCCAAGTCCAGGATATGTAGTTACAAATGCGCAAAGGTATGATTTTCTTTTCATGTTTACAAAATGGGTTTGCATACAACACAATTTCTATTGTTTCATTAATAAAAATATTAACTTTTTAATAAGTGAAGTTAAGTAATAAATAGTAAGACATTACCTATCAATAATATGCGCAGTTGGTAATACATATCTTACAAGGAGCTCGTTAGCAACAGCCTTCGTTCTTTAACTATGTAACAAGATTTCTCTCACAAGAGGAATCTTAAGGCAGGCTTGGCCTGTTACAATCTCTTTCTCAGGATGAGAGGCAATTTACCCAGTGATACTGAAGTGAATACTTAGTAACTATTTGTGGCAAACTTAAATGGGGAACCTGAGATTTGACCTATTTTGCCTCACCTTCCCTTCTTCACCTTCCAAAGGAGGATATTGGTTTTCAGTGTGCTATAGCTCTGTGTACCAGGCAACAAAGTGAAACTATCTGCCCTGGGACTGCTATTTTGGATTTGCTTAGTTCTTTCTATTCTCCCTTCTTTTACACACACACACGCACACACCCTGCGCCCACTCTCGCTCGCTCTCTCTCTCTCAGAGGTTTATGTGATAAAAGGAACCTGGGATTTTGCCTTTATCTTGTCCCATTTGAAGAAGATCAAATACAGTAGGGCTCAGGGTTCCTTGGGCCTGCCTCCAGTCTAGGGAAAATAAGCTCATAAGATCACTTATCAGGTCAGTTCACAAAACTGAAAGGCCTACATAAGACAGTCAGAGTCAAATACAATATATCCAGTTTGCTCTATGCATGCTTTGCTCCTGGGGATGTCAGATACAGAACAGAAACCCAATGGCAAATTCAACTGAGGCAAAGGTCCTGATCTTTTCCATATTTACCATGACTTCAGCATTTTAAAAAGTGCCCCCCAAAACTTGATAAGGACTTCAATGGCTATTTTCAAAAACTAAATTTGCCTGTATTTTCCACAATATTCTGTTTAGGGAAAAGAACAAAGAGTTAAACTAGAAAATAAGGAATAAGGCTTACAAAATCATTAGCATTTTTAATTATTCTTGTGGGATAATAAAATCAATAAACAATATATTTTCCCTCTTGTAAGGAGCCTGTTCTATCCTCATCTATTACCTCTCCAATATCTAAAACACAAAGGCAATTGACATAGATGCCATGAGATCTATTATCTCCTTACTTTAAATCATTACAAAATTAAACATACATATGACTAACATTTTTTCTCTCCTTCCCCATTCCTATCCTTCTTCCACTACTAACTCTCCCTTCTTTTCTCTCCTCTCTTCACATTTCCTTGTCTGTGCCACAGAAGAGTACCACAAAAACTCGAGGGCACTGCTTAAGCCTACTAGGTTTGCTGACCTCAAGTTTGGAAATCATATTCTAGAAACTTGGTAATAGCCTATTATGTATACATCATCCCAATTCTAAATTCTAAGACCAAATTAGACAAGAGTTCAGTGCTAAGGAGATGATAAAGTATCAGCCACTATGAAAATACTATAGTGTCTGAAAGTATATGTGTACGAACAAGGGTTGAGATTCAGGTTCTGTGTAAGGATGTAGTTAAACAGTCAGCATTTTGGATCTGTTCCAGAATCGTAAGGCAATGGAAAAGTTCTGAGGAATTTACGATTTTGTAAACTGTATTCATGACAAAACGTATGTTTAAAACTTGTTGTAAAGGATATTTTGCTGTCCTGCCAGAGTTAGACCAGTGGAATGAGCTCATAACCAAGCCACTGGAAAAGGGAAAGAGAAGAAAGGTCCTGACATCCAAGATCAAATGTGTTACTCTCTCCAACTGTTTTTTTCAAGTCTGCAAAGGATCAAATAGTTCCCCTCCCTGCACAGGAAATAAGCTAGCTTTTCTCTTAAAAGCCATATTAACCCGTTTTACCATCTGCTGGATTTATTTAATACAGAAACTTAACACAAATGCATACTTAATAACAATTAGCCCGAGGGAGGTGGTAAACAACAAAAAAAAGTCAGAAAGATTCTATTTAAGACTGTCCAAACAGGACTTGATTTTCAAGTTTTGGTTTCTCTTGAGACTGTCATTATATAACCTACCTTTCGAGCTTTATCACATGCCACCATACACACAACTCTTCATACAGCCAAAATGAACTTTTAGTTTCTCAAATCCTTCAGGTTTTTCTCTTTGTTCCTCACGTCTATATATGTGACCCCTCACCTGTTACACTTTTCTCTTCCGCAGAGTAACTCCTAGTCATCTCCTTTAATACTTACGCTACATAAAATACTCTTACTGTTTGCTTGCACAGCATTTATATTCTTTTTCCCCCCACGTAATTACTCGTTTAACCGACGTTGCCACAGGATTTTGGAAAGCAAGGCCTTTGCAACGCTTAGAATGGTGCTTGACAAATAATGAAAGACAATAATAATTTGGCAAACAAGTATTAAGAATCCATAATGCCTTAGGAGGCTTAAGAATCTGTCCACAAAAGAACTATCCACTTTCTTATTCCCGTCACTCACCCTGTTTCAACTCCATTCTTGCAAGCTGGTTTCTCTTCCTGAAATGCAACAATTAACTACTTCTCTTTCAGATCCGGCAAGGGGAGATCAAGAAAGGATCAGCTGTTTTCCTGCTATGCTCCTCCCTCTCCCAGGAGACTTCACGATTACATCTTCCCCCGAAGCTTATTTCCTCCAATAGAGTGCAAAGTTTCACAAAAGGGGTCCTCTGTTATTCTTGCCCAGGCCATTTATCTCTATATCCCTAGCACCTAGAGCCAACAGTTGGTAAACAGGAGGTTCTCAGAGTTGGAAAAGAAAGGGAGTTGGGGGGGGGGGGGGTTGATACACTTTTTTTCTCAAGGTCCCATAAGCCCTTTAAATACGTAATTTAAGTAACCAGTGGTTTTAATCCCCTACATTTGTGACCGTGGTGTGTGGTGTAGCATTAAAAGGATTCTCGAGGCTCAAAAGTATTTTAGAATTAAAGAACTCTTACCAAAAATGATTTGGACATTTTTCTGTTGTTACTGAAAAGTCGGCTGGACGAAACAAATGTCTTAATTAAGCAAAATAATTTAATACACAGGACAAATCCAGAAGTCCTAGGGAACATCACCCACCCTGTCTATGCCTGAAAAGTATTTAGAATTTAAACTAGTGCGTTGAAATCCTGTCTCCCCGTTCTTTTGAAAATGCTAATGTAGGCTATTTTGCCACAACCCTTAGGAAAGTTTTACTCTTCCCAAGTGCCCTCCTTCACCTGGCAAAGTCCGTCAGCGGCGCTCGGCACTGCGTCCCCACGCCCAGCAGAGGGCAGTGGACCTCCGCGATAACGTCACTAGGAACGCCCCGGTGAGCCCGGGCGGGTCCCCGCTTGTAATTCGTACTGAGAAGCGTTAAAGCCCATGACACAGCGACAAGCTAGAGTCCTGTCCTAGATGACACTTAAAGGGCAGCCCCTACAGCCACGCAGTCCAGTGCGCCTGGAAGCAGGCAACCTCCTTTTCCGCTCCCCCACGACCCTCTTCCGCTTTCCGCCCCCTTTATCCGCTCCCCCGCGACCCTTTCCCTCTTGCCGGAACCTCCCCTTGGTTCCGCCTCAGGCCCTCCCTTTACCGCCGTCCTTCCTCTTCTCGTTTTCTTTAGGCTCTTCCGCATCCCTTCTCTCTCACACGCGCCTTTTTCCATTTTCCTGCGGGAGAATCCCGGAAATCCCTCCCCGCCAGGAAGCGCCCCATTTTCCCGGCGTGGTGGCGGGCTTGAGTGGGCCCTCTCTTAGGTCCTGAGCGAGCCGGAGGCTAATGGACCTGCTACGCGCTTTCGGTTCCGAGACACAGCGTTAAGAGTTGGTGCAGCTGAGGGGCGCCCTGTGGCTCAGTTGGTTAAGCGACTGACTTCAGCTCGGGTCATGATCTCGCCATCTGTGAGTTCGAGTCCCCTGTCGGGCTTTGTGCTGACCGCTATGAGCCTGGAGCCCGTTTCAGATTCTGTCTCCCTCTTCCTCTGCTCCTCCCCTGCTCACGTTATGTCTTTGAAAAATAATAAACCTTGAAAAAAATTAAAAAAAAAAAAAAAGTTGGTGCAGCCCAGCCCACAAACTCCACATTTTCAGTCTCCCCATAGGCATGGGAAGAGTGGAAGAGAAAGAAAGCCGGTTTAGGGAATTTGGAAAGAAGGGGAGAGAGAGGAAGGTACCAAAAGGTGTTACTTCTTAAACATCCTTTATGGGTTATTGAGCGGGGAAAACGTTTCTGTTCTTTTTTTTTTTTAATGAATACTCAACATATCCCCTGCTCGTGACATGGCCTTCATAAAGCTCAACAAATTTAGCATTCTGTGCTATTACCTGTCATATGGCCCAGACAGGATGTTCTTTGGAAGACACCTTAAAGGGAAAGTCATTTTTCACCCGGATAGAGATCATTTTGTCAAACAGGAGGAACTGAAGCTAGATCTTAGTAAATAAGGGAACAGTCTGGTGAACGGAACAGAATGTACGAAGAAGCCGAGAAGATAAGCAAGTTTTAAGGTATGGAGATGTGGAGGTAGGGAAGAAGTGGGAACCTGTAATGCCTGAAGTTCCAAACCTCCCACAAAAGACCACCAGAGTCATAAGTCAAAGCCAAGCAGCAAGGGTCGTTTATTGCAGGTTCGAACCTGGTCCCCTGCGCACTCGTCGCCGGTGACGCAAGAGGCCTCGATCAGGGTTGGTACAGCGTTTTTATAGACAGAGACAAATAGCACAGGGGAGGTTTCAAATTATGAGGGGCCTGATTAGTTGATTTTAAAGTAAGGACATTTGTTGTTCTCTGATTGGGCGTCCTTTGTCCTTTGGCGGGAAGGCTTTGTCCGTTACTTGTTTCGGGAGGAAAGAAGGGGGAAGGGGGAAGGGGGTAGGTGAGGAATGTGCTAAGCAAGCAGGTTTACAGAAGCGAAAAATGCCGGTTAGTTTATGTACAATCACTCATTCCATTACATATCAGACTACATTTAGGAAGGTTTACAACCCATTCTACTACACAGTGGGTTACATTCAGGAAAGGCCTCACAATGCTCGTAGCAAACAGCAAGCAAAACAGACTTCTCAGCAATTGTATTTCTTATCAAAGATCCATAATAAGCAGAAAAGAGAACCTAGCTTTAAACTAAGGCAGGGCTGTCATTTGGATTGTTCCTTCCAAACCCAGGTTTGGACTGATGGGAAGAAGTCCAAATATTGGAAGTATTTAATTCCAGTTTAATATGAAATGAGCAACTTAAGCCATTGCACTTTGTCGAACGGGAGATTTGCTTGATTAAATGGTGATTTGGGAGAAATAGTTTGTAGAGTGGGGATAATTAGATATTAGATATAGGTGCTGTTTATGCCATAAATGTGCATGTGGGTATGTGGTACTGCCCAAGTTCTGTATATGGATGCATGGTACTGCAGCCTTCCAAGGCTGGCAGCTGTGGCTAAGAGGTTTGGCCTCTGGACATTTCTGTATAGATTCACTGATGGTATCTTTCTTAAGTTAAAACAAATGTGCTTTGAGGGATGATACTATCTCATGCCTTATCTTTTTTTTTTTTTAATTTTTTTTTTCAATGTTTATTTATTTTTGTGACAGAGAGAGAGCATGAACGGGGGAGAGGCAGAGAGAGAGGGAGACACAGAATCGGAAACAGGCTCCAGGCTCTGAGCCATCAGCCCAGAGCCTGACGCGGGGCTCGAACTCCCAGACCACGAGATCGTGACCTGGCTGAAGTCGGACGCTTTAACCGACTGTGCCACCCAGGCGCCCCTCATGCCTTATCTTTTTGCCAACCATTTAGTCACTTGCCATTTCTCAGAATTTACCAACAAGTTGAGGAGATAACAATGATTTAAAGTGTTTAAACCTTGGGAATTTGGAGGAGGGGAAAAAGGTTGGCAACTAGTGAAGATTCAAGGAAGTTGGCATAAAAAGATGGCATCTATGCACTTTCAGTACCAATGACTAATATGCTAACAAGTAAAACAGCCTGTTTTCTGACTGTGCTTAGGTAGCGCTTTTTTACCCACAGCTACAGGAGTGTAATAGAAGAAAATGGGAATTTGCAGCCAGGTGTCCAGTGTTGTTTGGTAGTGTAATTGAGCCAATAGGAGTTTGCTCTTTGGTGAGTCAGAAAGTGCACCAGGTTGAGTTGTGGCACAAAGAAAGCTTTTATTTGCAGGGAATCAAGAGATCGTGGGGAATGGCTTCCAAAGCTGTACCTACCTGTATGTGTACATTTGTGATTGGCCCTGATAAATTGGAATCTACTTGGAGGCTAAACTACAAAAAAAGAAGTTATTTCAGTGTCCTGAGAGGACAGGAAGGTGGGAGCTGGAAGAGCTGAGACCAAAATATCTGGTACTTGCTTCCCATATCCTATAAAAAAGGGAAAGTTTTCTACCTCAAGGTTTAGTCTTCCTCATTTTTTTATTTTCCAGTAGTATTCTGATTGCTCATCAGTATGTATAGCATTTCAGTGTACTTGCATGTACAACTTAGTGTAAAAATACATTTCACTACAACAATGGTTTTGCCAAACCACTAACAAAAATGTAGTGTCCTGTAATATTAGCATGTTGGTACCTAGTTATTTTTCTAACTGCTGGCTCAACCAACAAATATTGGATGATAATTTCTTTAGTCATCTGTTTTCATAAAATACATATCCAGTTATTCTTCCCCTCCACTTGACTGTTAAACTGTTTTCTTCCCTTTGCCCCATATCATGTTTTACAATCAATACTTTTAGTACAGATAATTACCCACTATCTAAAAACACCTTTACCATGGTGCCTGAGTGGCTCAGTGGGTTAAGCCTCTGACTCTTCATTTAGGCTCAAGTCACAATCTCAAGGTTCATGAGTTTGAGCCCTGTTTTGGGCTCGGAACAGAGCCTGCTTGGAATTCTCTCTCTCCCTCCCTCTCTGTCCCTCCCCCTCCCCTGCTCATGCTTTCTGTCTCAAAATAAAACTTTTAAATAACAACAAAAAAAAATAGAGCTTTATCATGAAACCTTTCATAAGCCAAAATGACAATACCATTAATTTGTGAAAAAAGTTTTAGCATCCCCAGACCCCAAAAATAACCTCTTTTATAGGCTTTTCTGATACCTAGAACACATCTTGTTAACAGATGCACAAAATAAATTGAAATTAAGCACCTAGATTTTTGTTCCCTCTCTCTCTCCCCTCTATCTGCCTAGAAAGCTAAAGCTTCTGTGTTTTGTCTTTTTAGGTCTTTGGTTACTTAAGAAAGTTAAAACTTCTCAGTGTTAAAGGAGCTTAGTTTTGCTAACAACTATATAACTCTCTGTAGAATCCCTATTGCCACCATTGTTAAAAATATAAATATTAAATTTATAATGATCTGCAATCCTATTTAGGCATGTGCTTTAAAACTTTGAGTTTTTTAACAAACTTCCTAAGATTTAAATGGTAGAGTCTTTTTGACTAATTAGTCTTACTTGGTGTGTTAAGCACTATCAAGCCAATGATGATAAACCATTGGTTATATTGTATAGGTAAATGCTATAACTATTCAAGAAAATATATAAAATTCCTGAAGTTTTAATATGTCCTAACATAAGGTCATCACTTGATATTCTGATTATTGAAGTCTTATGTATCACAGAACCATATTTGTGTCAGCTGCATTATAATGAACTCTTCATATCAGTCTTTAGCCATGTCCATTTCTGACGTTCTTTTGTCAATTATAGTTATTGCTCTGATGCTCTTGCCCAGTGAGTTTTGTCTTCAAGGAGACTCATGTAAATGACCTTTTTTTTTTTTTTTTAGTATAGGTATTTGATATGTTTAACATAATAAAACTGAACTGGGTTAAATTTCTTGAACTAACGGGACAGCTACATGCGACCTGAACAAAAATTACTAACATAAGACTAAATGAATTGAGAAAGATGATTATAGTTTTTATGACTCTTGTTTGAAACATTGCTGGTTCTCTAATGTATTCTCTTCCAGAATAAGGAAGTTTTCTCTTATGATACCTGTGACGTATAGAAATATGATAAAATATTCCTTTGCAAACAAATTGAAACCTCTAACTTGTCTCCCTACATGAACCCTCCAGAATTCAGAAACTCTCAGTGAATATTCTTTCTTCTGTAGCAATTACAATTATTTGCATAAGTTCAGTGAGAATCTACTCTCCTAGTAACAGGACACCATTTGGAAACATTGGTTATATTACCGAGGCTTTGACAGGAATGTCATATTTGAGAGAGGCGTGCGTAGATTCAGATATGACCAGACAGCCTTAAGGAACTAAGGTTGACTTTGTGGAGCCAATAGAACCCCCTTTGAAATGTCAGCCTGATACCTTACTTACAGAGTTCCTAGGAGCCTTACCAGGTGAGTAAAGAATGGCACTTCCTGGCAGGTGCAGAAACCTCAAGATATTTAGGGGACCTCAAGAAAAGGAATGAATACACCCAAATCTATAGGTATTGCAGACAAGTCTGACAAGTATTTGGCTTGGCTCTGGCCTTAGGAGTCTATTGAAAGTTCAATCTAGAGATTCCTTATAAAAGATTCCCAGCAATACATATTTTAAAGGATCTGTCTGATCAACCACTATTCTTGCTGAGCTTATGTAAATAATTAGGTCAAGTTTGTTAAAAGTGGACTTGTTTTGGGGTGCCTGGGTGGCTCAGTTGGTTGAGCATCCGACTTGGGCTCAGATCATGATCTTGCAGCTTGGGGGTTCGAGCCCCGCATCAGGCTCTGGGCTGACAGCTCGGAGCCTGGAGCCTGCTTCAGAGTCTGTCTCTCTGCCCATCCCCCACTTGTGCTTTCTCTCTCTCTCTCTCTCTCTCTGTCTCTGTCTCTGTCTCTCAAATATAAATAAACATTTAAAAAATTTAAAGTGGATTTGTTTTACAAATTAGTTTTGATTTGGTTATCTCTGGAAATAAGGGTAAATTTAGAGAAAAGTGTTTCAATAACACATCCTTATGAATGTTAGATTCTAGTTTTGATTAAATAGCATAAGTTAGACAACTTGAGGTAAACTTCAGAGATTGCCGTAATAGCTCACATATAGATAGTCTTCCTGCTTGTTACTCTGTGGGGATAATAAAAGGGACCCCATGGGCATGTGGTTATTTAAATAGCTGGACAATGGGATGGACTCTCCAACAATTGTGTAACTTCGCTGTCACCTTGATTAATTCTATGTGGCTGGGATAACAAAATCGCTCCTTAAAAGCCAGAGCATACCCCACTCCACTGCGTTAACTATGGACTTTGGAAAAAATAGATGACCCCAGCCTCCTTATATTTGGATTGGATAATACACTTGGGGATGTCCTTATCTCCTGGAACAGATCATCTCCCACTTGCCCGTGATTCCTCATAATTAGAATATTGTTAAGATTAGACATCAGAGAAAGAAGGCTTCTTACTGGTTTTATCCTTTAATCATATCTGTCCTGAGAGCCACCTCTGTTGACGTAAAATTACAAGTAGAGGCTAAAGCCAAACATATAGCGGCCACCTTTATCCAAACCCAAAATGAAGTCAGCCACAAATTCGAAAAGTGGCCCTCCAAAACTTAATGGCCCTTAACATCCTGAATGCAAGTCAAAGAAAAAGTTATTATGCTAATATTGAGACTAAATGTGTATATATCCCAGATGACTCTGCTAATGTATCCAAAGTTTTAGCCCACATGTATACCATATATAAATGGTAACTCTTTACAGTGGACACATCATGGTAAGCTACAAAACCAGTCTTCATGCTAGATTTGTGGCTTATTTCACACATCAAGCACTTCAGACCTCCCTTGGTGGGTTTCTCCATTACAAGGTACAGATTGGCCTTATTTATATCAATGCATAGCCAATATGACAGATCACTCCAATACCAGGACATAAAAGGATATTTCTATTACTAAAAAAAAAAAAAAATGTTTCTTGCTGACCTATGATAAATGTTACATGGGACTCTCCAGGCCGTAAGAGTCCTTTTTCTTATCCTCAAACTATCAAAATTTTAACTGAAAATGCCAACCCACAGATGGGCTCACGACAATGCTGGACAAGATCCACGTTCCATTGGTGTGACCATCTGACATCTATTTTTCTTCCATCAGTACATTTAGAAGATGTCATACGGCACATGGAGGCCCTTGATAAATACACATTAAGGCCTTAAATGACTCCCAATATAGCATTATGTTATTAAACACTAAAGTAACTCCAATGCATAAATCGATTCTACAAAATAGAATGACATTAGATATCTTAACAGCAGCATGAGGAGGAATGTCTGCCATTGTAAAAGAAGAATATTGTGTCTGTATTCTAGATTATAACTAAAATGTAACAGGTTTACTTACTGATACAAAGAATCAAATTGGTGCTCCTAATGACTGCATTGTCACTTGATAATTGGTTACATTCCTGGTCAGGAGGTGGGCTATCATCTACCTCTTATTTTTCATTTTAATAATAATTCTAATGTGTTGTCTCTTTTGCTTGGTTCTCTCCTATTGCCAAGCAAGCAGTTCCTGACTCCTTCCATCCTACTCAAAACAAATTCATCCCGATGTCCCCTCTGGGCTCTACAGTAATGGCCCACCATAACAGTTTCTTGTAGGGTAAGAGAGTAACTAATTTCAGTCCCTGAGTAGGGACATCTCTACGACCCCTATCAACTTGAGGAAGTTACAGAAGATGAACCCTTTGCCTTTCAACAATCTTAAAGATGTAAGGACTGAAAAGTTGGTCAGGGAGGAAATGATGAAGAACAGAAGCAGAAAAATGTTCACCTGTAGCATAGAAGACTGACCTATATAGCCTGACAATATAGGTCCAATAAGAATTAAATATGTACTGGTTGTTACATTCTCTCATGACTGCCTGTACATGTCACCAATAGTTAATATCGAGCTGAATGATAAAGCACCAGAGAAATCTTGCAAAAGTAGTTTTATGAGTAGAAATTCGAACAAGATATCTATTATCTAATACCCCCTGCGCATGTCCCCTGCCCCTTGAGCACTGCGTATATAACCATCAGATTCATACAGCAAAAATGCAGCTTTTTCTGCTCACGGGTCCTGTCCCTGTGCTGTAATAAAAGCACCTTTTTATTTTGCACCAAAAATGTCTCAATAATTCTGTCTTGACCGTTTGCTCATGCCCCACATCAGCACAGGTATTCACAGATACGGTTCAAAGACAGCAGTTTGACGCTAAGATGCTGAGTGTGGTTCCCAGGGACAGAGCTTGGCAGTGTGACTCTGACTGCTCAGACCGCATGCTTCCTCTAGGAGGCTCGCTGTAAAACCAATGCTGAATGCCATTTTTACCTTTCACCCTTTTTTGGTAAAAGCAAAAATTCTCTTAATTCTTTGGTTTGTTTGTTTTGGGGTTATTTCCTTAGTAGTTGCTCTAGGGTTTGCCATATATATTTTAACTTATCAGAGTCTACTGCAGATTTATACAAACTTAATTCCAGTACCATATAGATATATTACTCTTAAATAGTTCTTTTTCCTGCCTTGTGGTGCCATTATTATACATATTACATCTATAAATGTTACAAACCCAACAATACATTGTTATAAGTGTTAATTTACATAATTGTATGCCTTTTAGAGAAGCTGGGAGAAGAAAAGTCATAACCTTACTCCAATACAACTTTATTCCCCAATCGCCTCTTTGCTGTTATCAGCAAATGTATTACATTTCTATATGTGATAGGCCTAACAATACACACACACACACACACACACACACACACACACACACACACTTATATATAATTTTATATAACTACCTTTGAAATCAATTAAGAAGAGAAAGGAGAAGTAATATACATGTATGCAAAGTTTTATAATTACATAATTATTTCACCAGTACTCTACTTCTTTGCTATTTTTCATATGGTTTCGAATTACTGTCTGAGGTCACTTGTTTTCAGCCTGAAGAATTTCTTTCAGTATTTCTTGATAGTTGGGTTCTCTTACAGTGAATTCTTTTAATCTCTATTTATCTGACATTGCCTTTATTTAAGCTTCATTGTGCTACTTCATATTTCCTCTTTAGATAAAGATGTCTTTTAGACAAAAACGTCTTTCAGCGTTTGACTCTGGTGTTTCTGGGTATACCTCTCTTTGTGTTTTCCCTACTTGGAGTTTGTTGAGCCTTTTGGATGTGTTGATTAATGTTCTTCATCAGATATGGGAAATTTGGGCATTATTTTTTAGAACAAGTTTTTGTGGTTTTGTTTGTTTGCTTGCTTTTTCCTCTCCCCTCTCCTGGTAATTCCAATACAAGTATGTTGGTGAGATTAATGTGTCATACATTACTCTGAGGCTCTGTTCACTTTTCCTTCATTCTTTTTGTTCTCTCATTTTTTTTAAATTGTGTAATCTATCAGCTTTTCTTTATATTTGCTGATTCTTTCTTCTACCAGTTCAGCTGGTTGAGCTCTGTAGTGATTTTTTTTTCTTGGTTATTTTACTTGCAACTTTAGAATTTCCGTCTTTTTTTTTTTTTAAATAATGTCTTTCTCCTTTTTGATATTGTCTCTTTGATGAGACATTATCATCATGCTTTCTTTAAATTTTTAAACATAGTTTCCTTTCGTTCTTTGGATATATTTATGATAGCTGCTTTGAAGTCTTTGTCTGCTATGGTCAACATCTGGGCCCCCTCAAAGTTCTATTGCTTGCTTTTTTTTTTTTTTTAAACTGTGTGTGCGGGCAACTTTCTTATTTCTTTGCATATCATATGTATATATATTTTTTTATTTTAGATAATATATTGTAGCAACTCTGGATATGATTCTCCCCTACCCATTTGGTGCTTATTATTGTAGTTTGCTTGTTTATTTAACTACTGGTCGCACTATTTTAGTTTAAAGCCTCTGATGTTGCTCCTGAGAGGTCACATCTTTTGTGGTTACCTGGACTGAAAATGGTTTTAGAAGGGCTTTCTTTGACTGCCTCTTTCTTTGATCACACTCAGATGTTTGACTCCTTTCATTGCTAGCTGGTCCACTTTATTGTTTTTACCGTTCCCTCGGACATAAATTGCTACACAGTTTTGACACGATTAAAGCTGAGTCTCATTTTAGAGGTGGTTCTGAAGGCAATTTATGATGATTGCTCTGACCCCAGACTGATTTTCTTAGGTATCTCTTTCCTTGTTTCTCTCTGGCATCAACAATGCCTACCACACAAGGGAGTTTTTCAAACCAGTTCACCTGTGCTCTTCTCTCCTCAGCCACTACCGCAAATTCTGATCACCTCTGTATATGGCAGTATTGAGAAAAGTCGCATATAGACATGTCATAAAGATGCCCCAGGAATTAATAGACTCAGCGTGTTAAAGACCACAGAAGTTAAATGAGATAAAGTTTCCACTGAGGCCATTGTGGGACTGGGAGACTAGGGAGGGAGAGAAAAACACTTTTTAAGGTTTCTATAGGGAACATGATTATGTGTCCACAAGAAATGAATTAAAAGTTTCCTGAAATTGAGATGAAAATTACAAGAATTTGAATAGATCCAGTCAGCACAATCTTGGCATCCAGTAACATTAGCTGTTGTAAGGAAAAGAAGTGGAGTGCAAGTATGACAATAATCAAGGGTAATGAATTGATTTTGTAAGTCAGTGGAAGATTAAAGAGCCTAGGGACTCAAAGATGCTAGACAGAAGAGCAGAGCTGAAAGGAGCATGGAATTAGGCTAACCAGAGAGATTAAAAAAAAAAAAAGCCAAAGTACACCCCAATGTGTTGAAAGACACCAAAAGGGAAAGGGAAACCAGTGGTTATCTGATGGCAAGGCTTAAGTGCAACAAATGTGGGAGGAAACAGAGCTGGAAGAAAGAATCTACATAGAGGTAAAGCCTTGAGATTTAGTCTTCAGGGTGGAGAAATTCAGAGCTATCAGACAGACTGAAATAAAATGGAGATAAAAGGTTTTGCAAATACGGAGCATGAGAAATTATAAAACAAGGCTTTCTGATGAGTCATTTTTGATCTTATGAAATTCTTGTAATGGCAAGAGATCAAAGACAAAATTCTCAGCCTAGTATTAGATGTTTTGTGGGAGATCTGGAAAGGAAGACATAATTTTCAAAATTATGCATTACATGTAGAAATTATTTCAACATTTGACACAAAGATATGTTTCATTTAGTATTAAAATTTTAGTCTTTCTGATTCACACAGAAGAAACATAGCCAAGAAGAAATTCTTATTTAGTGTCAACCATTATTTTAAGATTTGCCTATTGGAATGATAACTTTTTGAATTTTATAGTAAGCTCCTATTCAGTAGAATTAGACTGTCACCTGAGGAATTCAGTTGAGAGTTGACCAGTCACCCAGTGAACATTCTGTTTGCATAAAGCCTTTGCTCTAATATGGAGATGGTAGCTTCAGTCTTTCGTCTATAAAGGCATGTTGGGAAGCAATTGTTAAATTTTGAATTGTAGCTATCAGCAACTTAATTATTTCAGAATTATCTGTTGAGCAATCATGTACTAAAGTGAAGCCAGTATCTCAACACGATTAGCGCCCTTCATGTCCTAGGAGGCTCTGTCCTGACCACTGAGAATCCAGTGGTGAAAAAAGACATGATTGCAATCGTCTAGGAGGAGGATATGACAAACTGAACCAAGTTGTCTAGAAGGAGGACATGACAGACTAAACCAAGGAGTCAGGGATTTTTTTCCTATGTAACTTTTTAGTTTAATAGTAAATAGATGAATGTGAAGATTAAGATGACAATACAAATAATTTTCCTTTCAACATCTCCCTTAATTCCAAATGAATAAACTACACACAAAGGTTTACTTAATGATTTATAAACATAAGAAAAGTAACTGTTCACTGAGCACCTACTGTGTCCCCAAGTGGTTAACATACATTAATTCTAATTGGTGACAGTAGCAAAGTGGGCAATGGCTGCTTCTCGTGCAAACTTGAGTATAAGCCCACCCCCCCCCCCCCCAATAACCTCTAAGTCTCTTTGGAAATCCTCACAACACATCTCAAGGGAGATATTACTGACTTCATTTTATAGATAAGGAAACTGAGGTCAGATTGATTAAATAAATTGCCTATGGCCTCCCAGCTTCTAAATGTAAAAGTTATCATTTGAACCAAAATCTTGTGGGTTGTTTTCTACACAGTGCTTCAGTAAAGCCTATGTTTCTTCTTCGTATCTATATGGAATACTAAGATATACTTTAAAAAAAATTCTTCATTTGATTTCTTATACCACTTTGAGTTTCTTCTACCTCACTTTATTTTCTTTGCTCAGATTTATGTCTGAGTAAAAAGAAGAAAGGGTATTTTAAGACTGCCAGCAAACATTTCTGACTGTGTGGCTAGATAGCCAGGCTGATGAAGAGGTAGGAAGTGAGTGGAGGTTTCAAAACTGATATTCCCAGCATTACTTTAGATACTCTTAATTCCTATTTTATATTCCTGATAAAGGTCCTGGGCCAATTTGTCCTCAAATTCCTTTCTTGGTCTGGCTCTAGTTTACAGAAGAAAGAATTCCCCTGCCAGTTGGTTTATTGCCAGGGTCAAATCCTGGGGAGAACTGAAGGGTGAGGGGAAGATGGAAGGCAAACTTTGTGTCATCCCCTCAACAGCAGTGCCTTGACTGGTAGCCTGATGTGGTTCCACACTGGCCCCTGTGCTCTGATAATGCTGCCTTCTGCTTTTGTCCCTTCAGGCTGGGATAGGGGAGATAATGGTTTGCTATTGTTGCTAGCCTCTGGGTGCCCTGGGTGTCCTACTGGGGTTCTCAGTCTTTCATCACCTGTGTAACCGTGCCCCCGCAACAAAATCCTGCTGTTTTAGGGGAGCCTGGGTGGCTCAGTTGGTTGAGTATCTGGCTTCAGATCAGGTCATGATCTCATAGTTTGTGAGTTTGAGCCCCGCATTGGACTTGCCACTGTCAGTGCAGAGCCCGCTTGGGATTCTCTTTGCCCTTCCACTGTGTGCTCTTTCTCTCTCTCAAAAATAAATAAACGTGTTTTTTTTAATGCTGATGTTTTAAAAACTCAGGTGGTTTTTCATATGATTTCACTTACATGTGGAGCCTAAAAAAAAAGCAAATGAATAAGCAAACCAAAAGCAGAAATGGACTCATAAATACGGAGAACAAACTGATGGTTGCTAGAGGGGAGAGCTGTGGGGGCATGGGTAAAATGGGTGAAGGGAGTGGGAGACACAGTCTTCTAGTTCTGCAAGGAGATAAAATGCACAGAATAAGGAGTAGAGCCCATGGTATTATAACAACATTGTATTATGGTGTCCGATGGTAGCTACCACACTTGTGGTACACATAGCATAACATATCGAGTTGTTGAATCACTCCCTGTGTTGTACACCTGGAACTAAGGTAACATTGAGCATGAACTGTAGTGAGTTGAAAAAGAATTCAGGTGGTTTTGTTTTCCTGATTAGATCTTGACACACACCCAAAATACTTTAGACTTCCTTATGAAGCTCAGTGCACTTGTAAATGTATATTTAATAATTGTCTTCTTAGCCAAAGTCTAAGTCTCATAAGGGCAGAGACCATGTCTGTCTCCTTCACCCCTATATTGCAGTAATTGCCAGATAAAAAGGGTTTAATAATTATTTGTTGAATGAATGAATGGATGGATGGATGGATGGATGAATAAGATGTGCCATCAAGTTTTTCTCTCCTCAAAGCATCTGTCACCTCCTCACTTCTTATTCTTGCCCATCGGATCTGGGCATCTTGAGGGCAGAATAAATATTTATCACATGAATAAAAAAGCTGTTTCAAATTCATTACTTTCCAGACTAACCAACTTTGATACCCACAGCCAAAATGAACAGCAGAATATAATGGACATTTAGTTATCTCAAAAACTCTGACTAAACATTTTGTTTTCTTTTAAAACAGCATAATGCTTGATACAGGCAAAAACATGATTTACATATATAGTCCTTGGCCTTGAGGAACTATAAATGTAGTAAAGGAAGTAGATTTATAATTACAAATTATCCCAAGGTAGGAAATCATGGAATACTTAAATTTGGGGGTTTCATGTGAGTCTGAGTCTTGAAGGGTAGTCATATCTTACTAGGTTAAGGAGTGGAGAGAAAGGCATTTCAGATAGGGAAGAGAATGTACAAAGTATCATACTATGAAGTATCCCGTAGTATGGTTCATTCAGAGAAGTGGAAACGAAGCTCTATAGCTGAAGCAGGGAGAATTAAAGGACACTTCAATGCCTACCAAACTGCATGCATTTCTCTGTTTTTCTTGATGGCAACTGTAAGGATTTTAGAGTGTGGTAGATTGAATTACTGACCCTATTCTTTATCTCTCCCTGCACCACCTCCTTGCTATTTCCTTGAATATATATATACATACATATATGTGTTTATATATACGTATATATGTACATACGTATATATATATGTATATATATACATATATATGTGTGTGTACGTGTATATATATATATTCAAGGGATGCCTGGGTGGCTCAGTCAGTTAAGCACTGACAGTCACACACTGACAGTGGGGAGCCTGCTTGGGATTCTCTTTCTCTCCCTCTCTCTGCCCCTCCCCTGCTCATTATGCCTTTCCCCCCAGTTCCTTTACCTTGACCAATGGGATGAGAGTAGATGTAAAGCAGGCAGGAACTTGAAATGTACTTGAGAAGGAGGGTTTGCCCTTTTGAGTCTCAAAAGGCATGGGATAAGATCTTCCTGTGGGCAGCTGCTGACTCTTGCCTAGACTTCAAAATGAACGCAGGGAGCAGAGCCATACCATCTGACCAATGAATCCAGGAGTGAAATAACTGCTCATTGCTGTATGCCACTGAGATTTTGTGGTTCTTTTTTATGCAGTGTTGTTGCAGTAGTAGCTGACACAGAGCGATCCATCCATAACACCTCTTTTTTGCAGCCTCATTTCAGAATCAATTGAGAGAGAAGGAGTACGGTAGTGCCCGGGAAGGGAGTGAGAAAGTAAAGGAGGACGGAAGAACAATCATTCAGATAGAGAGAGCAAATATCTCCTTTATTATGAAAATTCTACTTTGAAGGATGAGGCTTACGAGCATTTGAACACTGGCTTCGTGATACAGACCTCAGAATCACATGGTTCTGATTCAGCTACAGCACATTTGGTACACAGAGGCTGAGCCTTTTTCTTGAAACTCTGCCAGACCCAGAAGAGCAGAATGGCTGTCTTTGGTGGGCAGATCCCAAAGGCAGAAGGATGGGGAGGGTGAAATATCCATATCTAGATCCCACTCTCAACTTTACCCATAAGATCATTTCTATCTATAAAAGTGCCTAATTAATAATGCCCACTTCTCAGGGTTCTATGAGGGTTACATTAAAACATATAAAGCACCAATAGAGCGCCTGATTTAGACAGCTCAACAAAATACTTGCCTTCATTCTTTCCCTACCCTATCCTGCCTCCGTTTCTGTTTTTGTTTATCTAGTATTCTTTTTCTCCTCTTCTTTTTGCTTTTCTTCCTGTCCATCTCCACTCCATCTCCTGCTCCATCTTTCCACTTCTACTCTAAATTAATGATAATGTATAGTGTATTGATTTTGCCAACTCTATGCTCCTTAATTTACACATCCAATGTATGAAGCATTTATTTCCTTCTATAAACATAGATCAAACTAAATTAAATTCCTTTCAAAAATTGGTTTGGACGTTCAATTGATCTTCACTTATGAAGTCATTGCATCTTAACCTAAAAACTTTCATCCCCTCAATATGTCATTGTCAAATTTCTCATAGGTTTTCTATTTTTACTTGTGGTTAGATTTTATGAAGAACAAGCTATCCTAATTTAATATGTGCTTGAGCTTATTATGCGTTTAATTTCAAGTCTCTTCAGATCACATACTGGAGCAATATGTAGGCCATTAAACAACACTGCTGTGTCTCCATTTTCAATGCTCATCTTTTTTTTTTTTTTCTTTTCTTTTTTTTTTGGTGGAATTTAAACAATGATGTTGAGGAATTGACACAAAAGAAAAATAAAAAAGCTCAGCACTGGGCCCAGGTGATATAGTTAATGACAGGCAGGCAGGCAGGCAGGCAGGAAGGAAGGAAGGAAAGAAGGAAGGAAGGAAGGATGGAAGCAGGAAGGGAAAGAAAGGAGGGAAGGGGAGAAAGAAGGAGGGAAGAAGAAAAAAAGATATAAATCTAAAAGCTGTTACTTATCAGGATGATGTAAACATGAAAGAAGTGAATAAGGACTGTTACAAGAAAACAAGGAGGCCCCAGTCCCATTTGCCTCAGAACCATGAGACAGAAACAGGAACACAGGTAAGGACAGCCTACAATGCAGTGGAGGTGGGGGTACAAACAGCATTTGGGTTCATCAAGTAGGCAGTCCGTGTGAAGATGACAAATATAAAACTTCTGAATCCACGTACACTCGTTATTTCCAACTTATTTATGGCTTTTGGACATGAAAGATGATGTGGGGAAAAACATAAATGACTTAAAAACTTTACATACCAGAATGGTTTAGGAAGACAAAAGACACACAGTTGAACAGTATGAAAATTTCAGTCTACCATCGCCACATACTTTGAGATTTTTTTTTTAAGTTTATTTATTTTGAGAGAAAGAGCAAGAGAGAGCATGTGTGTGCAAGCAGGGGGAGGGGCAGAGAAAAAGGGAAAGAGAAAATCTCAAGCAGGCTCTGCACTGTCAGTGTGTGGCGCCTGATGGGGGCTCGATCTCACGGTTCATGAGATCATGACCTGAACTGAAATTAACAGTTAACCGACTGAGCCACCCAGGCTCCCCAAGAGCTCTTGATTAGGGTAAAATATTTCCTAAAATTTGGAGAAAGTTTTTGTATTGTTTTGTTTGTTCTGTACATTGGTTTTTTTGAACATTCAATGGGCCTAGCTCTTCTTTGTTTCTTTCTTTCTTTTGCACATATTCCTCTGTGGAAAGCCTGTGGCACCCGCCGCATTAGGAAAGGGAAAGGCAGAACTGTTCATCCTTCAACAGTAACATTTGCTTCTTTTAAAGACCTGCTTCTCTGACCTTCCCATATTTAGTAAAGCAAGGAATAACAGAGGGAGATGCATTAATAACACTGGCAGTTTTATGCAGCAATGCCTAAAAGTAAAAAAAAGAAAGAAATTTAGATATAGCATGCATTTTACAGATCAGGGGAAACTTTCCAGATGTTCTATCTGGAATATTTAGGTAATTTTTTTAAATGTACTGCTGACAGTGGTGAATATCAGTTTCCATTGTGCGAGACTTGTGACTCGATCTGTCTCAGATCTGTGTGGCAGGCTTGGGTTTATTCTGGCATCTTGAAATGTCTTCAGATTATGGGGTGAACATTTTTCTTGCCCCTCTCTTGAGCACGGTGGGGGGAGGGGAGTGTGCGCTGCTTTACTTCAGTGAAGTACATGCCTTACATTTCCTCTTATCTGAGTGGAGAGACTTGTGGCCATCATGCAGAGTGTCCGGGTGGGATTCAGAAGGGAACTCAGGTGAGCTCACCTCACAACCCAGAGCCAAATAACCCAGCAGTATCATTGTACCGCATATCTCTCATGCACTGTGTATTTTTAACCAGCTTTTCTAGCTGTTCTTGGTAAGAGGGCTAGTCTACAATAAAATACTTTGCTAATACCAGATATGGGAATGCTATATAGATACTAATAAATATATACAGAAAATAACTTTTTATTTTATTGTGAAGAGTTTCAACAGAATGGGTATTGAACTTTACTGAATTTTGTTAGATTTGTAGTAAGATAATTATATATTTTTGGCTTTGATTTATTGATTGAATTAATTATATGAATATACATTCTGATATTAATCTAGTATTTCTTAATTAGAGCCACTTAAAATAATAAGTGTATTACTTTTGGCATGTGACTGAATTCATTTTGCGTAATTTTTATTTAAGGGTTTAAGAATGTATGTTCATAAAGAATCACAACTTTTAATTTTAATTTTATTCTTAAATTTTCATTTAAATTCTAGTTAGTTAACATACATGGCAATATTAGCTTCAGAAGTAGAATTCAGTGACTCATCACTTACATACAACACCCAGTGCTCATCATAACAAGTGCCTTCCTTAATACCCATCATCCATCTAGCCCATCCCCCACCCACCACCCTCCATCGACCCTCAGTTTGCTCTCTGTTGTTAATTTTTAAGTGCAAGTTTTGTTTCTTCTTGGATGAAAAATGTTATGAATATTCAGAGTTTACAATTTTTAAGTGATATTTTTTGTTCATATTTTTATTATTACATTGGTTTTATTGCATCGTATTCAGAGAATATGGCCTAGACCATTTATGTTTTTTGTAATTTGAAACTTCCTTTGTGGCCCAGTAATCAATTTTTCTAAATTTTCCATGGTTATTAAAAAATGAGTAGTATTATTGGTAGGGTGCAAATTTTGGGAAATTAATAAATTTTATTAATTATATTATCAGAATATCCACAGTTCTAATTTCTGTCTACTTCATCCAACAAAGACTGAAAAGTATGTTTATATTTTCTTAGTATAGTGTTTGGGTAATTTTTTCTTTCAATTAAAATAGTTTTTTTAAATCTTTAAAAAATTTTTTAAAGTTTATCCATTTATTTTGAGAGAGATAGAATGAGCATGAGCAGGGGAGAGACAAGGAGAGAGGGGGAGAGAGAATCCCAAGCAGGCTCCGGACTGTCAGCACAAAGCCCAAAAGGGCTTGAACTCACAAACCGTGAGATTATAACCTGAGCCAAAATCAAGAATCAGATGCTTAATCAGCTGAGCCACCTAAGTGCCCCTCAATTAAAATAGTTTTGATATCATATATTTTGATGCAATATTTTTTAGTACATGCAGATTACTCCATAACTGATAAACACACACACACTGTTCATTGTGAATTTCATCACCAAAGAATGACTGTCTTCATCCCACTAAATGCAATTTCCTTTAATTTCTTCCTCCTTGCTAATTATGCAATCAATTCTGCTTAAGAAATTATATTCATTTAATATATCATTTATGAAAAACCCATCTGGGTGTTTATAGAAAAATTTGGAAAAACTCTGATATAGATTCTTTGTAGCTCAAACTTCCTTCTAGTCAGTAGGAATTCAAGTATTTTTTATTAAATTTTTAATGCTCATTCCTACACTTTGAAACCTGGAACACTGAAAGTTAGATGATAATACATTGATAATCAAATTTGAAATCCATATCCAAGAAGCATCTCTTTATGATGAATTAAGTAAACTAATGGCAATACCAAACGCTTAGGTGATTATAGGATGATCTTTGTTGAAAGATAAAGAGTTCTGAGCAATAATTTTAGGTTACTTTAATAAAATTACAATGAAAAGTAAAAAGTCTCTGATTACCCCTCCTTAGACTTAAACCAAATTAAGCATAGTAACATTAATTGTATTTTATAGCAAATTAAACTGATAACCACAATGCCTTAAGTGGAAGAGAAAAAAGAAAATAAACCAAACAAACAAGGATTGATGAGATTTCCTCGCATCGCAAACTTAGCATTTGTGAGGTTTTCTTTTGGTTAATCGTAAATTACTTCTTCAAATTGCCATGTAACTGAGAGTGCACTATTTACAAGATTTGTGATGTTGGTTGGTGCTTAGGTTGTACCTTGGACCACCTAGGATTCTTGTCCTCCAAAGTCTTAGTACATACTTACACTTCTACCATCAGCATATTGGCTTCCTACTTATCCACATCCTTGCCAACACTTTATATTATCAAATTCTAACTTTTGTGTATCTCATAGTTGTGAAAATTTTAAATATCTTTAATATGTTTACAGCCCATTCTTCTTTCTGTCAACTGTTTTGTATTCTTTCCCCATTTCCTAATTTTTTCTTTTACTGCTTTGTAGGAAAGCATTTTATATTCTGGGTACTAACCATTTATCAGTTATGTATTGTCAGGAGCTCAGCTGAGCTCAGAGAGAGAGTGAGCTGAGCTATCAGATATCAGAGTAGCCAATTAAAACAAGAACCCCAAAATGAGAAAGATGGGCATTTAGTGACTTACTGCTGTGATATAAGCAAGAGATTACAACTGGAGAAAGCACTGACTCCTCACTCACCTTCTATTTTTTCCCAGACAAAAGTGCATCACTTAAGGGTCAGGTAGATTCACCTAGACATGGGTATTGTCCTCCTGTGGAGAGAGAATCAAACAAAGGCTCCAGCAGTTTTATGAATCTTGGGATGGACAGAGGCTTATGGGGAAGAGCTAGAACAAGTGTCTTCTTGGTTTCCCCTCCTCTCGCTGACAAGGTGACTCAGCAGAAGCACCTGAAGAAGTCCTCCACCCAGTGCCTCGGATACTGAGACCTAGGAATGAAGGCAAATATTCAGGGAGCTCCACTCAGTGGGGCCTGAGTGCTTGACTGCAGCTCTCTTCAGAGGCCACAATGAGCTAGGTGCACACATCTGGTATGGGGAAGGCAGGTTTCTCCATGAGGCGTGTCAGGAAAAGTCTTGGTAATTGCCTGTGGTCAGGCCTGAATAATCACACATAGGGTTTTAACCAGGACCTGGTCTCCTCTTACGCTGAAAATGTCTTGTCCCTGTGTGTGGTTTATTTTTTCATTCCTTAAATAAGTCAAACTTCTTTAAACATTCTTTTTTGTCCCAAAGTCATAAAGTAGTCTCTTATCATTCTTAAAATCCTTATGCTTTTCCTTATCATATTTAGGAGTTTATATGACATGTGGACATAACTTATTTTTCCATATTTGTAACCAATTGTATAGCACCATTTATTGAATTGTCTATATTGTCTCTATTGATTAGCAATGACATTTGTCATATATGAAGTTTGTGTTTATGTGTGGTTCTGTTTCTAGGCTTACTCTTCTTCTGTTCCTCTGGTCTTTTGTTTCCTTCTGAGGCCACACAATATTGTCTCAATTATTATTGCTTTATAATAAGCATTGTTTATAATTGGGCAAATCCTTCCATCCTGTTTTTGTTGTTTTTTTGGTTTTTTTTTTTTTTTTTCAAATTTATCTTGGCTGTTCTTGCCATTAGCTGCTACATGTACATTTTCACACCAGTTTGTGAAGTTGCATAACAAACTTGGGTATGATTTTGAAAGGAGTTCACATTAAATGTATAGGTTAGGATATGCACTAATCATCTATGCTCAAACACCTGGCTGGCTTAGTTGGTAGAGCATCCAACTCCTAATATCAAGGTCGTAAGTTCAAGCTCCATGTTATGGGTAGAGTTCACTTAAAAATAAACAGCTTTAGTATATCAGAGTCTCTTCCTCGTGTACTTGATTTATTTCCTTAATATCTTCCAATAAAGTGTTCTTAATTAATATTACATTTGATATTAATGTATATTAAATATATATTTATAATAATATATAATAATTATATATTAAAGACTATATATACTCTCATATCCAGTTCCTGTGCTTTTATCTGATTAAATCAAATAATTTTCAGTGGATTCTTTTTTTTATACAAACATTTTCAAATATGATGATTTGGTTCATTTTTTTAATGTTTATTTTGAGAGAGAGAGTGCATGCACAAATGGGGGAGGAGCAGAGTGAGAAGAAGAGAGAGAATCCCAAGCAGGCTCCATGCTGTCAGTGCCAAGTCCAACGGAGGGCTCAGTCCTATGAACCATGAGATCATGACCTGAGCCAGAAATCAAGAGTTGGACACCCAACCGACTGAGCCACCCAGGTGCCCCACAATTTGTTTAATTTTCCCTTTATTTCTTTCATTTGTCTAACTGCACTACTATGGTTTTCTTTATGTTATTCAATATAGTAATGATAGTGAGCATAGTTGTTTCAATCCTGATTTTAATGTGAATTAACCTGACATTTCACTATCAGGTGTGGTAAATTTCTGTAAGCTTATGGTAGATTCCTTTTATCAGGAAAGAAGTTTTCTTCTATTCCTAAGTTGCTATGAATTGTGATAGTAAACGTTGGATTTCCCTAATGCTTTTTTCTCCATTTAAAGAGATGATCAGATAACTTTTTTCCTTCAATATATATATTTTTTTAAATTTTTTTTTCAATGTTTATTTATTTTTGGGACAGAGAGAGACAGAGCATGAACAGGGGAGGGGCAGAGAGAGAGGGAGACACAGAATCGGAAACAGGCTCCAGGCTCTGAGCCATCAGCCCAGAGCCTGACGCGGGCTCGAAATCACGGACCGCGAGATCGTGACCTGGCTGAAGTCGGACGCTTAACCGACTGCGCCACCCAGGCGCCCCTTCCTTCAATATATTAACATGCAAAACTCTATTAGTAAATTTCCCAATGCTAAAATGTTCTTGCATTCTTGTCTGGGATTAATTCAATTAGATCACGACATATAAATTTTTAAATACATTGCTTATTCAGTTTCCTGATACTTCCACAGTGATTTTTGCATCTATGATTCATGAAAGGCCAGATTTCCATTCTTATTCTGTCCTTCACTGGTTTTCATATGAAATTTTTCCCATATTCTGCTTTCTGTATGTCTTGATTTTTATGTTTCTCTTTTTTTCACCATTCTGAATTTCTTTTGGATTACTGTAGTTTTTAAAAAACTGCTATTGTTTTTCCCTCCCCACTGACTTGGAAATTCTAAATTCTATTTCTCTTTTTTTTATTATAATAAATGTTACATATAGCTAGCTCTGATTAACTTTTACTATATAATTGTCCACTTATTTTGCTATATCATCTTTTCTTGCTCCAAGTTAGACGTTATCGTTTTATGCAATTTTTTTTAAGAAAGATTTATCCTCTCCTTTATTTTTATCAGTTTCTTCATCATGACTCCTTCCCTTATCTGGAACCATTTTTGTGAGACTGTTTTCCTTTTTTTGAAATATACTTTGGAATTTCCTTTATTGAGGGTTTATTGGCTGTTGTTCTAAAATGCTTTTATTTTGTTCACATTCCTGAATAGTAGTTTATCTATGTATATAATTACAGGTTGAAATTAATCTGTGGCAGTACTTTGAAAATTTTCTGGTTTCCATTGTTGAAATTGAGAAGTCTGTGGTGAATCTAATTGTTATTTCTTTGTAGGTAACCTTTTTCTTCTCACTGTTTCCAATATCATCTCTTTGTTTTTGCTTTTCTTTATTTTTACTATGATATACTGTGGAAGAATATTCCTTTATTTATTCTGATTATGAGGTTTGTCTTTTATTAATTATAAAATTTTGTTAACTATTATCTCTTCAAATATTTCCTGTTCCTTTTTCTATTTGCTTCTTTCTTCTAGAACACCATATAAATCTATATATATAAATGTGTATATGTATATATGTATGTATATAATATACGTAACACACATATACATGTACATGTGTATATATTCTTACATACATATATTTTTTTCATTTGATTCTTCATGTGCCTTAATCTTTCTCATATTCATTCTTTTGTGTGAAATTTTAGTGTACAATCTTTTAGAAAATTAATTTGAATCTGTCTTCCAGTTCCCCAATTTTTCTTATAAGTTACATCTAATCTGTTATTCAAACCACATTGAATGCTTAAATTCAATGATTACATGTTTTCTACAACTTCTGTTGGTTTACTTTTCAAATCTGCCAATATTTGGAAGCAAAATATCTTGTTAATTGCTTAGTTTTTATTTCTTTCTATATCTTCAAGCATTTAAACATTCTAATTTTGTGAGTTTTATAATTCTGAGATGTAAGTTCCCATGTTTGGCCTGGTTTGATATGCTTGTTTTTTAGGCTTCAGAGAGCTTAAAGTTAAGCCCTTTAGGGAGAATACTCTGCCAGGTACCCGGAGCTCTGCCAGTGGGGACAGCTGTAATTTATTTCTCAGCTTGGCACTTCCTATGCCACATAAGTGGTTTAACTTAAATTCCTAAGACTACTCAAATCATGCCTGTGTTTACAAATTCTCAAGGGAGAATTTTTCCTGACTCATAGCACAGTTAAGATAGATACAGTTCCTGACTGTACAAATTTGGCCTCATTTATCATTTTACAGAAAGCATTGCCATCCAAAGACCACAGTTTTGTGTGAGAGAGGGAGGGCAGGACTCCAATTTAATTTTCTACCTGAAATGATTCCAGGTGTTATTTATTTTTTCTGTCCTGTCCTTAAAACCCAAACCTCTTGATAACCCAGACCACCAAATACTTTAGGGGCTGTTTCAACTCACCATTGTAAAGCACAAACAACAGGCCTGCAGATAGCAAACAAATGTAAATACACATTGAATAAATAATAGAATATGTCACATAGGAAATGACTAGTGAGACCAGGAATGTTTAACTTGGAGAAGATTGACATTTTGATAGGGTTGAGGATGAATAGGCAGATCATCTGGTAGCTCTCTCTACTCATTTCAAATATTTGAATGGCAGAGAAGTTCAAATAGATTTGCTCTGTGTGACCTAAATGAATAGTATTAATGTTGATCCATCAATAAATATAGAAGCCATTGTTGTCTGGCAGTGGAAAATTTAAAGAACTGCAATACTATCATTTGATTTGTTTTGTTTTTTACAAACCTTAATGGTCACATATGTAAAATACTCATTTTTCAAAAATTTAACATTAAATCATAACCTTTAAAAATAATATTTAAAAGTTTTCAAAACATGATTGTTGGCCTCACAATATTTTATAATGTGAGAATGGCATGATTTATTTAATCATTCTCTTGTAGAGTGAGCTTTTGCTCTTAAGAGTAAAATTAAAATCTTAAGAGTAAAAAACATCCATACTATCTTTTTAAAAGATCTCTAATAAGTTCCTTAGATTGCTAAAAGTGTCCAAAGGTAATGAATAAGTTTTAAAGGCATATGATATTTGTTACTTAAACTACAAGTGTTGCCCATAAAATATACACTATATGTGTGTTAAATGTGTTAAATATGATAAATAGTTGCCAAATTGATTAATATACAGGTATTATTGTTATCATAACTTATCATATCCTCCTTCTGCTACTTCTATTGAACTGTCCCCTGATTTCTTTTGCCTAAAGGAGTCTACTAATGGTTCCATATGGGATATGTTTGAAACCTGTGTGGTTTTAGATACCACCTATAATTAACTTTTGCAGCAGTAGACATCGAATCTAAAAGTCAATCCATTTTAGATTCTTTCTTATATGACATTTTCTCTTCCTACACAGCATGAAGTCCTTGATATCTAAGAAATGATGCTTATTAAAGGCCAGAGACTATAATCTTGAGAATTTGAGTGATCCTGTGATTTATTGTTATTCCACACTGACATATACTATGCAGACTTTCCCTGGGCAAAGAGAGTATTAACTGGCATGGCTGAATCAACCTGATTCATTTATACCTTGAAGTAAACTTAAACCAACTCCGTATGTTGCACAAAGCATCTTCATTTAAATTCTTTCTTTCTTTCTCTTTCTTTCTTTCTTTCTTTCTTTTTCTTTCTTTCTTTCTCTTTCTTTATTTCTTTCTTTCTTTCTTTCCTTCTTTCTTTCTTTTAAAATAAAAGTCTTCTTCCTCTGTCAGGGTATCAGGAGTCAGTCTAGATAAAGGAGTTGATTTAGGTGACAGGCATCCTTCCTGTTATCCCTGAAGGAACATTGCATAAGCAGCTACTGACTCCTCACGCGAGTACTACATGGTCTCTTGACCTTGTGGCTAGATCATACTTGGACACACAAGCCATAAGCAACTAGAACTCATTTACTTTTAGAATAGAGTTCAGAGATCAATATGATGAAACATAGGTGTTTTATTTCTCATCATTTATATTTTAGAAATGCTTCTTGTGAAATCTTCAAAAATTGAATTTCAGAAAAGAAAATATCATACCTGGAAAAAAGCCATATTTATAGGGAAAAATATGTCTGCCATCTGCCTTTAAATTAATCACCAAGTGCTTTTGTCTAGGTAAATGTAGTAAAAACTTATGTGTTAGACAGCAGGACAGAAACAGAAAATATAACTGCCACCCTCTTTGAAAATTAATTAAGTGAAATATTATCCTTTATGATCTTTCAGAAGCCTGAAGTTCAGGGTCTTTTTTTTTTTTTTTAGCCTCCAAGACTTTAAATTTTTTTTTTTCCCTCAACGTTTTTATTTATTTTTGGGACAGAAAGAGACAGACCATGAACGGGGGAGGGGCAGAAAGAGAGGGAGACACAGAATCGGAAACAGGCTCCAGGCTCCAAGCCATCAGCCCAGATCCTGACGCGGGGCTCAAACTCACTGACCGAGTGATCGCGACCTGGCTGAAGCCGGACGCTTAACCGACTGCGCCACCCAGGCGCCCCATAGCCTCCAAGACTTTAACTTAAGTTACATGGCTGCGGAACTGAGGCTGTTAACCACTGTGTAATGCTAGTACCCTCTCTCCTGCATCCCTCTTGCCTGGTTTATAGTGGCTCATGATTTCTCATTCCATGATATACTTCTCAGGGAGACCACTCCCTTTCTTTCCTCTTTCCTGCACAATCTCTGCTCATCCTGTTCTTCCACACAGAGAAGTCTGCCATCTTTTCACTATCCATTGAAATGCTACACTGTCAGACTAATGCCAAGTTGTGCCCTGAAATTTTACTTAATATGTACACAGAAACTTCTCTATCTTGCGTCTATCACAGACCATTGCATGTAGAATGATATTCAAACTGTGCATTTTGTTTGCTTTTCATCTTGACTGTTTTGAACATATTTATTAATCACTTTGTTAAATACATAATATCTAGCACAAATTTGGATATCGTAGGCTCTTAATAAATACTTGTTGCCTAGAAATAAATCATCATAGTTCATTGTAAAATAGGTACATTTTGCAATGATGAAGGAGTGGAACCATTATCAAGATAAAAAGTTACAAATGGGATAATAATGACCACAAAAACATAATTTTCTCTCTTGGCTATTGGTAACCTTTTATAATTCTTTTTTAACAAAGACTAATAAAAGATACTAATGTACACTTTTTGGGTATAATTTTCGCAAGGATGGATAAGTGTAGAAATACAAGTGGGAATGGTAGACAGAGAAAGGAGAGTTTCTTGCTACCTGTAGTGTTTAATATATATGTGTAAGAAAAACACAACAGAGCATACCTCCACCGGGAAGCAAGTTGACCATATAAGTATCTGCAAACTCTTCAGAGACTGAGCCTCTGTCACAGTGAACTTTGTAGCCCCAGGGCTGAAGATGGCTTCTCTATAACAAAGTACTTATTTTTGATTGAACTAAACTGATCTTGCCCGTAGCATTGAGGCAACAACTATTTCTCCTATCTGGCACATTAATTTGAGGATTTTTTTTAAAAAGTCTTTGTTTAAATTCCAGTCAGTGAACATACAGTGTAATATTAGTTTCCAGTGCACAATAAAGTGATTCAACACTTCCACGCATCACCCAGTGCTCATCATCACAAGTACACTCCCAATCCCCACCATCTATTTCACTCATCCTCCACCTCCTCCCCTTTGGTAACCACCAGTTTGTTCTCCATAGTTAAGAGTCTGTTTCTTGGTTTACCTCTCTCTGTCTCTTTTTTCCCCTTTGCTTATGTGTTTTGTTTCTTAAATCCCACATATGAGTGAAATCATATGGTATTTTTCTTTCTCTGACTGACTTATTTCACTTAGCATTATATTTCAATAATATAGTATTGTGTACTGTAGTAATCAAAACATTATGGTACTGGCACAACAAAATTGACATATAGATCAACAGAATACAATAGAAAACCCATAATCGACCCATAATTTATGGTCAATTAATCTTCGACAAAGCAGGAAAGAATATGCATTGGGAAAAAGACAATCTCTTCAACAAATGGTGTTGGGAAAATTGGACAGCAACATGCAAGAGAATGAAACTGGATAACTTTCTTACACCATCCCCCCAGATGAATTCAAAATGTATTAGAGGCCTAAATATGAGAACTGAGACCATAAAAATCCTAAAAGAGAACACAGGCAGTAATTTCTTTGACATTGGCCATATCAATATTTTTCTAGATGTATTGCTTGAAGCAAGGGAAAGAAAAAAAAATAAGCTATTGGGACTGCACCAAAATGAAAATCTTTTGCACAGAGAAGGAAACAATCAACAAAACAAAATTCAACCTATGGAATGGGAGAAGATATTTGCAAATGATATATCCAATAAAGGGTTAGTATCCAAAATATATAAAGAATATAGAACTCACTGCCCAAAACTCAATCCAATTAAAATATGGGCAGAAGGCATGAGCAGACATCTTTCTTTTTTTTTTTTTTTTTTTAATTTTTTTTTCAACGTTTTTTATTTTTATTTTTGGGACAGAGAGAGACAGAGCATGAACGGGGGAGGGGCAGAGAGAGAGGGAGACACAGAATTGGAAACAGGCTCCAGGCTCTGAGCCATCAGCCCAGAGCCCAACGCGGGGCTCGAACTCACGGACCGCGAGATCGTGACCTGGCTGAAGTTGGACGCTTAACCGACTGCGCCACCCAGGCGCCCCATGGGCAGACATCTTTCTAAAGAAGACATACAAATGGCCAACAGACACATGAAAAGATGTTCAACATCACTCATTATCAGGGAAATGCAAATCAAATATGTGAAATGCCACCTCATACTTGTCTGAATGGCTAAAATAAAAAACCCAAGAAACATCAGGTGATGGCAAGGATGTAGAGAAAGGGGAATGCACTGTTGGTGGGAATGCAAACTGGTACAGTCACTCTGGAAAACAGAATGGAGGATCCTCAAAATATTAAACATAGGATTACCATATAATCCAGTAATTCTACTACTGGGTATTTACCTAAAGAATATGAAAATGATAACTTAAAAATATATATGCACCCCTATATTTATTGCAACATTATTTATAATAGCCAAATTATGGAAGCAAACTAAGTGTTCATTGATAGATAAATAGGTACAGAAGTGATATCTATCTATATCTATGTCCAGATATATAATGGAATATTACTCAGCCATAAAAAAGAATGAACTCTTGCCATTTGCAATGACATGGATAGATCCAGAGTATATAACACTAAGGGAAATAAGTCAATCAGACAAATATTGTTTTGCTCATATTCACTCAAACAACATATTGTTTCACTCCCTGTGCAATTTAAGAAACAAAATAAACAAACAAAAGAGAGACAAAAAAACCGAAACCAAATATAGAGAAGAAACTGGTAGTCACCAGATGGGAGGTGGGGGGGATGGGTGAAATAGGTGAAGGGGATTAAGAGTACACTTATCATAATGAGCACAGAGTAATATATAGAACTGTTAAATCAATATATTGTACACCTGAAACTAATATATCACTGTATGTTTTTTTTTTGTTGTTGCATTGTTGAATTTATTTATTTTTTTTATATGAAATTTACTGTCAAATTAGTTTCCATACAGCACCCAATGCTCATCCCAAAAGATGCCCTCTTCAATGCCCATCACCTATCCTCCCCTCCCTCCCACACCCCCATCAACCCTCAGTTCTCAGTTTTTAAGAGTCTTTTATGCTTTGGCTCTCTCTCCCACTCTAACCTCTTTTTTTTCTTTTTTTTTTCCTTCCCCTCCCCCATGGGTTTCTGTTAAGTTTCTCAGGATCCACATAAGAGATATCACTGTATGTTAATTATACTGCAATTAAACACACACACACATACACACCCACAAAATATGTCTCTGTTAGAATATTAATCTTTATTTTTTAATGCATCATTTTTCCCCTTTTTATTTTATTTTATTTATTTATTTATTTTTAATTTATATCCAAGTTAGTTAGCATATAGTGCAACAATGATTTCAGGAGTAGATTCCTTAATGCCCCTTACCCATTTAGCCCATCTCCCCCACCCACAACCCCTCCAGTAGCCCTCTGTTCTCCATATTTAAGAGTCTCTTGTGTTTTGTCCCCCTCCCTGTTTTTATATTATTTTTCCTTCCATTCCCTTATGTTCACCTGTTTTGTATCTTTAAGTTCTCATATGAGTGAAGTCATATGATACTTGTCTTTCTCTGACTAATTTTGCTTAGCATAATACCCTCCAGTTCCATCCATGTAGTTGCAAATGGCAAGATTTCATTCTTTTGGATTGCCGAGTAATACTCCATTGTAATACATATACCACATCTTCTTTATCCATTCATCCATCAATGGACATCTGGGCTCTTTCCATACTTTGGCTATTGTTGATAGTGCTGCTATAAATATTGGGGTGTGTGTGTCCCCTCAAGACAGCATACCTGTATCCCTTGGATAAATACCAACTGGTGCAATTGCTGGGTCATAGGGTAGTTTTATTTTTTAATTTTTTTGAAGAACCCCTATACTGTTTTCCAGAGTGGCTGCACCAGTTTGCATTGCCACCAGCAGTGCAAAAGAGCTCCTCTTTCTCTGCATCCTCGCCAACATCTGTTGTTGCCTGAGTTGTTAACATTAGACATTCTGACAGGTGTGAGGTGGTATCTCATTGTGGTTTTGATTTATATTTCCCTGATGATGAGTGATGTTGAGCCTTTTTTCATGTGTCGGTTGGCCATCTGGATGTCTTCTTTGGAGAAGGGTCTATTCATGTCTTTTGCCCATTTCTTCACTGGATTATTTGTTTTCTGCGTGTTGAGTTTGAAAAGCGCTTTACAGATTTTGGATATTAACCCTTTATCTGATATGTCATTGGATATTAACCCTTTATCTGATATGTCATTTGCAAATACCTTCTCCCATTCCAATGTTGCCTTTAAGTTTTGCTGATTGTTTCCTTCACTGTGCAGAGAAGCTTTTTATTTTGATGAGGTCCCAATAGTTCATTTTTGCTTTTGTTTCCCTTGCCTTTGGAGACGTGTTGAGTAAGAAGTTGCTGCGGCCAAGGTCAAAGAGATTTTTACCTGCTTTTTCCTCAAGGATTTTGAAGGCTTCCTGTCTTACATTCAGGTCTTTCATCCGTTTTGAGTTTATTTTTATGTATGGCGTAAGAAAGTGGTCCACGTTCATTCTTCTGCATGTCGCTGTCCAGTTTTCCCAGCACCACGTGCTGAAAAGACTGTCTTTATTCCATTGGATATTCTTTCCTGCTTTGTCAAAGATTAGTTTGCCATATGTTTATGGGTCCATTTCTGGGTTCTCTATTCTGTTCCATTGATCTGAGTGTCTGTTTTTGTGCCAGTACCATAGTGTCTTGATGATGACAGCTTTGTAATACAGCTTGAAGTCTGGGGTTGTGATGCCTCCAGCTTTGGTTTTCTTTTTCCAAATTGCTTTGGCTATTCTGGGTCTTTTCTGGTTCCATGCAAATTTTAGGATTGTTTGTTCTAGCTCTGTGAAGAATGCTGGTGTTATTTTATAGGTATGGCATAGAATATGTAGATTGCCTTGGGTAGTATTGACATTTTAAAAATAGTTTTTCTTCCTATGCAAGAGCATGGGATATTTTTCCATTTTTTAGACTATTAACCTTTAGAGGGTAGGGTTAATCTTTTTGTGTCCAATTTGTGTCACAAGACACTTCATAAATGTTAGTTTTATAAATGGATAGAAGTATGCATGTGTTGGTAAATGAAACCAAACTCCATAATGGGCTGAGATATGTGATAAACACAGGGGGAGGGGGAGGGGGAGGTGTGCTCTAGCTTGCATTTTGTATTCAGCCCACCCCCTCCCCCATCATACATAACATATATTCAGACATACATAAACAGACAGACACAGAGACTCTATAACTTCCAGATTTTAGCCAGGAATCAGGTACAACAATATATAAGTCACTAGTTTATAAATAACAGTTGAATTCAAATTTTGTCTCTGGCAGATGGAACTCGTTAAGCTTACCTACTCCAATGGCTAAAGCTTTTTAAAATATAACTGAGGGGCAGACTTTCGTATCTGTCACTGACAAGTAACCTTACAGAGTCTGTGGACTAGATTTTGGGCAAGAGCTTTTACAGCACTTTGTATTTTAAGAGTCCTCTTCCCACCCTCCCCACCCCCCTTTTCTCTTTAGTCTCAGGTGATTGAGGGCAGTGTTTAGTTTCTTGCTGGTGTGTTTACATTTTGAAGACATGGTAAGATTTACATATTCAAAAGTCAGAAAAAGAATGTGAGTTTTCGCCAAGAGCTTTAGTGCCTCTGGGTTCGTTTAGACAGTTCCCATAAAATGTAGTTGTGCTGCCCTGTAATTAGGAAAAACACTCTGTAAAACTAATTTTTTGGACTCAGGATCAAATGGGGCCTCTTCAGGGTTGGAAATGAAGAAGGTGTCATTCGGGTCACTGTGGTCATGGAAGTGATAAACCCACTGGACTGTGCCAATTTTGTGCAGCAAGAAATGGGTCTCATCCTAATGTTTTCCATGCACTGTGAACCTAGCAGTGACCGTGATGGAGGAATGGACACAGTGCCAGGCATTAAATATCCAAGTGAGGAAAGGGAAGGCCCTGGTACAAATATTGTCCTAGGTGCTTTTGCCTTTCCATTTCCCTTGTCTTCCCCACTGGAGATCCTCAATAACCCTGTCGGCTTTTCCTTGGTGACTGAGACACTTCTTAAGGCATGTTTCTTAGCTCTGCCCCTTTCAGAAGAAAGTGGAAGCAACTGAGGAGCTCTGGTATCTTGGAGGCAACAAACATCTTGTCTGGGAGGATCTATAAGAAAGTTATGGATTTGAGGTGCCTGGGTGCTCAGTCTGTTATGCGTCCGACTTCGGCTCAAGTCATGATCTTGCGGTTCATGAATTCCAGCCCCGTATTAGGCTCTGTGCTGACAGCTCAGAGCCTGGAGCCTGCTCCGAATTTTGTGTCTCCCTTTCTCTGCCCCTCCCTTGCTCATGCTCTGTCTCTCTTTCTCTCAAAAATAAACAAATATTAAAAAAAATTTTTTTTAAAAGAAAATTATGGATTTGAAGGTCTGTAGAGATACTGGCCAGTTGACATTTTGGCAGCCATGTGCAACAGTTCAGAGCCTTTTCCAAACCAACCAGGTGAAACCCTACAAGGCATGAGCCCAAGGCATGAGGTAAAAAACATGAGCCCACTTTGGGTGAGCCTTGCTTCTCTCTCTCTCTCTCTCTCTCTCTCTCTCTCTCTCTCTCTCCCCCTCCTGGGATTCTCACTCTCTCTCTCTCTCTCTCTGCCCTTCCCATTGCACAGAGCTAGTAAGGAACAAACCTAGAGATACCTGATTTTAAAAGTCATGTTCTTTCTACCATGTACCTTTCTTATAAGATTTGTGTCTTAGTTTTCATTTCAGTTTCTTTTTTATTGTATTATTATTTTTTTAAGTAGGCTCTACACACAACGTGGGGCTTAAACTCTTGACCCCGAGATCAAGAGCCACTTGCTCAACTGACTGAGCTTCCAGGTCCCTCATTCTTGGTTTCTTTTCAAAACTGAAAACTCACTTAAAATTAATCCTCAGAGTTTGTAAATTACCAACTAACTAGGAATTTTCTACATGAGGTAAATGAAAATTAAGAAAGCAGTGTTTATAAGAGCTGCATTCTAATATCATCAGTGGCATAATTTATTAAAAATGGGGAGAAAACTTGAACCTATCAGTTTTTTAAGATGTTGAAGAAAGAAATATATGGCAGAACATATTCCTATAATATTTCCATCCTCTAAGAATGTACTAACAACACTTCTCTTAGAATTTAATTCAGTGTGTCAGACAGATTTCAATACTCTGTCTCCACTAGAACTAATAAAATAAATTAACTTGAAATACCTTTTGTGAGAAGAGAGCAGAGACAAGCCAGAAATCATCTTTCAATGAGAACACACACTTTATAGGGCCAAGAAATCTCTGGACACTTTAACGTGACTGAATAAGGAATAGAAGGCACTAACTATAGTGTGGGGTAGAGCGTATCACACATTTTTGCAATGCTGTAGCTATTTCCATGCCTAAGAATGTGATGTCTCAGAGCCATTGCACAGCCAGGAACCCCTCATGTACAGTCTAATTGGCAGGACAAGGGTGCACTGCATCCCAGTGACTGCCCGCTATATTAGGTGAAAACTCCATAGCAGGAGGGTAATGACAATGCAATCCCCACTCACAGACAACCTGTTGACTACCCTGTCTCCCAGAGCTCATACTTACCTATGAGTGGGTTCATCTCTGAAAAAGCCTGAGACCACATCTGTGTAATGACCAGAATGCTCTGTGTCGATGTACAACTTTCTGTCAAATGTATAGCTATTTGCCTGTATAACATCAAGTGAATAGGCATTCATTAATTTTCCCATTCATTTATCACAAAGTTTTCTTTTCTCATTTGGATGCTTAATATCCTTTAAATATGATCCAGAACTCATTTAGAAATTAAAAATTCTCCTTTCTTATACAGCTCCAATAACCAGCATGATATCACCACCACCTGGCTATAAATAACAGTGTCAATGATCCTGCGGCCTCCCTCACACAGGGCGGATGACAAACTCCTACCTCTTTTCTCCAGAGGAAGCTCATGTTTTGTTATTTCCAGTTTATGGTTTATAAAAGATCTAATCCACAATGTTCTTCTATTTTTACATCTGCAAAAACTGAGTCTGGGAGACATAGGAGCTATTTAGGGTATTTTAGTTCTGCTGGCCATGTTGACTCAAGGGCATTTGAGAGGCCCAGTCTCCAGCAAAAAAGCTAGGCTCACTGCTTGTTTCTGACACTGCTGCCTGCATAAGCCAGGTGGCTCACTAGTGTGGCTTCTGTCAGCTCAACCACTATAAAAGTCATCTTGAGGGGTGCCTGGGTAGCTCAGTCAGTTAAGCGTCCGGCTTCCACTCAGGTCATGATCTTCTGGTTTGTGAGTTCGGGGCCACGTGGGGCTCTGTGCTGACAGCTCAGAGCCTGGAGCCTGCTTCGGATTCTGTGTCTCCCTCTCTCTCTGCCCCTCCCCTGTGACACTCTGTCTCTCTCTCTCTCAAATATAAATAAACATTTAAAAAAAATTTTAAAGTCATCTTGAGTTATGTTGCTATCAATCTCAGAGAACTTCATCCATGGTACAGGCTAGTAATTTTCACTGGCAACTCACCAGATAATCTGTGTTAGTGGTATCATCTCATATTACCATTATCAATATTAGAATCACAGACTTCTAGAGCTAGAAAGATGCTTCTGGATCACTGGTTCTTCTCCCTAATTTTAGATAGGAGAAAAAAGAGGTCTGATCAGGTGTTGGTGAAGACACAAGGCTCTCCCATGAACCAAGGTGAGGTTGTAGGATTTCATACAGAGTAAGACCATGAAATTCTTGGGTACATGACATAAAGTGCTAGGCAAGGAATGATAGAGACAGGTGGTCTGCACCATAAAAATGCATGAAAACTAAGAATTGTCATAGGCCAAAAGGTAGCTCACAGTGAGTTGCTGAGCAAGAGGGGTGTCATCTTTGAGGGCAGGCTTTTCCTAGCAGGACCTGGCTAGGTGATTTCACCTGGTAAACCAAGACTTTCAGGCCTTCTTTCTGACATTGATTTGATACATTCCTAAGTTTGATCTCAGAACTTTCTTCTAGACCCCAGGGAACTTCTATTCAAAAACAAGAAGAGTATAAGTATATACATTGATATTCTGTAAATAGGGACTTAATTAGAAGTGTGGTCCACCTTTCTAGTATTGTCCATTTTTTAATTAATTGAAGCAGTTACACACATAACTTGAAATACTAGTTATTAAAATAATTGAAATTAGAATGGAATCAGATTTATAAGGCCTGAAGAAAGTAGGAAAATACATATTACAAATACATTAGATCACGATTGAGGAAATAAAGCCAACATATTTTTTGAAGGTAACTGATCTATATCAGTAAACAATTTGATTTTCTGCTAATTTGGTTCAAATGTCTATTGTTCTATGAATGTATCTATGTACTCTATTATAAAGTTCTATGAGGGGCACCTGGGTGACTCAGTTGGTTAAGCCTCCAACTTCAGCTCAGGTCATGATCTCGCAGTTTGTGAGATCAAGCCCCATGTCGGGCTCTGTTCTCTGTGCTGACAGCTCAGAGCCTAGAGCCCCCTTCAGATTCTATGTCTCCCTCTCTTTCTGTTCCTCCCCCACTCACGCTGTCTCTCCCTCTCTCAAAAATAAAGATTAAATAGTATTTTCTTATATGTTCTTTTCTAACTTTTTATTTTAAAATATTTCCAAATTTGTACAAAAGTTGCAGGAAAAATGTAAATAACTTACATTACCATAGTATAGTTAACAAATTCAGTAAATTTAGCTCTGATACAATAGTTTTATCAAATCCACAATCTGTATTACAATTTTGATAATTTTCCCATAAAATTCATGGTATTTTTTTCCCTTTAGTACAAGACCAGTCTATCTAGGATCATATATTGTAGGAAGTTGTCATGTTTCTGTGTTCTATCATCTGGAATAGTTCTCTGCTTATGACATTGGTATTTTGAAGAACACAGGCAGGTTATTTCATAGAATATTCCAGAATTTTTAATTGTTTGATATTTTCTGATAGTCAGATTCAGGTAATGGCTTCCTGACCAGAATGCTACAGAAGTGATATTATGTCCTTTTCAGAGTTTCGTACCTGGAGGCACATGAAGCCTGCCTACCCCTCCTTGCTCCTTGGTGACTTCTGATCCCTGGTCAGTGTGTTGTATGGTTTCCCCACTATGTAGTTATTAGTCTCCCCCTGGAAACTAATAAACAATCTGTGGAGGGACACTCTGAAATCAAATCATCCCCTACCCCTGGCTTCATATCTGTGCATTGATTATTTTTGTCCAAGCCAGTATATACTACAATGGAAGCAAAATGATGATTTTACAACTCCTGCATTCCGTTCAAGTTTATTAGTTCTTATTTGGCTCTAAGGAAGAGCCCTTTACTCTCCTCAACTTCTCTCTCCATGTGGACCCATAGATTTCCATTTAATTTGAAGATATTACTGTCTTTATTTACTTAGATAATTAGAATAGCTCAGGTTGCCAAAGAGGCAGCTTAATTTGTGGCACAGCAGTGGGTTCCAGGCACATCTTGTTCCTTCCTTGCTGCAACCCTGGAATCCGTCATCTCATCTAATTAGCTTTATGGAGCCATTTTAAAGAGTTTACATTTTCACATTTAACACAAAATGCAAAGACTTATTCTGGCATTCTGGATACAGTCCTTGTTATTGCTTGCTGTGCTAATGAGAAAAAATATTAAAGCGTTCTCTTTTTAACAAATGTGCAGCTCTTTAAAAAAAGTTAATCATACTTCTATGGATTAAAAATAATCAACATGAGGAAATTTGTAATAGAACTTGTAAATTAGAGAATACTATGCTGGATGAGAGCATTTCCCTTGGTCTCTAGGGCATGTTCATAAGGAATGATGTGCTAACTATACAATTAAGTATTGCTGAACTGATGGGAACAACAATAAAATCTGTACTTACCTGCCCAATATCTACTGCTCAGTACACCTATCACTTCTGGGGACAGCTCTTTGCATTCTGCCACAACCTGTCAGCAATACAAGTTTGCTTTCATCACTGATTCTTAAGCAATCTGAAGTACTGCATTTTATCTTTCTTAATTAAACCTTTTAATCCTATGATCCAATAATGAATTTCTGTTTCTCCAAATAAAACACTATATATTCATCAATCAAGACTATCTTGTTAAGTTATATTACAATACAAAGATGGGACAAGTTTAGGAATAGATTAAATGGATCTCGATTCTGAGACAGGCTATTACCCAATGAAATGAAATTGCCGTCAGACCAATTTTATTTCTTTAGTGCATTTGCAAGTTATAGAAATCACTGTAGTACTTTAAGTACTTTAAGTAATGCAAATAGCCTGAGAGGCACATCTGAATAAAATCCTATGGTGAAAAAGGAGCAATTTTGAAATGAGTGTTGAGTTTTTCTGTGAGTAGTATTTTTCTTTCTAGAAGAACTTTTGTCTTTCTGGACCTGTTTCAGAGAAAGCAAAGGCCAAGAATTCTCTTATTTCCTTTGTAGTATTTTAACCAGTATTTCTAAGGAAGCAAGTATGACATGGTATGGTATGGTGTGATATGGTAAATATTGTATACTCTTCAAAGCCTTTTCCAAGCTTTTGACGTGGCATCAGCATCTCTGGAGCTAGTTTAGGAGACCCAGGGCCTCTACCTCACCAGTTGAGTTATAAGGTGAGTGAGGGTTGACTGACTGTATATATAGTGGTTTTCAGGGTTACCTTACAGATTATTCCAACATGTGAGAACTTGTTTTGTGATAGAGCATGTCTCAGCATGCTATTGGGCAGAGAGCACAGGATTAGGAACCAAATGGATCTCTATTTGAGTTTTGATCACTCCAAAGCTGTGTGAATTTAGGACACTTAAACTCACAAATTTCACTCTTCTAGAGTATTAAGTGGGGGCTGAGAGTAACCACCTCATAAGATTATTTTGAGGTTTAACTGAGATAAAATAATAAAAGTGCTTTGAATATTTTGAAGTGTTACATATGATGCTTCTTTTTACTATAATAATAATTGTTATTAATGTTAACATTATAGGTGTGTCTTCATCTTTTCTGGATGGTCAATAAATAACTTGGAATCAACGCACTTGGACAAATACTGAACAAATGAAAACCGCAATAAAACACCTCGACTAAGAACCTTATTACATCAAGGTAATAAGATGAAAAAAGTATCAACATACTTTTATAAATATCCATTTATTGTTAACGATCCTATAAATTATAAGTTATTCCCATTTTGCAAATGAGAAAAATTGGGAGTGGACATATTCAATAATGTGCCCAAAGTCTTTAAGTGACAAAGCTAGGATTTGAAGTTACATCTGCTGGACTATGTCTTCATCAAATGTTGTGTTCAATATTAACTTTGTTATGTGTCTTGCTAACTTGCGTTGACAACAGGAAGAAAGCTGAGATGTTATAAGAGGAAAGAATTTTCCGTGGGCTATAATAAACTCTGAGTGGGGTTGGGAGTGCTCATCAGGTGAACATGATTGTGAACAACTGAGAATATCATCAAAGATGATCACCATGAAAGAAGAAGGGCAAAGGAGAGGCTGAAAGAGAGTTTGCTTTTTGCTTTATCAGATGGAGGACTGTGCCCTAGAAAGAATTGTGGGAGGAAGCTCTGGAAAGTATTTTTTCTTTTAAAGATCAGTGAGGTAGTGCAGCTTTTCTTTTTTCATCTTGTAAATTAAAACAAACAAAAAAAAAAGCACCAACAAACAATATACCCTAGAACCAAACAGGTACAACTTATTCTGAAAACAAAAGAATTGGATTACCTGAAATCTAGGATATTATGACGCTTATTAAGGGAATGAAACACAGGGGTGCCTGGCTAGTTCAGTTGTTTAAGTGTTCAACTCTCGATTTTGGCTCAGGTCATGATCTCACAGTTCAAGCCCCATGTCGGGTTCTGCACTGACAGCACTGAGCCTGCTTGAAATTCTCTGTCTCCCTCTCTCTCTGCCCCTCCCCTGCTTGCTCTCTCTCTCTCTCTCTCTCTCTCTCTCTCTCTCTCTCTCTCTTTCTCTCATAAATAAAAATAAAAATATATAAGTAAATAAATATGTGAAAAACAAAATGAGATTAATACATTAATTTAGAATTTTATTACTGTTGCATACTATGATGACTTAAAGACACTTATCAGGGTCAGACAAGGAATAAAGCAACACACATGGTTATGGTGGGATTTGCCTTACTTGCTTTTGTTCATTTTTTTCCCTTACGTGTAAAATTTTAATTTATTGACTATGTGTTGGATTTTGCTTCATGGCCAATTGCACGCAAACTTAGTGTCTTAAAGCAACAAATGCTTATTTGGCTCCTGAAATTTTGTTTGGCTTTCATTGGTTGGAGGTGAGGCCTTCCTTACTCAGGTGTCTGCAGGGAACCCAGGTTGGCCTCAGCTGGCATGGCTTACCTCTTGTCTGTGCCATCTGTCATGTTTGACCTGACCAGCCACATGAGCTCGTTCACTGGGGCAAGCTACAATCCACAAGTACCTGTCAAGCTTCTTCTCCTCATGTCTCCTTCACTAAAGCTCAAATCAAAGGTGAAAAAATAGATTACACCCTTTGATAGGAGGATCTGTAAAGCCAAATTGCAATGACATGGGTTTAGGGAGAGAAAGAATTTGTAGCCAGTTTTAGAATCCATCCCATTGATCTACACTTAAATATAAATAATATAAAATTAGAAATAAATGATTAATTATAAATACTTATTCTTTGGCATAAATATAGATAATAGTCTCCCCACAGTTCGAAGTTTTCTTGAACCGAAGCCTACATATGCCTGTATCTTGCTTAACTAAAGAAACACTCTGCATCATGGTAAAGTGAAGGTGTTGGACATCTGTTATTTTTTGCAGATGTCCCCTCGTCAATTTTTCTGATGTCTGTTAATGGCAGCTTGCTCTTCTTTTTGGAAATTGTTCCTTCCTCATTCCAAATTCAAAGGGGTAGACAGGCAAGCAATACATGTTTTTCAAACTGTACCAATTACCATCTCTTAAAATCTAAATCTGAATTTAAATCACACAAGCACAAAAAGCAGGGCCCTACCTAAAAAGACTTGAGGGTTTCTGCAGCTGACACCCCCAGAGATATCCTAGTTCCTGTATTTCTTGGAATCTGATTGTTTAGCATTTAGCATCTCATTGTAAAGCATTTTGCTTTAAATAAATACATTTACATATTTAAAGTATATATATAATTTGCTCCATTATATGTAAATATATATATAAATTATATGTAAAGTAGAACATTTATGAAAAGATAAACATTTATATATTAAAGAAATATACTTAAGTTTGCTGGAAATTTTGACTTTTTTCAGCCACTGTATGCTTAATAATAAATTAACATAACTCATTCTAAAAAGGGATGTTACAAGCCCTGAATCCCAAAACCTCCCTAAGGGGCATTACATTCTTTCATTCAACAAATATCTACTGATTACAAACCATGCCAGGCCCTGTTATGTGATTAGGATATATAAGTGGACATAGCAGACAGGAATCCCTGCCCCCCTAGAGCTAATATTCTGAAAGGAGACGATATGGTTGCAATGACTCTAAAAATTCATGGGATGTAGGTCACTGAACCTTAAAATGCTCAAGGAAGTCTTCATTGAGGAAGTAATGGTGACCTGTGCATTCAACTAAGATTTAGATAACCAGAAGGAAGAAACAACACTATAGTAAATGTATGCCTGGAATTTGGTATGCATTTTTATGAATTAAAACACTAGTGTGTTAGTTGGTATTGGTAACAAAAAAATCTAAAATCTGCATTTAAAAAAATGTAAATAAGGTCGATCTCAATTTAAATTCTTCAGATGGTTTTCCAGTGCTTACAGGGTAAGATCTAATATCCTCAATAGGCTTCCTCAAGATCTGGTTCAAGCATACCTATAAAGCTCCTTCTTTAACCTTTCTTCTCCTTGGTTAATAAAACTCTAGACACACTGACCTACTTTAACTCTTATAGCTTATTAATCTTCATGCCAAGCTTTGCCTATGAAGCCCTTTACCCAACAATTTTGCTTAACTAACTCCTACTCATCCTTTACTTCTCAAACATTTTCTCAGAAAGCCTTTAGTGATGTCCCAATTACATAAGATTCCTTGTTACATACTCTCAACATTCTGTATTTTTCCTTCAGAGCAGTTAATAGAATATAATTAAATAATTATCTGTGTAATTATGGTTTAATATGTGTTCTCCCACTTGATCATAAACATTTTTGAGGACTTTCAATATTTGTTAAATAAGTTAATGAATACCATGAAGGTGTTGTAACTGTTGAGACCCTTTCTTGTCCCAGGAGTGTTTACTGTAGGGATTACTCTTGTCTGGGAACAAATGACACTAGATAGTCTCACAATGAGATTTGCCAACAAGGGACTTTCCAGCAGACAGTATAATCTTTTCAATCTCCCTGTCTAGGTTAGAGACTGCAAGAGAGGTTGCTTTTTTAGGGTGAAAATTTTCCTTCCTCCTTACATCTGTCCCTTCTCATAGGATGACTACCCACCCACCCAGTTGGATGCTTGCTGAGTTGCAGGATCTGCTGTCCCATCCTGTGCCTCTGGGGTGTGCAGAAATATCTTTACAGCGAGGTGGCATTGTGAATATATAGGGAGCAATCAAAAAATTAACCGATTTAAAATATTAATCAAATTCACAGTGGTGAGTGAGATTCCCTGGAAAATTATAAAAAAGTATAAAAAGAAGAGAACTAAAAATCTCAGGGCATTTACATTTAAGGGAAGATTTGAGGAAGAGAAACAGCATACTGAATGGGAGAAGCCAGCGGTCTGGAAAGAAAACATGGAAGCTGTATGTCATGGAGGCCAGGAAAGAGAATCATTCAAGATGAAGGACAGCCAATGCTTTAAATGCTGCAAAAACAGGGCAGGGGTGCCTGGGTGGCTCAGTTGGTTGAGTGTCTGACTTCGGTTCAGGTCATGATCTCACGGTTGTGAGTTTGAGCCCTGAATCCAGTTCACTGCTGTCAGTGCAGAGCCTGCTTTGGATCCTCTCTCCCCCCCTCCACCCCCCGAATCCCCATCAAAAATAAATAAAACATTAAAAAAATTTTTTTAATAAAATAAATGCTGCAAGAGGGGTGGAGTATAATTTTAGAACTTTTCAAATTATTTCCAAAAAGGAGATCATTGATGACCCTGGGAAAAGATACTTTTATGGAGCTAATATGGCTTGGAGGCATGGGGCATATTGAGTTGGGATGTGTTTTAGAGCGAGTATATTTAAAGACTTGTGGGACAGAGATTATAAAGATGGAAAGATTTCAGATATATCAACAGGGAAGGAAAAGTCCCTAAGGGAGTAGGAGGAGATAGCATCTAGGACTCAGGAAAAAGCCAACATTTGAGGTAGGAGGGAATTAAGGTTGAGTGTCTGGCATGAGCATTCTTGCCAATGATGTTTTTTTGTTTGTTTGTTTTCAGTTATAAATGAGGTGAGGTAAATTGTCAAAAACTAGGAGAGGGTGCGAAGTAGAGTGCTTGGGAAAAGTGGAGGACTGAAATTCATAGTGTAATGGAAGGGACATAACAGAAAAACCAGAGTAGTGCCTCAGTAGAAAAACTGAGACCCAGGTGAACTTGATGATTGCCCCATGTGGCAATATACAGACCAGCCTGGACTGGTGTAGGATTTCCTTTCATTTGTTCAGCAGTCCCAATAGATGAGAGGAAAGAAACTATTGGATTGGTATAGATGTGGATTTTTCTAGGTGAATGGCTAGGTGCCATGACCAGGATACTTCTCTCTCCTATGATCGTTATTTAAATTATAGAAGAAAATCCAAAATTTAGAAAACAGAGGAAAGAACATACCACATCAAAGAAACAAACACACCAGTGGCACTTTGATATGTCTTTTTGTCTTTTTATGTCTTTTTACTATGTGTTTTTATTTTTTATATAATGAAAATCAATACTATATAATGAGGACTTTTTTTTTAATTTAAAATAACTTTTTACAATGACAAAGTTATGTCTCAGGCATGGAAAATTCAAGTTAAGAATTCAAATTATGGGAATGATGGGTAGGTGAACTCTCATTTTTTTTTTTTTTCATAATGTGCAGAGTAGCCTATATTCTCAATTACATACCTCTCTTATGGCTACTTGGATAATTATCAAGTATCTTTTGCCCAAACATGACCTTGTAAATGCTTTTAGTAGTTTTCCAAATTGTTCTGTTAGACTGGAATTTAAAAGCAAAATAAATAATCTCCATATTCAAAAACTACTCATGCAAATATCATCTCTTTTAGAAATGTTTGATTAGAATTATTTTTACATGATATGGTAAGAAGATGAGTGGAAATTAGAAAGTTTGGTGTTTTAGTTTTTCATTGTGATCTAGTGAGAAGAAAAAGGCCAATGAACATCTGTTGATGTTTTTGTTACATTTAACTCAACTTTGGATGAGGTTCTTAAATCCCTCCTAATCTGATCTTTTTCCTCTCAATTGTCTCTACCTGCCTAGAGCTGCATATTGAATTTAATAGCTCAGGAAGAGGAGTCCTGCATCCCACCTGTTAGAAGGCCAATTGTATTATTCCTTTGTCTCCCACTTAGGCAAACAACATTCTCTTATACAGTTGGTCAGCAACTCACTGCCAGTAGGATTTCTCTCTCTCTGTTACTTCTTTGGCTGCTTGACCTCCTGGGCTCTGACCTGGCCTGTTACAAAATCCCTGCCTGACTCCACTGAGCCCTGAATCTGGTAACTCTGCTTTCAACATCTCTAGTCACCTCTTGTGGACTCCACCATGAGCTTTTCTTTAAGTACCTCATTACCACTGGGGCGCTTGGGTGGCTTAGTCGGTTGAAGGACCGACTTCGGCTCAGGTCATGATCTCACGGTTGGTGGGTTCAAGCCCTGCGTCAGGCTCTGTGCTGACAGCTCAGAGCTTGGAGCCTGCTTCAGATTCTGTGTCCCCCTCCCCTGCTTGCAGTCTGTCTCTCTTTCAAAAATAAATAAACATTAAAAAATAATAAGTACCTCATTACCACTTTTGTAAGGGCAAGGGGAAGTCCTCTCACCTATATCCTTTAGGGGAAAATAAAATTGTGTCTTGGATACAGTCCTGGCATTTAAACTCTCAGGAAGTACATCTCCCATGAGCTGGGTGTGTATATGTGTTTATGGATTGGAAGCGGGGGAGGGAAGACATTGAGAAAGAAAGTAGGTTTCCCGCCTTTTCTCTTGTTATGACTTTACCTTTTCCCACTCAATGCTAATCTTACTCTGCTCTGAGGCCATGCAGACATGGAGAGAAGAGAACTTTATTTAGATATTTATTTTTAATTGTTAAGTTAGCTAACATATAGCGTAGTCTTGGCTTCAGGAGTAGACTCCCATGATTCATCACTCACGTACAACACCAAGTACTCATCCTAACAAGTGCCTTCCTCAATGTCCATCACCCATTCTCCCCACCCCCCCCCCAACCACACACCCCCATCAACCTTCAACCTTTCTTCTTTCTGCTTCTCAACCTTCTCCATGAGAAAAACAGATGCCACACAGATTCCTCAGCATGTTTCCCTAAAGCCCTCTATTTCTGGCAGGGAGGCTTCACCTGCCTCTGTGATCAAACCTGAATATTCTAAATCCCTGGGTTGTTTCCATACTCTAAATAACCCAGATTTTAAAGAGAGATTTACCTTTTTAAAGCTATATTTACTGAATCTGCTATTTTTTACTTGAATTAGCGAGGTAATAATTCATATCAGTGCTATGCTTACAGATATAGAATCTATCTGACAGACAATAAATCACTTACAATTACATTTCATGTCTAAGGGTATTTCTTCGAACTTTTAAGTCCTTGATTTCACAAGTTGCTCATTGACTCTTGTAAAACCTGAAATACAGGTTTTTTTTAATATGAAATTTATCATCAATTTGGTTTCCATGCAAAACCCAGTGCTCCTCCCAGCAGGGGCCCTCCTCAATGCCCATCACCCATGAAATACAGTTTTATGGGAGGTGGTTTGGATGCGGTTCCTTTCCTCCTGTGACTTTAGAAAGCAATTCTTTTTTTTAATATAATTTATTGTCAAATGGTTTCCATACAACATCCAGTGGTCCTCCCAACAGGTGCCTTCCTCAGTGCCCATCACCCACTTTCCCCTCTCCCCCCCCGCCAATCCCCATCAACCCTCAGCTTATTATCAATATTTAAGAGTCTCTTATGGTTTGCCTCCCTCCCTCTCTGTAACTTTTTTCCCCCTCCCCCCGTTCTTGGTCTTCTGTTAAGTTAGAAAGCAATTCTTTCCAGGATCTCAAATTTCTGTGAGGAAGGAAGTGTTTCTGGGTAAGGTTTTCTGGGGCTCTGGGGTCATGCCACGTTCAGGTGCTGTGGCCTCTTCCTGTTCACAGAGCCAATGTTGATTCAGCTTCCTCCCCACCTCCCATTTACACAGTCTAAAAATCAAGCTCATGGTAACTGAGAGGGAGAAATCATGGCACAGCAAGCAAAAGGTGGACTTTGACTCACCTAACCCTCCTGATCATCAGCCAGGATCTTCTTGACCTCTAGGCTTATTCTTCTTATGTCTGTTCAAGAAAAAGATTGAAGGAGCAATGATCACTAAGAATGTTCTATTATCTGTCCTGCTGCAGAAATAAAATGAAAAGCGGTTGTCCCACATTAGCTTTAAACTACCTAGTACCCAGGTTTATCTGAAACCTGTGAAAGTAAATGGGAGCTATATATATTTTTTAAATTTCAGTACTGTTTTACTTAATCCAATATATATTATAATATCAATAAGTAATCAGTGCCAACATGATTAATGAGATGTTTAACATTCTTTTTTTGGTAACAAATCTTCAAATTCTGTGTGTATTCTGTGTGCACATTATTAGTGGTTTTGTCAAAATGAAGGCAAGAAAAGTATGTGTAATGGAATCTATGATAATTTATTAATTGTGTTTGTCTGTATTTGTAATTATTTTTATTTTTAATTTCTTAAAGTTTATATATCTATTTTTGAGAGACAAGCAATCAAGAGAGAGAGTGTGAGTGGGGGAGGGGCAGAGAGAGAGAGAGAGAGAGAGAGAGTCCCAAAGGCTCCCTGCACTTGGGGCCTGATCTCTTGCCCCCAAGCCCCATAAATGTTAGGGTTAGGTTTGATTACTCTCACCCTATAACCAGAATCCATGAGTATCATGGACTCCTTCTGTGATAGCACTTACCACTGCGCTTCTCATTGCTAACTACCTTCCCACATTCCCCCTATTCTCCCTAACTTTTCCCTTGCAATGAGAGAAGTATTTACTGACTATGTAAATTAATGTGGTGTTTTTATATCTGCAATCTATAAGGACTTTCACATGCATCATCTAGGTGATACATAACATACTCTGGGTGGTAGGTAATAGCAGATAAAGAAATGGGCTGAGCAAGTTTAAATGACATGACCAAAGTTTAGCAACTAGTCACCCACATTTTGATTTTTCTACTTCATTCTGTTGCTTCATTTTGAGTATCTTTTAGGAAACAGGAGAAAGGGGAATTCTGGAAGCATTTTAGGTAGAGCAAACAGCATAAGCAAAGAACAGCTGCTCAGTTTGGCTAAAGTTCACTGTCCATGTTCAGGAAAAATAGAAAATGTGGTAAAGAACAGTGCTGTGTGGATGAAGCATTAGATGTCAGGTTTGGGAGTTTGCATTTTACTCTGATGAGGATGTGCTGTATATTTTTGTAAAGTACATTCTACACCCAATATGGGGCTTGAACTTATAACCCCAAGATCAAGAGTCACTTAGTATGTGCTATATTTTTTAAAGAAAGTAATTGAAGTAAAGAAGTCTTACTTTTTATTAATAAATTCACTGTTGGGGCGCCTGGGTGGCGCAGTCGGTTAAGCGACCGACTTCAGCCAGGTCACGATCTCGCGGTCCGCGAGTTCGAGCCCCGCGTCGGGCTCTGGGCTGAAGGCTCGGAGCCTGGAGCCTGGAGCCTGTTTCCGATTCTGTGTCTCCCTCTCTCTCTGCCCCTCCCCCATTCATGCTCTGTCTCTCTCTGTCCCAAAAATAAATAAAAAACGTTGAAAAAAAAATTTATAAAAAAAAATAAATTCACTGTTTATTTGCTGTTGAGAGCAAATTGACTTTCCTCTTAGCAGGAGCAGGAGGAGAAATAAGAAATGCAATTTGCATGTGCCAGTAATAAGTTCCTGAGGCCCACATCTTCCTTTCATTCCACAGTGTGGGCAGGAAGCACATAATCTGCCAGCTGGCTCCTTGGTGTGCACAACCGGTCACAAGGGTGGCAAAGTTAGAGAGGGTGGATGGACCAGTTCCAACTTCACCACCATTTTTTAGCCATATACTTAAATGAGGATGAATCAGCCACATCTTTGTACAAAAGACACGACATTTTCCTTTTCAATTCATGTATAATACTTTTTTTTTTTTTTAATTTATTTTTGGGACAGAGAGAGACAAAGCATGAATGGGGGAGGGGCAGAGAGAGAGGGAGACACAGAATCGGAAACAGGCTCCAGGCTCCGAGCCATCAGCCCAGAGCCTGACGCGGGGCTCGAACTCACGGACCGCGAGATCGTGACCTGGCTGAAGTCGGATGCTTAACCGACTGCGCCACCCAGGCGCCCCAATTCATGTATAATTCTTTTATGGATTCTCTATTTCCAAGGCAAAGGAGAATTACATGTTTAGACTTGTAATTCTCAGCACAGCAGTGAGAGAAACCCCTTTAAAACATGTGTAATATCATGTTGTTCTTTTGCTTAAAACTCTATAATAGCTCTCTGTTCTACTTGGAGTGAAAGCATAATTTTTTAAAACATCTCAGAGGGTTTACACAACCTGGTTCTTCATTACCCTCCTAGTCTCTTCTCTCTCCCTCACTCTCTCTCTCTCTCACACACACACTCTCACTCTTCTCTAGCCACATTGGACTTTTTCCTGTGCCTCCATCACACTAGACACACTGCTGTCTCAGGACATTTGCACGTGCTGTTCCCTTTGCCTAGACAATTCATCCAAATGCCTATAAACTCACCTCCAAATCTCCTTATGATCTTTGCTCAAGTATCTTCTTCTCAAAGAGGCCTCAATGGTCACTCTATTCTAATAGAATCCCTTTCCTCTTTCCGTTTCATTTTTTTTTTTTTTTCAACGTTTATTTATTTTTGGGACAGAGAGAGACAGAGCATGAACGGGGGAGGGGCAGAGAGGGAGACACAGAATCGGAAACAGGCTCCAGGCTCCGAGCCATCAGCCCAGAGCCCGACGCGGGGCTCGAACTCACGGACCGCGAGATCGTGACCTGGCTGAAGTCGGACGCTTAACCGACTGCACCACCCAGGCTCCCCATCCGTTTCATTTTTCCATATACTGCTCATCAACACGTAGCATCTTATGTATTTTATGTATATGTTTCTTTTTGGCCTCTCTTCAGCCACTAGACTGTTAGTACCAAGGGAAGAGACTTCATCACTTGTGCTTATGGTTATATTTTACAGGACCTATAACAGTGCCTGATACGTAAATGTGCCCAACAAATATTTGTTGAGTGAAAAAAATGAAGTCTTTTATTCTCCGGTGATTGAGCATAGAATTTCTTTGGATGTTTTCATTTGTTAAAGAAATTATAATCTTCTGATTAATCCCTATAAATCTCGATAAATTTCTTCATTCCCCTGAGCATTTTGGGTTGCAATATTAGAGGCTTCACTTATTTATTTATTTATTTATTTATTCTTCCTTTTCAGGACTGGCAATATCAACAGGGTTTTAGTCTGACTAAATAAAAATGACTTATTACTTCTAGGTCATAGAATGGGCTTGTCAAAGCCTAAGGCTTTGAAAATAATTTCCATCTGCTGAATGAGACATAGATACTGTCTGCAGTCAGAAATATTATTCCCCAATCTGTCTAGTTTGTTATTTCTGCTCTGATTCTATTTTATGTGTGTGTATTGAATTTGTGCTATTGAATATTGAATATTGTTTTATGCTCACTGACTGCTAACTTTGGAAATGCTTCAAAGCATAACTAAGTTTTAATATTTGAGGATCAAAGATCAGGTTTCTATGATGTCTAAAATGGTGGTGTGCATAGAGGTTCAGTAAATATAGGTTGACTTGGTACAGTAATGATAGTCTTTTAACTATGAGAGTCAAATAATGCCATAGAAATTATAATCATCATCCATGAGTATCAATTATAGCAAGCTTTTCAAGATCTGTATAACAAATAAATCCTGTATGTCCTTAAAGTATCATGATATGTGACATCAGAGAATGGAAAGAAAGGAATAAACAAAAAGATAACTTTCTATTTTATTGCTTCAATGTTTATCTTCAATTATTTAAACATTGAGAGCATTTTGAAAATGCTCACTAATTTTATTCACCCTGGTATGTCATGCTTCCATATATTGTTATAAAATTGATTGGTATGCTCATAAGAGCAATTTTAGTGAATCCTCCAAACCCATAGATTCCATGCTTCACCAACAAAGAATTTTATAAGAAGGGCAAAGTTCTATTAGAGAAAGTACCAGTGGTGAAGGCCTCTATTCTGTTGCCTCAGCAAAATGTAAGCTAACTGTTCAGCTCTGATCTGGAAGGGAAAGACATAGAAGCAATGTTCCCTACTCTAAATCTGAATCTATACTTAGGTTTTAAAACCTCACTGCATGGACTCCACACCAGTGTCACTGTGATGTCATCCACTCCCTTTCTGCCATGCCTTTCCTGTTTCTAGAAAATCTCAAGGCTTTTAAGAAACAACATTGTGCCTCAAAAAATGTTCTAAGTCCTTGAATCAAAGGCTATTTATTAGAGATGATAATGGCCCCAGTTTTCTCTTCAAAAAAATGATACTTAGAATATCTGGGCATTGTTCCAAAGAAACAGTTGACCTACATGGGCATCTTTTAGCTAGTATCAAACAGACTGAAAGTATCTGTGAAGGGATTTTGACAGCCCAATGATATCTGCACAATTTTTGCCAATATTAAGTGGTCTGAAAATTTATTCTGTCGTAGTATGGCAGTCCTGAGTTCCTAGAAATAATTCAATTAAAAAAAAGGAAACACCTTTAAACTCATGTACCTTATTGATGCCTATTGTCATTTTCTTCAAAGATAAAAGTCAATCCCTTATTCTAAAATTTTCATTTTCATTAGTTACCCATTGGTATACCTAATAAAGCATAGCCTTTATTTATAATGAAGTTTATAATAACTTTAGCCTTACCACTCCAGCCTCACCTGAAGCATCCCTCCAGCCAAGCTGTTTTACTCACTTTTCTCCAAATTCCAATGTAGGCCTCTAGAATTCCCATTGCCAGACCTTTGCAACAAACGTGTTTTGGACTTAACACAACCTATGTGCTTAGGTCCAGTCAAATCCAGCATCCATCATAAATGTTCCCCTGATAGGGCCATGCTCCAGTTTTGATCTTGTAGATATTTAATTGCCTTCAGAATCATTAATTATCTTTTATTGAAGTGGAATGAAGGGCATGTCTCCCTAAATCCCATTTCTTCATCTGTTGAATGGCATAATAATACCAAACTCACAGAGTTGTGAAGGTTAAAGTTTCTAAACCCTATGAAGTTATAAAAATATTAGGTCTATCATAATTTCTGTTCAGTATCATATATCATTTTTAGTTATCATTCTATGTGTAATTATCTTATTTATCCATCTAAAGCCTGAAATCTTTGAGAGTGCTGTATAGTTCTCATGCTTTGTGTCCCTAACATGTCTGGCCAGGTATCCTTTTTGCTCTACATGAACATAAACATTTGTCAGCTGGTGGCCTGGATTTGATACGGTGATGAAATGCTGCCAGAGTAGCTCACATGTGGTATCTTATTCATTATACAGGGCTTAATTTACTTTTGTAATTGTTAATTACAGTGGATTTGGGATAATTTAAAACAATCATTGTGACAAAGAAAAGCTATGTTGTATACATTAGTAAAAATATTACATTCCCCTCCTTTTCATCTCTACTAGAAAACCAGGGCTGAATTTTGTCAAATGTCACCTGTTGTTCACTGTTTTAGTTTTTTTTTTTTTTAATTTTTTTTTTAAAGTTTTTATTTATTTTTGAGACAGGGAGAGACAGAGCATGAACAGGGGAGGGTCAGAGAGAGGGAGACACAGAATCCGAAACAGGCTCCAGGCTCCGAGCTGTCAGCACAGAGCCCGACGCAGGGCTTGAACTCACGGACCGCTAGATCATGACCTGAGCCGGAGTCGGCCGCCCCACCTACTGAGCCACCCAGGCGCCCCAACTGTTTTAGTTTTGAAAAGCCAGGACCCAGCCTTGAGTCTCTGTAGAACGACTTGTAATTCAGTCTTTTAGGGGCTGGCTATGTATAAAAACACAATGGCTTTAATTAGAGCTTTTAAGCAGCTGATAGAAGTAGAAAAGCTTGGGATGCCTGGGTGGCTCAGTTGGTTAAGTGTCTGACTTGCTTTTGGTTCAGGTCATGATCTCATGGTTCGTGGGTTAGTGTGGAGGAGCCTGTTTGGGATTTTTTTTTTCTCTCTCTCTCCCTCTCTCCCCCTCCCTCCCTCTCTCTCTGCCCCTCCCCCACTCTCTCATTCAAAGTAAATAAATAAACATTAAAAAAAAAGTGGAAAAGCTTGAGATGGGGTAGAGAAAAAGAGAAAAGATACTTTGTTTTAGGGATCTATTTTTCTTTTAATTTTAAATGTTTATTTTTGAGAGAAAGAGAGACTGAGTGCTATCAAGCAGGGAAGGGGTAGAGAAAGAGAGGGAGACACAGAATCTGAAGCAGGCTCGAGGCTCCAAGCTGTCAGCACAGAGGCCAACCGGGTTCAGGGTTCAAAGTTACAAACAGCAAGATCATGACCTGAGACAAAGCCAGATGCTTAACTGATTGAGCCACCCAGGCGCCCCCATATTTTTTTTTTTTTTTTTAATCCATTGCTTACAGGATATCAGTGGCTGCTTCAGAGACTCAGGTTACTGGAGTTGCCAGGATTTAATTTAGCAGGTCTCTAGGGGAAATGTGACAGTCTGGAGCAGAGCAAGAAAAATATGTAACACAGCCAATATATTACTTAAAAGGCTACCTTTTGGTTATTAACACAAAGTTGAACAATCTGTTTCTCTATACATTATCACAGGTGTCCATTAAGGCTTTAAAGTTGAAGGCAGCCACAGATTCACCAAGTATTCCTTCTCCTCTTATGTTTGATGGCTTCTATTGGGTCATTGGTGATGGCTCACTGTGCTTCCAATGATGGCAAAGAGGGTTGGGCTCTCCCTAAAAGGAGGGGAAAAAATAACAGGGATATTCTTATCCATGACTCCCAATGATTTTGAATGTTTCGGACTATTTAATCGAACGAGAAGAAGGAATTTTAAAAAATTACTTAAAAAAATCATAGGAACCTACAATTGCTTGAGGAACAAGGGGAAGACAAACTATTGAATAAAAACATTTTGTGCTCTTCAAATTGTTCATTATTCAAATTTCATCTTCAAATTGTTCATTATTAATGCACAGAAATGTAATTAGAAAACTAACTTTTAGCAATTCAGCAACATCAAAACTTTAAAAATATTTACTTGTATTTACTTAGAAATCCAATTCTTCATAATCTTTCCAAAGGAAATAATAAGAATTAGAGGTTTATTCACCAAGATATTACCTAACATAAATGAACTATAATGTGGCTCTTATAATACTGACATTAAATGTGATATTTATAATAACATGTGATAATGTTAAGAGGAAAAGAAGATGTAAAATTATGTTTATAGTATGATTAAAGCTCTAAAATATAAACAAAATGATATATAAAATATTATAAGAAAATATACCAAAATGCTAATTGGGTTATATCTAGGTATAGACAGTATCAAGTTAGCTCCTTAACTTTCCTGTGTATCATATCTGGACAAATACAATTTTAAAACGAGAGGCCTAATTATTCCTGTTGAAATTAAGGGAAGAAATTTCCCTCCCCTCCTTTTTCTCAGAACATTTCCTTTAGAAAATTTGTAATTGTAAATACTTTGTCTTCTCTTTGAAAGGCCTTTTGTCAGCTCTGTGACCCTGGAACATCTCTCTCAGGGATCTGAGAACCATCACTTTGAAATGTAAACATCAAACATTGCTACCAAGTGAGGACACAGTGGGGATGAACCTGGCTGTCTATGAACCTGCAAGTGTGTTGTCAACAGACTGGAAATCTGTCAGGCTACTTGATTTTGGACTTCCCAATCTCTATACTCTTGAACTGTGAGAAATACATGATTGTTTTTAAACCACACCTCCCTTCCCCCTTCACCCACCCCCATCCGTGCAGGCAAAAGAAAATGTAAACATCAAAGAAGTTAGCACCCCAGTGGGAAGGCAGGAAACTCACTTTTAGTGGGCACCTTGTTCCAAGTTGCAAGAATACCTTCTGTTATTAAAATATAAGAGGTTTGCTTTTGCTCTGGATAAGGCTGGTTAACTAGTACATATGGCCACTCCATTACCAGGTGAATTTAGGACAAAATAACGTGTGACAAATGGTGCTATCCAGTTCTCTTACTAAGGACTAGTTATTGTCACCTTGGTAACTACTGTTATTTTACATAACATCTATGAAATGAGTTGAATCAGTTTTGCTATAGAAGAGAGTGAGATTCCTTTCTGTTTCTGCAGTCTCTTAGCAGATTACCTCTGATGTGCATTGCATTCTGGTTTAAGACCTATTCAGTAATAAAAGTGCTTTCTTTCTCTGTTAGTGTTTTGGGTTTGGAAAACATCGTGTTTTAAATTATATTTCTTCAACAATGTCAATTTTTTTTTTTTTTTTTTTTTTTTTTTTTTGTAGGCTTCACACCTAGCTAGGAGCCCAATCTGGGGCTTGAACTCATGACCCTGAGATCAAGATCTGAGCTGAGATTAAGAGCCAGATACTTAACCTGAGCTACCCAGGTGTTCCAACAATGTCAAATTTTATGTAATGAGCTTTATTATGCTTGCAATGGAAAAATATTTTATTTTATAATTAGCTTTCATTTTCCTAAAGGATGATTTCTTTATCTTTTTGTTCTTAGTTTGCAACTACTTTGATGATTTACCCTACTCTAAGCTATAAGCTCCTCTCTGCTCAAAATCTTTTGACTTGGACACTGTTCCATTTTTTCTGAGCTGCAGGTTGTAGAATTTTTACCCTGCAAAATATATATCAATACCATCTTGCTACAACTAGGAGCTCCATTAGTCTCCCATGGAGATCAACTTTTCAAAGTATCCAATGTCCACTCTTATCATTCCCATTCACTATTATACCGGATGATTTTCAAGTCAATTAGTGAAGAAAAGGAAAGAAAAGACACCCAGATAAGAAAAGAAAGTAGAACTATGTCTATTTACAGATGCTGTGATCTTGTATGTAGAAAATCCTACCTCCCCCCACATACAAATACTAGCACTAACAAATGGATTCAGCAAGATTACAGAATAAAAGAAAATATACACAAATAAATTACATTTCTGTGCATTAATAATGAACAATTTGAAGATGAAAACAATCCCATGCACAACAGCATCAAAAAGAATAAAATACTTAGAACTGGTTTTAACATAAGAAGTACAAGACTTATACACTGAAAACTATAAAAAAATTATTGAAAGAAATTAAATAAATTGAAAGACATCACATGTTTATGGATTAGAAGATGTAATATTGTTAAGATGGCAATAGTCTCCAAATTGATTTAGTACAGATTTAGTACAATCCTTACCAAAAACCCAGCTTCATTCTTCTGCAGAAATTGCTAAGGTGATCTTAAAATTAATCTGGAAATGTAAGGGACTCAAAAGCTTACTATATAAAGCTACAGTAATCAAGGGAGTGTGGTACTGACACAAAGACATACAGATCAGTGGAATAAAATTGATAATCCAGAAATTAATTAATGTTTATCAGGGATACTAGGGAAATTGTGTATTCTCATGCAAAATCATGTACTGTTTCACCCCATCTCACATCATATGCAAAAATTAACTAAAAATCAATAATAAACCTAAATGTAAGAGCTAAAACAACAACATGTGTATAAGGAAATATAGAATTAAATCTTTATGACCTTGCATTAGGCAATCGTTTTTAGATATGAAACCAAGCACAAGTGTTAAAAGACAATAATCTCTTAATGGACATTTGCATCAAAATTAAGAACTTTTGTGTTTCAAAGTGAAGAGGGAGCATAAGGCAAGCTGACACCCCGAAAACCACTGCCCCTCGGTGGGATACCTATGACATTCCTCAGGCACTCCTGGCTGCAGAAGAACAAAGGAAAGGGAAAAACCTGTGGTTAACTGATAGAGATCACAGTCACACAGGACTTGAGTCTCCATCAGTTTAATACTGTAAATTACAAGAAAAAGTCACTCTTATCAATAGCCTAGCCTCCAGAAACCCATAGACTCAGTTTCCTGAGGCCCTGGAAACTGTGGCCTGGGGGCCACTCCATGGTGATGTGGGAAACAAAGGCAAGAAGGCAATGGTAGATAGAATTAAATTTCTTATAACCTGCAGTCCATTGACAAATACCTAAGATGGAGGTGTATAACTCCCTACTGCCTTAATGGTAGACAGAAAAACCACCTTAGCTTGACAATAGCTAGGCCTCTATCTTTTGAGTCTGCTTTAGCATATGAAAGTCCTTTTGAAAACTTCCCTTTTGCCTTTATCTCCCCCAACTCCAAAGCATATAATCAGCCATTCCTCACAACACCAGTGCAGCTCTTTCAGCCCACTATCCTGTCCCTGTGCTTTAGTAAAATCACCTTTTGCACCAAAGATGTCTCAAGAATTCTTGGCCGTCAGCTCTGGGCTTCCACCACCACTCCAAAACCACATCAAAAGGACACCATTAAGAAAATAAAAAGGCGACACACAGAATAAGAGAAAATATTTGCAAATCATATATCTAACGAGGCACTTATATCCAGCCTATTTAAAGAATTCTTAGAAGTCAACAATAAAAGACAGCACAATTATAAACTGGGAGAAATTTGAATAGACAGGTCTCCAATGAAGACATACCAATAGCCAATAAGCACATGAAAAATGCTCAAATTTTTTGGTCATTAGAAACATAAAAATCAAAACCACAATGAGATACCACTTCACATCCAGTGATGTGAATTCAAAACGAATTGCTAAAATAAAAAAGCCTGATAATTTCTAGTGTTTGCCAAAGATGTGAAGAGATTTTAGCCTTTGCACATTGTTGGAGGGATCATTGTACAATGATGAAGCCATGTTGGAAAAATATCAGGCAGCTCCACAGAATGTTAAACAGATTTACCTATGACCCAGAAACTCCACTCCTAGGTATCTATCCAAGAGACATGAAGCACATATTTTCATGAAATCTTGTTTCTGAATGTTCTTAGCAACATTATTCATAATAACCCCCAAATAGAAACAACCCAAAAGTCTATCAACTAATAAATGGAAAAAAGATATATCCATATAATGAAATATTATTTGGCAATAAAAGAAGTGAAGTACTGATGTGTGCTACAATGTGAATGAACTTTGAAAACATTATGTAAGTAAAAAAAAAAAAAAAAAAAAAAAGCCAGTTACAAAAAGCCACATAGCATATAACTCTATGTATATGAAACCTCCAGAATAGCCAATCTATGAAGACAGAAAGTAGATTAGAGTTGCTGAGGCATGTATGTTTGTGTGTGTTGGGGGTGAGGTGTAGACTGCTATTAGCCTATGATTTCTTTTGGGGATGATGAAAATATTCTAAAATTAGATAGTAGTTATGGTGGTACAACTCTGTTAATAAACTAAAAACCATTGAACTTTACATTTTACAATGATGAATTGTCTGGCATATGAATTACATCTCAATAAAGCTATTATAAAAAAGAAATCGTTTGGGAAAGACTGCTTGTTCTGGCCAAAATGAAATAGCCCAATTCTTTCCAGGTCTTTCTTCTTTAAAAACCCTGGACATAATACTATAAATAAATATCTGAAGTCTCTGAAAACTGGGATAAAGACAGAAAAGTGACCAGTTACTGGGACTTGAGACACAATACAAGGTTGAGTTCCCTGGATTTTCTTTCTACCTTCCATACATCCCAGACAGGGCACGGGGGAAGCCTGCAACCTGAACTATCAATCGGCATGAACAAAAATAACTGCAAGAAAAGACTATTTACCCTGGTCAAAGAACCAGGAAAAAAAAACAACAGAACAGAAAACCTTTTTGGCAATTCCTACTGCACTCAAGCAAAAAATCAACATTCAATACTCTGTCCACCTCACCCACAGCACACACTCCATGGTTTTGGCAGCGATGAGTGGGGAGCCAATTCTACCTCCTACTCAATGGATACAGATGGCAATGATCTGCTAGTCCTGCCACAGTAGTGTTATTGGGGTCCAGCTGAGAGGAGGCCTCCATCCTAACCTGGCATCAGTGAAGTAGAATGAGGAGGAGCCAGCTGGGCTGGTCTTTACTCTGTATTCCCACTCACCCTGTGGTCATCAGGACCCAGTGGGAGCCGAGCCTCCACCCTCACCTGACATCAAGGTAGACCAAGGTGGTATAAGGTGGGCTGGATGCCACTCTGGTTTCCTCAATTCTGGTGCAGCAAGGAAATGCAAACTAGAACCACAATGAGATATCGTTGCATACCTATAAGACCACCTAAAATAAAAAAACATTAATAATAAATATTGGTGAGAATGTGGAGAAACTGGAATTCTCATACATTGCTGTTGGGAATATAAAATGGCACAGCCACTCTGGAAAATAGTCTTCCAGATTTTACAAAACAAAATATGCACTTACCATACGACCCCACCAATTGTACTCTTTTGGGGCATTTACCCCAGAGAAAACCTATGTTCACACAAAAACTTGTACATGAATGGGCAGGGTGGTTTCTATAGTAAAATACTGGCAACTACTGAAATGTCTTTAAGTGGCTGTGTGTCTTTAAGTGGCTGTGTGTATCCACACAATGGAATACCATTCAGCAATAACAAGTAATGAAATAATGATATATCCAACAAACTGGGTAGGTCTCAAAGACATGGTGTTTAGTGAAAAAAGTTAATTTCACAATGTTACATATTGATGATTCCATTCATATAACATACTGGAAATGACACAACTACAGAGATGAATAGTTTAGCAGTTGCTAGCACACAGGGACAGGTGTAGTGTGGGAGGTAGGTACAAACACAAAGAGGTAACACAGGGAGTTCTTTGGTGATAACAGAAAAAAAAAATCTGAATTTTGACTGTGATGACAATTACACACATTTATACATGGAAAATGCATGCAGTTATACACACAAACACACACAAATGAATGCAGATTTTAAAGCAGTAATGTATCAATGTCAATGACTATGCTACAGCTTTATTATATAAGATGTCATCATCAAGGGCACTGGATAAAGCATGCGTGGGACTCATTCTATTTTCTCAACTTCCCATAAGTCTATTATTATTTCAAAATAAAAAATATAAGAAACTGTGTTTTCTACTTGCCAAAAAAATGAAAAGAAAAATCTACATTTTTTTTGTTGGTGAATATTTTGTCAATTTTATGTAAGCCCAGAAAGCATAACATTTTTATGCACAATTATTGACTGAAATATGTGATACCTCTGTGCTTGGGGAAAAAAGTAATGTCAATATTGCAGCTCCAATAAATTGGTCCGGACCTGCAACTAGAACAGAACGTGCTAAGGTTGCTCATGGCACTAGCTGCTAGATTGAAAAAGCTGAAAAGTGTGATTTCCCCATGTGTCCTCAGAGACCTGCACAGTCAATTGCAGGAATCAGTGTTTGGTTTTTAAACTTTAGATTATACCACCACACCCCACAACCCCAGCCCGGAAAGTCACTGATTCCAAAATGTAGTTTAAGGATTTGTAACCATTACTCTCATTATATATTTTGTTTTACAAATGCTTGATTTCTTTTAGTTCTTCTTCCTGCCAATAGCAAATAAGTACCCCAAAGGTCTGTACTATGTGTGTGATGTTACCATTTTTTTCACTGATACATTTAAAGTATAATAATTTTAAAATTCGATTTCCAACAAGAAATATATGATTTAATACAGGAAGCTTGGACCACAAGCTGGATATTGGGTAAAATAGGAAAGGTTATTTCAATTTTTTAGTACAGCCAGAAGTCAGCAGTCAGCCTTACCAGTGACATTGATGGTAAAAAAAGATCATAGACCACTAGTGAATGGGTAGTAGGTAGCTGTCAACTAAAAATAGTGGGATACCTTTAGAAGCATATTTAAAATATGAGCTTTGATATTGTGGCACTGCCAAAGGGTCTAATCTTTTATATCTTTCAGTGGATACAACCCTGGAATAATTGCAATAAGCCATCATTGCTCTTTTAGGTAACATTAAAAATGAACTATTCAAACAACCAGAAAATGTTGCACCAATAAAGGAAACAACAATATTGGCTAGGTATGGAAAGCACAACTAAAAAGACAAAATTGCTTGATGATCAATTTAGAGTCTATTTAAAGAAAAAAGAAAAAACTTGCTAAAACTCCATGTTATAGTTATGGTCAAATCTGTTGGGGGCTTAAAAAGAGATGGAAAAGATGTCTTTACTGGCTGTTGCTCAATAGGTTTGTTTTGCTTTTGTTTTTGTTTTCAAAGGTTTTATTTTTTTTTTCAACGTTTTTTATTTATTTTTGGGACAGAGAGAGACAGAACATGAACGGGGGAGGGGCAGAGAGAGAGGGAGACACAGAATCGGAAACAGGCTCCAGGCTCTGAGCCATCAGCCCAGAGCCCGACGCGGGGCTCGAACTCACGGACCGCGAGATCGTGACCTGGCTGAAGTCGGACGCTCAACCGACTGCGCCACCCAGGCGCCCCAAGGTTTTATTTTTTAAGTAATCTTTACCCAACATGGGGCTCAAACCCACAACCCCAAGATGAAGAGTCCAGACTCCACTGACTGAGCCAGGGCAGGTGCCCCAAAGTCTATTTAAATAAAAAAAAAAAAAAAAAAAAATCTTCATTAGACTCTATGCCATAGTTATGGTCAAATCTATTGGGAGCTTAAAAAGAGGTGAAAATGATACCCTTATTAACTGGTGCTCAATAGTTCTAACACTTCAGAAGGATATCTTAGAATGTGCTGGTTGAGAGATGAATGCTAACTTTGCTCTTTATCTTAAGTTGGAAAGATGGACACTAATAATCTAGCAATTTGATCAGCTATTGACTTTTTCCCCTAATTTTAAAAGGATACTTTATAGTATAATAGCCAGTACAAATAATTTTTAAAAGATATAGGATATTTACTTTTAATGAAAGTAAAAACACATATTGATAGATGCATGCAGAGAAAAAAAAAAAAACTATGATGCCGACATTGGTAGAAAAGTCACCCTTTTGTATTTTGCATGAGTCATCAGCCCTGGACCGGCGCATCAATAATATCTCCTTTCAAAGAGTTTGTTTTTTGATTTTCCTTGTGTATTAATAGGTTGCCAGAAAATAAAAAATAAAAAAAAATAAAATGCTGGCTTTTGTTGTAAATTTGCAGAAATAATTATTTAGATGCTTATATTTTTAGATAAATTTGTAAAGAAATGGGAAGTGAGTTTGAAAACTTGCTCTTTGACATATATATGTGCTGACTTAGGCAGAGAAAAATGCTGATTGAATTTTTAATTTAGTGAAATTATACTTTTCTTAATGGAGAATTAAAAACATTGTAACAGTGGCTAAAACATGGGTTAGAAGGCTGAATTACATTTTTGCCTAATGATAAACAATTCTCAGAGTTGGCTTGCTCAGCAAAAACACTTCAAAGGTAAATTGTTTGTAGATGGGAAATCATGTAAGTTGTCACTGGGTGTGACAAGACACAGCAGAAGTAAAGTGTGAGAGCGATAATGAGTTGATTTTATTGACAATGAAATTTTGGAAACTTAATTCAATTACATTGATAAAAGTTATTTTGTTTTTCCTTTGAAAAGGGCCTTCAGGATGTGTGGGTGACATCCATTACCCCATGGATAACCAGGGTTTGTTTGGCTCATCTGACTGGTTAGGCAGCTGTCCCCTTCCACCCTCAGCACTCCTGGGTGTCCCTCCCAAGGCAGCATGCTGGGTCCAAGAGGAGGAACTTCCATGATAGAGGAGGATGGGTCTTCCATAAATGGGATGGAAGTAGTTGTGCTCCCCTGTTGAAACCTTCCAGCAAGCTCTCAAGGTCCATTTGTAGGAGAATGTAGGGTAGTCAAACTTCCAAGACTCCAGACACATGCAAATGAGGCACTGCATGAAGCAGTGGGCTTTTCCCAGAAAAAATAAAAAGAAATAAAGAAAAAAAGAAAAGAAAAAAGAGGCGCTTCAACTATTCTTCCTTCAAGACAAGAAAAGAGATATCCTTACAATATTTTCTATGACATGAATTGCTTGACTTTTCAGTTAAAAGATACTTAAATTATTCATCAGTAATCATGTCAAATATTCCAGTGTACTATCACTTTAATAGTGTTCTGGTCATCATACTTATTATGCTTATAAAGTTTGCAAAACAACGAAAAGGATTATTCTTTTTTTTTTTTTTTTTTTTTTTTTTGAGAGAGTGTGCACTCATGCGCATGTGTGAGGTAAGGGGCAGAGCGAAAGGAAAGAGAATCCACCACCAGCACAGAACCCCCCCCCCCCCAGGGGGCTTGATCCCGCCACCATGAGATTATGACTTAAGCCTAAAACCAGAGTTGGATCCTTAACCAACTGAGTAACCCAGGTGCCCTAAACTATTTTGATTTGTGTGTACATTTTTTAAACGCGTTCATGGTCTCAAAATACAATGACACTATGACAGGAAAAGAAGTTACTATACAATGTAAATTCAGATTGGCTCACTTTTATAAAATAAGTATATTACCAGCTGTGATTAAATAGGGAAGCAGAGAGGAAAACCTTTTTTGTTTTTCCTGATAGCAAACTATGAAGTGTTCAAAATTTGTATTAATGTAGTCAACAAATATTTACGAGCCTACTATTTGCTGACACTTTTCTAAGTGTTTGGCACAGTCAATGGAAAAAGCAGAAAAAGTCCCTGTTTAAGAGCTAAAAAATGGGGATAGGAGCCAAATGTGGACAAGTAGGGTGATCCAAAGTTCCCTTGTCTCTCAAACACAGCAGTTTTGAGGCCAGAAGACTTGGAATTCCAAGAATCCAGACTACAGAGTAATAGAAACATCTCCAGGGGCCCACGAAGATGGGCAGGCCATAGGTGCATGATTGCAAACTGGGAGAGATAAAGCAGGCAGCATAGGTACTGAGGGAAGGAATTCCTTTCTGTGAAGAGACAAAAGGAAGAGAAAGAGAGGCTATGGAAGTGTAGGACTGTATTTGGACAAGAGAAAAAAAACCTCTTTGGACCATGGACAGGGGAACAGAAAAAAACAGAGAAAGACCAATTTTTAACTTGCAAACGATCCAGGGTTTTGGGACTTTGTCCGGACTGGGGCAGGCCATCCTGCATGTGTGCTTGGTGGGGAGGAGGGATAGCCCAAGCCTCCGTAGCGAGCTGAGAGGCACAGTTGGAGAAAGTAATCCCCTCCCTTGAGTGCTGTGGGAAGAAGGTATATAGGCCCCTCCAAAGACTAAAGACCCTGCAGGTGCCTTCCAGCCAGAAGTGCTTTGTCAGCTGACTAGGCAGAGTGGCACTATGCCAGAACCAGAGGGAACAGAGCAGGATTCTTTAAGACATCAGGGCTTGAATTCCAGCCAAGCACCTGGGAGGCACAGGAGATAGTGGAGCAGAACAGAACCAGCCTGCTTGTGCTTGCATTGCACTGTGAGGATGGCCTGAACAGAGTGGTCTGGGACACCCAGTCCAGGGAGGAGAGACTGCGGTGTCACCATGTTTCTTCCCATTGGCAACAAGGTGGGGCCTCAGGGAACAGGATAGCGGGCCCACAGCGGAGATGGACTCACCTACACCAAACCCCACCTCTCCAAGTCCGGAAACTGCGTCTCTACCAGAATGAGACTGACATTGACTGAACCAGACAGCACCTCCTCCAAACCACCGCAGCCACAGTTCCAAGGCACCATCAAATATCTGTCCAGTTGTTTTGCATTTTCTGATTTGATTCTTGGTCAATTCCTATTTTATGTAGACATATATATTTTTTTTCATTTTTCTTCCTCTTCTTTCTCTTATTTCTTCCCTTCTCTATTCTGGTTGTTGGTTTGTTTAAGCAGACATTTTATACCTATTCTTATTACATCTCTTCTGTAGCTCCTTCTTTATTTTCCTCTCTCTCTCTCTGGACTCAGCTGTATGGTTTATCTGATTCTCTGCCTGAACAATTTTTTTTCTCTTTTCTTTTTCCCACCCCTGTCATTTCTCTATTTGTATGGGATAAGGTTTCTTCCACCACCATCCTCTTTTTAAATTTTTTCCAGGGTTACTTCAATGAACAAATTAAAGCACACTTGGTAGAAGATCCAAACCACCACTATGAGTAGGGAAATTAAAGAAACCAGAGTCAAAACAACAGAAAACACACAACACACTCCAAAAATACCTCCTGAAGGGACAGGCCTGGACAGATTATAACCCCTTTCTTTTTAATATAGTAGAACTCACAGGTGCAAGACACATAACAAGCTATTAAAATACGTAAAGGACAGAGAACTACCCAAAATGATGAAAAAGAAAAATTCTCCTCAAAAGTAATTCCAGGGAGAAATGACAGAGAATTGCTCAAAACAGATATAAACAATATACCTGATCAAGAATTTAGAATAATGGTCATAAGAATAATCACTGGGCTTGAAACAAACATAGAAGACAGCAGAGAACCAATCTATTGCTGCAGAGATCAAGGAACTAGGAAATAATCATGACAAATTAAGAAATGTTGTAAGTGAGATGCAAAATAAAATAGGTGCAGTGACAGCAAGAATGGAGGAAGCAGAGGGGAGAATAAGTGAAATAGAAGATAAAATTATGGAAAAAGATGAAGCCAGGAAAAAGAGAGATAAGCAAATACTAGACCATGAGTGGAGAATTAGAGAAGTAAGTGATTCAATGAAATGTAATAATATCCAAATCATAGGAGTTCCAGAAGAGGAAGAAGAGAGAGAAAGGGACAGAGGTTTATTTAAACAAATGATAACTGAGAACTTCCCTAATCTGGGAAAGGAAGTAGACATCCAAATTCAGGAGGTACAGAGAACGACCTTCAGATTCAACAAGAATAGGTCTTCACTTGGGGCGCCTGGGTGGCGCAGTCGGTTAAGCGTCCGACTTCAGCCAGGTCACGATCTCACGGTCCATGAGTTCGAGCCCCGCGTCGGGCTCTGGGCTGATGGCTCAGAGCCTGGAGCCTGTTTCCGATTCTGTGTCTCCCTCTCTCTCTGCCCCTCCCCCGTTCATGCTCTGTCTCTCTCTGTCCCAAAAATAAATAAATGTTGAAAAAAAAAAAAAAAAAAAGAATAGGTCTTCACCATGGCATACCACATGGAAACTGGCAAAATAAAGATAAAGAGAGAGTTCTGAAAGCAGCTAGGGGCAAACGGATCTTAACCTACAAGGGTAGACACATAAGGGTAATAATAGACCTGTCCACTGAAATTTGGCAGTTCAGAAGGGAGTGACAGGAAATATTCAATGTGCTGAATAGGAATCCTTTATCCAACAAGGCTGCCATTCAGAATATAAGCAGAGATAAAAGCTTTCCCAGACAAACAAAAACTGAAGGAGTTCATGACCGTGAAACGAGCCCTGCAAGAGATTCTAAGGAGCACTTTGTGAGTTTTGTGAGTGTTCCACTGCAAAGACTACAAAGGACCAGAGACATCACCACAAGCATGAAACTTACAGATAATACAATGATACTAAATCCATATCTTTCAATCATAACTCTGAATGTAAATGGACTAAATGCCCCAATCAAAAGACACAGGATATCAGAATGGATAAAAAACCAAGATCCATCTATATGCTGTCTACAAGAGACTCATTTTAGACCTGAGGACACCTTCAGATTGAAAGTGAGGGGATGGAGAACCATCTATCATGCTACTGGAAGTCAAAAGGAAGCTGGAGTAGTCATACTTATATCAAACTAGATTTTAAACTAACAGCTGTAATAAGAGATGAAAAAGGGCATTATATCATAATTACAGGGTCTATCCATCAAGAAGAGCTAACAATGATAAATGTTTATACCTCCAACTTGAAAGCACCCAAATATATAAATCAATTAATCACAAACATAAGCAATCTTATTGGTAAGAATATGGTAATTGCAGGTGACTTTAATACTCCACTTACAACAATGGACAGATCATCTAAGCAGAAAATCAATTAAGAAACAATGGCCCTGAATGATACACTGGGCCAGATGGACTTGACACATATATTCAGAACTTTTCATCCAAAAGCAGCAGAATACACATTCTACTTGAGTGCACGTGGAACAATCTCCAAGATAGATCACATACTGGGTCACATAACAGCCCTCAATAAATATAAAAGAATTGAGATTATACCATGTTTATTTTCAGATCACAATGCTATGAAACCTGAAATCAACCACAAGAAAGCCTCCAAAAGCATGGAGGTTAAAGAACATTCTACTAAAGAATGAATGGGGTCATCAGGCAATTAAAGGAGAAATTTAAAAATCTATGGAAGCAAATGAAAATGAAAACAAGACAGTCCAAACCTTTTGGGATGCAGCAAAGGCAGTCCTGAGAAGAAAATACATTGCAATCCAGGCCTATCTCAAGAAACAAGAAAAAAACCCAAATACAAAACCTAAAGGAACTAGAAGCAGAATAGCAAAGAAACCCCAAAGCCAGGAGAAGAAGAGAAATAATAAACATCAGAGCAGAAATAAACAATACAGAGTCCAAAAAAACCCAGTAGAACAGATCAATGAATCTAAGAGCTGGTTTTTTGAAGAATAAACAAAGTTGATAAACCCCTGGCCAGACTTCTCAAAAAGAAAAGAAGACCCAAATAGATAAAATCACAAATGAAAGAGAACAGATTACAACCAACACCACAGAACTACAAACAATTATCAGAGAGTACTATGAGAAATTATATGCCAACAAACTGGACAGCCTGGAGGAAATGGACAAATTTAGACACCCATACACTACCAAAGCTCAAATGGGAAGAAACAGAAAATTTGGATACAGCCATAACCAGTGAAGAAATTGAGTCAGTTATCAAAAATCTCCCAACAAATAAGAGTCCTGGGCCAAATTGCTTACCAGGAGAATTCTACCAGACATTTAAAGCAGAGTTAACACCTATCCTTCTCAAGCTGTTCCAAAAAATAGAAATGGAAGGAAAGCTTCCAGACTCATTCTATGAAGCCAGCATTACCTTGATTCCCAAACCAGAAGAGACCCCACAAAAAAAGGATAATTACAGGCCAATATCTCTGATGAACATGGATGCAAATTTCTCAACAAGGTACTAGCAAATCAAATTCAACAGTATATTAAAAGAATTATTCACTATGATCAAGTGGGATTCATTCCTGGGCTGCAGGGCTGGTTTAATATTTGCAAATCAATCAATGTGACACATCACATTAATAGAAGAAAGGATAAGAACCATATGATCTTGTCAGTAGATGGAGAAAAAGCATTCGACAAAATACAGCATCCTTTCTTAATAAAACCCCCCGAGAAAGTCGGGATAGAAGGAACATAACATCATAAAAGCCAAATATGTAAATCCCACAGCTAATATCATCCTCAATGGGGAAAAACTGAGAGCTTTCCCCCCAAGATCAGGAACACGACAGGAGTGTCCACTTTCACCACTGTTGTTTAACATAGTGTTGGAAGTCCTAGCCTCAGCAGTCAGACAACAAAATGAAATAAAAGGCATCCAAATTAGTAAAGAAGTCAAACTTTCACATTTGCAGATGACATAATACTCTGCATGTAAAATCCGAAAGACTCCACCAAAAGTCTGTTAGAACTGATACATGAATTCAGCAAAGTCACAGGATATAAAATCAATGTACAGAAACCAGGTGCATTTCTATACACCAATAATGAAGCAACAGAGAGAGAAACCAAGAAATTGATCCTATATACAATTGCACCAAGAATGATAAAATAACTAGGAATCAACCTAACCAAAAATGTAAAAGATCTGTATGCTGAAAACTATAGAAAACTTATGAAAGGAATTGAAGAAGGCACAAAGAAATTGAAAAATATTCCATGCTCATGGATTGGAAGAATAAATATTGTTAAAATGTCAATACTGACCAAAGAAATCTACACATTCAATGCAATCCCAATAGCTCTTCTCAGAGCTAGAACAAACAATCCTAAAATTTGTATGAAACCACAAAAGACACCAAATAGCCAAAGTAATGTTGAAAAAGAGAACCAAAGCAGGAGACATCATAATCCCGGACTTTAGCCTCTACTACAAAACTGTAATCATCAAGACAACATGGTATTGACACAAAATCAGACACACAGACCAATAGAATAAAATAGAGAACCCAGAATTGGGCCCACAAATGTATGGGCAACTAATCTTTGACAAAGCAGGAAAGAGTATCCAATGGAAAAAAGACAGTCACTTTAGCAAATGGTGTTAAGAGAACTGGACAGCAACATGCAGAAGAATGAAATTGGACCACTTTCTTACACCATACACAAAAATAAACTCAAAATGGATGAAGGACCTAAATGTGAGACAGAAAACCATCAATACCCTAGAGGAGAAAACAAGCAACAACCTCTTTGACCTCAGCTGCAGCAACTTCTTACTCAACATGTCCCCAAAGGCAAGAGAAATAAAATAAAAGAAATAAAAGTGAACTATTGGGACCTCATCAAGATAAAAAGCTTCTGAATTGTAATAGAAACAATCAACAAAACTAAAAGGCAACTGACAGAATGGGAGAAGATATTTGCAAATGACATATTGGATAAAGGGTTAGTATCCAAACTATATAAAGAGCTTATCAAACTCAAACACCCAAGAAACAGAAACAAATAATGCAGTGAAGAAATGGGTAGAAGACATGAATAGACACTTTTCCAAAGAAGACATCCAGATGGCCAACAGACACATGAAAAGATACTCAACATCACTCATCATCAGGGAAACACAAATCAAAACCACAATGAGAGACCACCTCATACTGTTTGGAGTGGCTAAAATTAACAAGTCAGGAAACAACAGATGCTGGCGAGGATGTGGAGAAATGACAACCCACTTGCACTGTTGGTGGGAATGCAAACTGGTACAGCCACTCTGGAAAATAGTGTGGAAGTTCCTCAAAAAATTAAAAATAGAATTACCCTATGACCCAGCAATATCACTACTAGGAATTTATCCAAATGATACAGGAGTGCTGACTCACAGGGCACATGTACCCCAATGTTTATAGCAGTGCTATCAACAGTAGTCAAATTATGGAAAGAGCCTAAATGTCCATCAACTGATGAATGGATAAAGAAGATATGGTTTATATATACAGTGGAATACTACTTGGCAATGAGAAGGAATGAAACCTTGCCATTTTCAACAACATGGTTGGAACTGGAGGGTATTATACTAAGTGAAATAAGTCAGTCAGAGAAAGACTGATGTATGTTTTCACTCATATGTGGAATTTAAGAAACTTAACAGAAGACCATGGGGGTAGGGAAGGGGAAAAAGTAGTTTCAAACAGAGAGGGAGGCAAAGCATAAGAGACTCTTAAGTACATACAACAAACTGAGGGTTGATTGGAAGCTTGGGGGAGAGGGGAAAATGGGTGATGGGCTTTGAGGAGGGCACTTGTTGGGTTGAGCACTGGGTGTTGTATGTAAGCGATGAATCATGGGAATCTACTCCCAAAGCCAAGAGCACACTGTATACACTGTATGTTAGCTAACTTGACAATACAGTATATTAAAAAAAGAAAAGGAAAGAGAAGCAAAAGGGTTGGAGGCTAAAAATAAATAAATAAGTAAAATTGATGAGAATGGAAAAAAATAAGTAAATACAAATAAAGTTATTAGAAAGTCAAGCAGCTAAAAAATAAAAATAAAAAAATAAGAGCTGAATAATGCTCAGGTTATAACCACCCCCCCCCCCCCCCCCCGCGCTCATTTCAAGAATTGTAGAAACCATCCCAGACCTTTGGGTACCCATTTCCTTTCTCTGCTATTATAGCATTTTCTGAAACATTCAAGAAACACTGGTCTAGATGCTCTTTTACTTCCTTGAATACCTAGATAGTTAATTTGAGACTCTGACACTCCTTGAGTGTGAGTGGGAAAAGTGAGTTTCAGGTATTGGGGGACCTTGAAGGATATCTGTGTGGCACAGATCATTCTGGGGGAACCTACTGCTCCCATGACCAGAATAGAATCGGCCATGGCCAGGAATTTCATCTTTTCAGACCTGGGCCTTTTCCACTGGAGGGCAGTGGAACAATACTAAATATTCTTCTCTAGGGCTACCTTTTCTTTGGCTCCATGAAGCCCACGTCTTTCCCATTCAGACAGAGCTTAGAGTAGGTAATTTTTTTTTAATGTTTATTTATTTTTGACACACACACACACACACACACACACACACACAGAGCACACAAGTAGGGGAGGGGCAGAGAGAGACACACACACACAGAATCCAAGGCAGGCTCCAGGCTCTGAGCTGTTAGCACAGAGCCTGACAATGGGCTCAAACCCACGAACTGTGAGATCATGACCTGAGCTGATGTCAGACTTTCAATCAACTGATCCACCCAGGCGCCCCTGGAGTAGTTAAGTTTTATCTTTAGTTTTAATTGCATTGTATTTCTTTTTCTTTGAGACAATATTTTATTCTCAGATGCAATTTGGGTGTTCCCTATGCTTACCCCTATCATGTATACAGACAATTTTTAGTGATTTTCTAAGTTTAAAAAAAGGTCTTACTCTGATTACGTGCCTGTTCTATATTACTATTGGAGAAAAATACCGCTTCCAATTTCTGGGATACCTATTTTGCTCTTATGGTCTATTATATGAAGGTATAAGTGGCTTATTCTATCAGATTGTCTGGATAAAATTTTTAGATTTTGCTGATACAGTCACAACAATAAAGCAAAGGTGGAGAGAAAAGAGTATCAGTCCACACGTAATCATTTTTACCTGTCTTTTTAAATCCCTCATAGTGAGGTCTTCTGATGCCCTCCTATCAATTCTAGTTCCTAAAAATATTCTGGATGAGAGCTCAAGATGCACTGAAACTCCATTTATTTCAGTTCTGCAGCAATTACACTGCTAGTTGTCTGCTAGCAATTACTGGGTCCTTAACTTGCTATCCAAGTCTCCTTGACTCCCAACTTCAGTAAAGATGTGGTGTGCTGATGAAGACCTGTCCATTCTTATTTCCAATGGAAACACCCCTCCCTACCTCTAGCAGCATCTCTTCAATTTCTTACATGTTGGTCCCTAGGACAACGCTCTTCGATCTAGAGTCCTGTCTTTGACAGTTTCCTTTCAGAGTCAATTCATTCCTACCTTGGCCCAAGCATCAGTTTTGGGTCTTAGCTGCTTTATGAAGAATCTTCTTGTAGATGACCACTTGCCTGAATCCTAAGCATGGATTAAGCATTGGAATCTTTGATGTTGAGCTTTCCCCAGACCCTCGATTTGTCTGGGAAAGTCTAGTGCTTGCTTTTGCTGAGTTGAGTAACTTATGAATTCATATAGTTTTTGCTCCCTGGGCTGCACCATGACCAGCTCCCTTTTTAACAAAGTGACATGCTTAGTCTCAGCTCCTCTCTCCTTGCCTGGGATCTCCTAGGAAGAATCTTTATTCCCAACAATTTACCTCTTGAATTTTAGCGGGTAGAGACTATATTATTGCCCACTTTTACTCCAACATGCGACTTCTTTTAAAAAATATTATAAATGGTTCTCTGGCCTTCATTGCATATTGAATATTTCACTCCAGGTATCAATTCAGAGAATTTTTTACTGGGTTAACTTTAACACAAAATTTTGTGCAAAGATTAAAAAATGTATATAATTCAGGTTAAATAATTTGGCATTATTTTGAGGCTGAACGGCATTATATAGGAAAAAAATCTACAGATCCCAAATAGCTGGATTGAATTTGTTTAATGATTTTTATAAAATTACATAAGTAATTAGAGGATAAAGCCTCAAAATGAAATTGGCAGATACAATTTATTTCAGAGTAAGATTATAAATTGGAAATAACTGCAAGCTTGAAGGGAAAGTTCTCATTTATTTTGGAGTACATTTAAGTCCTATAGCATCAAAATTTTTCTATGATTCTTTTGAAGGTTGAGGAGATCAGGATTCACTTGGTACTAGAGACAAGGATTGCTTTGGCTACTTATTAGTTTACCTTCAACATTTTGGCCCACATACAAAATGTATACAATATTAGAGGATAGGCATCAAAAAATGAAAAAAATATTTTGATAAAGTGAGCCTTCTTCATGACTTCTTTAATACTAACTCTTGAAACCATTGAAACCATATAAATCATGAATGATGAGCCTTGATTAAGAAAATTGAAAGGCAAAATTAAGAGAAACTCTCAATGAAAGCAAAATAAACAACTTGTTTCATGCATAAAACATAAGTGGAAAAGAACTGCTCTTCCTCTTTTTTGGGGAAAGAGCTTGCATCAGGAGTCTGGGCAACCACCTATATATTTCTCAGTATTATCTTGGGAAATATTTATTCTATTATCTTCATTACTTAATTTCTCCAACTGTAATGAGAAATCACAGAGGCCAGGCTGAGTTTGTTGTAAGTAAACAAGTCAAGGAATATAAATGTGCTTTGTGAACCACCAAATCATAGATGCACATAGGTGTACAAGGAAGGCAGGACACTGGTGTTGGAGGCCAGGTTGCTGCCCATCCTTATAACCTTGAGTTTCAAGTTTCTCCCATCTCCACGAGATTGTTCTGCATGACTTTTATGGTCCTTCCCATTCTCGACTCTTCCTTCATTTCTAGATTACATCACAGCTTCATATAAGCATACTATTTTTTTCAGAATTTGCCAAATTGTACATTTTGGATTAATAAGATCATTGCAATATGTATCAGATTTTAAATTTTTTGGTTTTTTCCCTCACTGGAACAAAAATTATTTTCTATGAGAAGAAAAATTCCTACAGTTGAGTAGACACTTGCATGAAAAATGTTGAGTAGACACTTGCATGAAAGCTGCCCCCCCAACTTTTTTTTTTGTTTTAATTTTTTTACCTTATGAAGCCAATTTTTTTGAAAGACCATATTATGTGCCATATTAAGCATATCATAGTTGTAAATTCTAATAATGATACTTGCTACTGAAGAAGAAACATGCAGAATTGGAAGCAAAATAGTACTATAATAGAAATCTGAATCTATCTAAAAATAATTAAACTAATTCCACGTGTAAAGGCAAGTTTCAAAGGAGTAATATTTTTCAAACAAAAATTCAATAAGTGGTTAAATGGGCAGAGTGGCTGTCCGGTATAAGAAATCATATGGGGTTTTGTGTGGCCAGGTGCAGGAATTCATACAGACGTGGCTTTTAGATTTTATTATGTAGAGATATTTTAAGAGAAGCTAGGCTGAAGTGTGATTTTAGACTTCATAAAACTTTCGGCTTTACTGGAGATCACTATAGAAAAGGAGGAAAATCAAAATGTTCTCAATGTATGCACATGCCACAGCAGGTGTTTCCATATCTATTTTATTTGATAACTTCCAATCACTGAAGGAGATTTTAATGTCAAGTAGTTGTTTGTCAGTAAATGTGCCTATGCCTGGAAATAATTTTAAAAATCTTTGTAAGGAAACAGATTCTTTTTTTAGGTCCAGATATTTTCTCAGAATGACATGGAGTCTGGCTAAATCCTCATGTAGAGGTAAATCATGCATGATAATATCTGGTCATCTTCATTGTCTACGTAAAAACAAATGAAAGTTAAGGTTAATTTTTGATAAAGTGAATTATGCAAACATAATGTACATATTTATATTTGGCTTTGGTGATAAGGCAATATACAGAACTCGTGCAAGGATTGTGTGCACACACACACATGCACAAAAACTGAAGCACTTTTTCTGCCTTGTTCTTATTCCTTTCTGAGAGCAGACTCCTCAGTTGAAATAATGTAAGTTTTCTCCCCAATAGTCTGCTCAGGAAAACTTCTATTAACACAAGTGTTTCTAAGCAAATATTTCTGAAATGTTGACAAATGTCTTAAATCCAGCAATGACAGCATAATGAAGGGTATGTTGTTGGGAAGAACATGCTCATCCAAAGTAGAAAAACTACCAGTTAAAAATCACAATACATAAAAAAATATTTTTCAAGGATAATTGCCATTTACCTGATAGGTTTTTCATAAAAAATTATAAAATATTTTAAAAGAGAAAACAGAATATTTCAATAACTTTTGTTTTAGTTTATCGTTACAATCAAGGAGTTGGACTATATACTAAGTTTTTTGTTTTAAACTCTACCATGCTATGATTTTAGTCAACATAGGAAGGTGTTAAAATATGTCCCACTGTTTCATTCAAATGGTAATAGAAAAGGTGGTTTAAAATTGTATGCCTGATAATATAATCCTTTTCTTTTATAGGTAACAAAAGCAAGTCCCAGGGAAGCAAGACTACCCAATAGTACCCATCTATTGGGGCATCAATGTCACTGCTTCCAAATCTCTGTAATCATTAGATATTTTGCTTTCTTGTTGCTGTTGTTGTTGTTATTGTTTTATTAAAGACTCCAGATTCCCACCCTGCACCCTTGGAAATTCTGCTCTAGTAAATATGAAATGAGGTCAGGAATCTAATTTTTTTTTTAAAGAAATCCTCAATATTCTGACTTGTAGTTAAAGATAGGAACTACAGATCCACATCAGACTACCTGGGATACAGTGATGGAGGGGAGCAGGGATGTTGCCCAGTTCTCGGGCAGTCTTTCCACTGTGGCATAGCAGCACCTTCCTAGCGGGTCTATTATTGTATGCCAAAAACTACCATTGTCCTAGTGTTTCCCCACTTCTAGATGAAAAGCATAAAACATAAATGACATCAGTTGGCATCTAGGTTACTTGTCTCTGATAGGTTTCCTATGGAAAAGGATATTCCTGAAAGAAACAAGAATTAAATGAATGTATCTAAACACCAACCACAGAAATATAAACAATTATAAGAGAATATTATGAGAAACTATATTCCAACAAATTGGACAACCTAGAAGAAAGGGATAAATTCCTAGAAACATATAACCTACCAAACCTGAAACAGGGAAGAAATGGAAAATTTCAACAGACCAATTACCAACAAAGAAATTGAATTAGTAACCAATAACTCTCAACAAACAAAAGTGCAGGGCCAGATGGTTTCACAGGCGAATTTTACCAAAATCTAAAGAAAAGTTTATACCTGTTCTTCTCAAACTATTCCAAAAAAGAATGGATCTATAGCCCTTACTTACCATCTGCTCCATCCTCACATTCTAGAAGTTTAATTCAGCTCAACTCCTATAAACTCTCCTTATTGGAAAGTACAAATCTGTCCATCATCAAGCAACAGTCTTGAGCATTTTAAGGGAGTCTGGGATTTGGAAATTATTTACTTTACCTCAAGTCAGGATGTATAATGAAATGAATTACTCTTAATTGTTAGAATATATCATAAGAAGAAGGTCATGGGTGCTTATACCACAGGAATTTCTTAACCTTTCTGGTAGTAAAAGAAAAGCTTACATAGAAGTATCTACTAACGAAGTTGGTTTTATAGAGAGACCAGAGAGAGCAAAGGTGCTTCTAAGATCGTCCATGTAGAATTCCAAACACCTCAGCATTCATACTTCTTTCAGTTCTCAACATAGATCTTACATGTTCACTGTGTGTAAACTGTGGCCAAAATACACATTTCTGTTCCTTATCCTACTCATGGATGCCAAAGTTTACTTTAAGGCTTTTTTTTTTTAATGTAGCACACTATAAGAAATATATTATAATTCGGCTTTCAATGAAATATCATTTCTAATCTTCCCTGTTAATAAAAAGATGAATTAGCTTTTTACTACTAATTTTAGAGAAAATTAGAAAAAAAAAAGGAAATGACTTACCTCTAAATATGACTTCAAATAAGGAGCTTAACTAACAGCTTACTACAATTTAAGAAAAAAGTAGAATTCAACATAACTGAATTTATTTTCATATCCTATTTAAGGATTATTTGTTACTGAAGTTGACAAAATAAGTTCATTTATAAGTTCTGTTGTTTCTAAGGCAGTCTCATGATATGGCTCTGGGGATCAAGTACACGGTTAAAGCCATAATAGACTACCAAATGATATACAAAAGATTTTGTGAACATTTTATGTTTGCTTTGGAAGTCTGATCTATTAAACCTGTGACAATTTTATTTATTAAAAGAATAAACAAGGAGATCAATGGCATTAGTCCATCCTTACATTGGTTAAGAAACTATGAGTTGTATATAGAAATCTACCAAGTGTTATTAATGTGTATAATTCTTATTTTTCAATGTAGTTGGGACCAAGAAAGTGGTTAGTTAATATATGTACCTCAAATGCCTTAAGTGGATACCTATTAAAAGGTATACAAAATAGAAATAGTACTGTATATTTTCAAAAATTTTAAATAAACACAAAGAATATATAGGTATACATATTATAATTTCAAAGTCAACACTAGCACAGAAGTTTTTCTTATCTAAGTACATACTAGGATACTTCCTGTTTCAACACATGCACCTACAAACACATGGCCATGCACATAACCTTGCTTTCTGCCACTTGCAAGAAAGATAGAATATACAATATAGTACATTGTTTTGACTTAAATCATATTGGCAAATTAATGAAGATGGCATTAAAAAATTCTGATCTAAGAAATCAAAATACAGGAAGATAATTATTCCATAGATTAAAAACACTGAAGACTGATGGGAAGTTAAGATTTAAACTGTCTGTCCCAGTGATCTTGAAAGACAGAGAAGAGACCGGATTGGCTGTAAACACTCGGAATGCTCTGTTTGGCAATTAGGACTTTTGTCATCTAGCAATCCAGGCCAGAGACTCAGACCATCGATGCTGCAGATTGCAGAGAAATGGTATAGCTGGGGGTAGTTCTCTGCAAGGCGGGGGGCGCCGATGGAGATCTCGAGGCCCATCTGGATGGGAGACGGCGATTTGCTGGTCTAGCAGGTCGGGAAAATCCTTTTCCAGGTGAAGATTTCACTGCCATGGATTCCTAGGAGACAAAGGAAGACATTTATCTCACTATACAAGCACAAAAAATGGGCTTAATATGTTATGGATCCCAACTACAGGGTTAATGTATTAGCATATTTATAAGCAAGTAAAAGCATCAATAACTAAAGAGGGTAATTGTCTAATATTTGTGGTCTTAAATGTTTTAATCAAAGCAGCTCATTTTTAATATGGAATATGACATTTGATAATCTTGTAGATCTTTTCACATTGCCAAATTTTAATACAACTGTTTTAATACAACAATTTTTTAAAACGATGAGTTCAAGATTCAAAAGTTTAATACAGTTTAATACAACTGTTTTAATACAATTTTTTAAAACGATGAGTTCAGGATTCAAAAGTTTATGTTAGATAAACTTGATGATGGAGCCCTAAATGTTTCTTAGAAGGATATTAGGATATTTTAGTGTTATTAAAAACAAAAAGATAATAATTTACAGGAGAAACTGTGCTCATTTATGTCAAGTTTTTGGAACTTTCAGAAATCATAAGGAAAATTGCACACAGATCACCAAATGATGTATCTGATGCTATCTTTTTTTCCAAGAGCTGTTGTCACTATTTCTCAAGTTTCAAAATTATCATTAACATATTTTAAAATATAGTTTTATTATAAATGCTAATAAAGAATCACTATATTGGTCATTATCTGAAGACTTAAACCATTTCCTTGCTTTCCCTTTCTTTTCTTTCATTTCTTCCTTGTTTTCTCTCTTTCTATTTTAATGGAAGAAAAACATTCTTAGACCCTTGCAATTAAAAAAATTCAAGTGCCTGGGTGCCTCAGTTGGTTAAGCGTCTGACATTGGCTGAGGTCATGATCTCAAGGGTCCTGGTTTCGAGCCCCACTTGGGACTCTGGGCTGACAGCTCAGAGCCTGGATCCTGCTTTGGATTCTGTGTCTCCCCCCTCTCTGACCCTCTCCCACTCACGCTCTGTCTCTCTCTCTCTCTCTCAAAAATAAATGAACATTAAAAAATATAAAAAAAAATATTTAAAAAATTCAAAAGGGGCCCCTGGATGGCTCAAAGTGTCCAGCTGACATCAGCTCAGATCATGATCTCTCAGTTTGTGAGTTTTAGCCCTGCACTGGGCTTGCTGCTGTCAGTGCAGAGCCCGCTTGGGATCTTCTGTCCCTCTCTCTCTCTGCTCTTCCCCCACTTGCACTCTCTAAAATGAACAAACATTAAAAAAAAAATTTTTTTAAAGCTTCCATGACACATATTATACCAGAGTATTATTACCGACCTTCTTAACAAAGCCTGTGCTCTTTCAGCTGAGATGGGTAGTGAGGATGGTCTCTATTCTTATGACAATAATCTGCATTTTCTTTTTCTCTCTTTGGAATCTTATTTTTTTTAAATTTCCACCAGCAGGAGGGTGAGGGAGGGGATGAAGAACTACTCTTAAGAATCTACACTATAGGACCCCTCCCAAATTCTCGACCAGTGCAAAAATGTAGCGGATCAATATTTGGCTGGTTATTTTACAACACGTTTCCTTTTGCCGTCTGAAGCTATAGGGCTTTCCAGGTATTTATGGGCTCAACTGAAACACAGAGAAATACAAAAGCAGGGTAATTATTTGTACCTTGTACAAACAGGCAAGGTTTCTGATAAAATAGATAAAAACTGATGTTTTTATTTATTTTAATTTTATTTCTTAAGTTGGCTTCACGCCCAGCATGAAGGGAGGGCTTGAGCTCACCACCCTGAGATCAAGATCTGAGGTGAGATCAAGGGTCAGATGCTTAAAGGACTGAACCACTCAGGCACCCCCAAACTGATATTTTTATGGGGTCTGAAAGCCATGTAAAAATAATTTTTTTTACACCAGAAGAAGGCAACCTGCATAGCTTAAAACTATGCTGCACACACACTGCACTTTGCAAAACTAGGATTTTTTGAAGCATTAGCAAATGATAACAATATGTCACCATGTAACTTTTTGTAAATTATGCATAAAAAGGGACTGTCGGAGAGCTCTTTTTTGTAAACACCAATCTCTTCAACCTCTTTTTTTCCCATAACTAACAAAGAATATATTCTTTTGCGAACAAATTGGAACAAAGAATAACAGTTTTTTAAATATTTATTTTGGGGGAGCAGTTTTCATGCTAAGGATTTACACAAGTAAGAATGGCCTTAAAAAATTTTAAGCTATAACATAATTTTATTTCCATGTACTGCCTTTCTGCTCCACAAATAAGAGAACTCTATGAGGCACTATTTTATGATGTGTTATACCCATAGTCACATTCATGTGACTAATCCCATGAGAAGGAAAATGAATCAAATGCTGGGAATGACTGCAGTAATCATGGCCAAGAAGTGAAGAGTTATTTTAAAAATATTTCCAATACTCTTTTCTTAAAAATATAAAAACTTTAGAAGAATAAAATTCTATAAACCAATCCATGCATTTTTGGAATGTTTTTTCAAGAAAGAAACTTAAAACAAACATTTGATCTTCTTGAGGTTCTTAAGCCCATTTATTTTACTTATGTTGTCCCATTTCAGAATTTTAAAAGAGTTGTTATGTACTATTCCCAGTCTTAAAAACTGTATTTTAAGAAGTTCATGTTAAGTTACAGTCCTAAGGTTTATGCTTATTCAGAAATAAAGGGTTGAAAAGTTAAGAAGATGCCAAAATATGTGCCTACATTTTATTTATAGAAATGGGCAATTGACTGAACTCTGAGCCACTGCTAAATATGGACACAGTTCTACCAACATATGTTAATTGCTTTCTCACCTCTGTTATCTTTTTCCAATCTACTCGTCGTTTAACTTGCTGTGCTCCATACATAGCTGTGTTTTGCTGAAGCTCTTGTTCTAATTGAAGTATTTGTAAATGCTGACTTAATGTGGACCCACCACTGACATCAGAATTACATCTGGTCCAATTATCCTGGAAGCATTTAGAATTTTGCAATGCAGGCCCTGTTGACTTCTCATAGGTTTTCAGCAGCTTTTCCACAACACCATAATTTGACTTAGGATCAGCTGATCTTGGCCGGCCAGACAAATTACTTGGTCTCCAGTCATGCTCTTGGAGCATACTCCGATAACTGCTAGGACTCATGTGTTCCTGCATTTGTCTGACGAGGCCTGTTGTGGATTTTTTGGTGGGATTGTCAGGCACATTTTCTCTGGGCACAGGCACGGGCACGTAGACACTGGTTTTCAGAATATCAGACACATCATCATTTTCTGATATGTTACCTGTATGAGTAATTAAGGTATCACAGGGCTTAGGATCTTCAGATGATTCTGAGTAGCTTTGATTTTGCTGTATTGCCTGACAATTTCTATCTGTTCTAAATACAATTCTGTTAAATTCATCAGTCTTTGCTGCCAGCTTTTCATTCCTAGTTGTCCTCTTAAAGTCACAACTGAAACTTCTAAGTGACCCACTGCTCTCTGTCACTGAAGAGCTACAGTCACTATTGATATGAAGATCAGGATGAGATTTAGCAGAATGATCTGGAATCATCTTTTCACATTTTGGCTTATTGGGAGTAGAGCAGATTTTCTGATACCACAATGTAGAGGGACTATTTTTTGCACTGATCCCTGTGTCATATGACCATATGCCAAGTCCAACACTTTCATCACATGGATGCTGGTTATCTATTTTGGTTTTGGGTGCCAACAAAGGGAACATGATACCATCTTTCAAAGTCTTCCCTTCATTTAGACACAGCCTCAAAAGGAAATCAGGACTGTAGTTCCTTTCACCTTGACCCTCTTGGGCCACGTGGCTGTTGTGGTCTAAACTGTCCTTGAAACTTTCATGAGCTTGTTCAGAAAATGAGCTGGGAAAGTTTCGAGATGTGCTTCTTGGAGGAGGAAGTGGTGGAATTTCATTTCTTTGCAGATCAATTGTATCAAATTCATATTTTTTCATAGAATTGCTTTGGAGCGCATTGGAACAGCTCAGATTCTTTCTATTTTTCTGCTTTTCTTTTTCTAAATCAATCGGAAGAATGCCCTGGCCATCGTTGATCATGTGGTCTCTGTGACGCATATGAATTACATTGGGCATTTCCTGAAGAAAAGAATCTGACTTCATTCTAAACAATTATAAAACAAGATATATTAGTGATACCTTTATTTAGGACAAGTTCTCAAAAGAAACCATGGCATAAGCAATGAATTTCTGCTATAAGGACTCACAACTTCCCAAACAGCATTTTCATATAAATTCTCTAGTCAAAACCCCCAAGTCCTTTTACTGTAGGATCAAGTCCACCTCTCAGTACTGCCTTCACAGCCTACATGCTCTGACCCAAACTATCTTTCCATTATATTCTCAAATTGTCTCTTACACTTAGACTATACTGTGTAGTCTCCTGAGTGTCTGCTACTGGGATTTCCATTTCTATGGGTTCCCTCCAGCCATTTCCTTACCTCTGCTCTACCTGCTCAATTCCTATTCATTATGTCACGTGAGCTCAAGTTCCTTCTCTTGACTTTGAAATGACATTCTAAGCTAAGTATGACAGAAATCTGAATAAAAGTTCAGTGAAACATAAGTATTACCAAATGGAAGATGTCATTTGGGCATCATGTGGGCAAAGTGAGCCACAATAAAAATAGGGTGGCTCTTCAAGGTATAGGGAGCATTTTGGTATGGATGGATCATAAAGCAGAGGGTGGAGGATGAAAGAAACATTAAGTTACATTGTAATGTATTTGAATTCCATACTAAGGATTTTGAACTTTTTTCTAAAGTTTATGGAGTAGCAAGGAGAACTTGTATACCAGGTGTGGTTTGTAAAAGAAAATTGACAGGTGAGTCTTTTCTAAGTTTAATCAAAACAAAAAACCTAAATATAGCAACAATATAAATTCAACAATATCAATTAAAGTTAATTGATCATACTGATAAATATAGATAGTATTTATATTTCTTCAACTTGTAAAGTATTATGAAACAGATTACAATAAAGTATAGATAAATACTCATTAGTAGAGAATGGTAGGCAAAAGTGAAATGGGCAGGTAGAGGGCAAAATTATGTATAAAACATGGTTATATGAGAACATCTATTGAGGTCAATACAAAAATTCTTTCTGAGCTTCTTTTTTTTTTTAACGTTTTATTTATTTTTGAGACAGAGAGAGAGCATGAATGGGGGAGGGGCAGAGAGAGAGGGAGACACAGAATCGGAAGCAGGCTCCAGGCTCTGAGCCATCAGCCCAGAGCCCGATGCAGAGCTCGAACTCACGGACCGCAAGATCGTGACTTGAGCTGAAGTCGGACTCTTAACTGACTGAGCCACCCAGGCGCCCCTCTTTCTGAGCTTCTTAACAGCTAAAGAAAAATATGGGTATACATTGCTGTTGCTTTTTAAGAAAAGCACATTCCCTCACTATGAGATAAATATTGATCCTAGAACAGTCTACCTTTACTTACCTTGTAGAGCATACCAATTTATTTTTCAATTTGGTGAAAACTTACAATTATATAGGTGCTTCTAAATTGAAACGGCTTTTTAACATATCATTATATGTGTGTGTACACATATTTACAATATGTTGTGTTGAGAATTATGTATGCTTCCATTATATACCAAATAAATGTAGGGAAATAAACGACTCTTAGGTACAAAAGACTGCAGTAGAACATCATTATATAATTAAAATTCCACATTGTTAAGTCTGACATGTTTTACAGGTGTATTTAACTGGATTAGCCCAGCTATAGACTCTTCCACTGGCCAAACACTCAAAATGAAAAAGAACTACATTAGAATATAGTTGTTAATGTATTATGCATAGTATATCTTAACCAAATACCAAAAGAGTACAATATTCTTAACAAATTACAAAGAATGAGAAGATTTGGTTTAAAAATCAAAAACTGGGGCGCCTGGGTGGCGCAGTCGGTTAAGCGTCCGACTTCAGCCAGGTCACGATCTCGCGGTCCGTGGGTTCGAGCCCCGCGTCAGGCTCTGGGCTGATGGCTCAGAGCCTGGAGCCTGTTTCCGATTCTGTGTCTCCCTCTCTCTCTGCCCCTCCCCCGTTCATGCTCTGTCTCTCTCTGTCCCAAAAAAAAATAAATAAACGTTGAAAAAAAAATTTTTAGAAATCAAAAACAGAGATATATTCAATTAAGGTTTTTATTTCCTATCTAAAATAACAGACTTGAATAACTCATTGTTAATTCTCACTTAACAAAGTGTAAGGAAAAGGCAGTTGGGATTCCTTAACTGAAAACAATATTTTTCTTGATTTTCTGATATGAGATAATCATAGATGTACCAGCATACCTTCTGTGGTTAGACTGCTTTCGGATTTCCTCTTGAAAGCTGTATAATTCTTCACTAACTTTCGCAAGTTCTTCCAGAGCCTTTATACATACAAGCAATAGTATGTTAGCACTTTGAAATGTAAATATTTCTTCAGAAACAGTTCTAGGCTAATCACAGTCCTACTTACTGTGTTGAGGGCACCAGAACAGCTCCTGTCCTCTACCCTGGAAGGCCTCAGGCCAGGGCACGCCCCACCTTGTTTTTGGTTATCTGTGGCCAAAGGATCCATAATCCCTACTTTTGACTTTTTTGTTGTTTTTTGTTCCTTACACATTTGATTTCCTTCACAGAGTAAGCTCTGCTCTGTTTTATTTTCTTTTTCCAGATCATCCCCGTGATTCATCCCTATAAATTCGCATTGTCCTGAATTGGGGTAATTTGGAGAAGATTCCACCACTTTATCTTGAATCGCTTTTTCACGATCATGATCAAGGATCTTAGCACGTTCATTCATGTTGATTTTCCTCCGAAGCTTTACTTCATGGCAAAGCTGTAAGGAAAACAAAGATAAAACTTTTTATCCCCCTAGTTTACTTTGTCAATTTTTTTTTGATACTAAGCACACCATTCTGAGTTCGCTTTGCCATTTCATGATATACTGCTCTGGGGTATTAATGTTCATGCCTCTGAGTAGTGATTCTCAAATGTGATTAGCCAGAAAAACTTGGATGAACCATAAAGACTAATTTTAGTAGGTCAAGGTATGGATGGTAATTTTTGTATCTTTGTGTAGAAATCAACTCTTCAAAAATTAAAAACAAACAACTTGTATCTATATAAATGTATATAGAGGTACATCATGATGATGTAGAAGCACTGTTACCAAGTTGAAATGTCCTGAATCAATTAGTGGTCATGCTCTCTAACTGCTTTCAGAGAAAAGCAAGAGTTTAACTGATATTAAAGTGATGTTTTAAAAATACATGATTCCACTTGTATGCCAAATAGTTGACAATATCATGTGGATATCATGAAATCAAAAGAAGTTTCCTTTGCAAGTTGTGTTGATGCTACTGAAGTATTACTAGGAATTACTGAGATTTTTTTTAATAGCAACCCTATACACATTCAAAAAGGATTTCTCATCCTGATTAAAACAAATGTGACCCTGTTCTATGTGATATTAGAATTCTAAGGCTTTGATCATCTATTAATCTATGTTAGAGTGGATCCCACATTATTTCCCTTTTTTTCCTTTTTTTAAAATTTTTAAATTTTATTTAAATCCAAGTAAGTTAACACATAGTGTAATCATGATCTCAGGAGTAGTATTTCTTTTTTCTTTTTTCTTTTTAATGTTTATTTATTTTGGAGAGAGAGAGCATACAAGTCATGCTTTCTAACTTTTTTTGGAGAAAAGCAAGAGTTTAACTGATATTAATGCTTAAAAAAATGCATGATTGCACTTGTATGCCAACATTCCAGTGTCTAAATAGTTGACAATATCATATAGTATGTCAGTTCATTTCATTGCCTAAGTAGATATTGTGAAATCAAAAGATGTTTCCTTTGGAAGTTATGTTGGTGTTACTCAGGTATTTACTAGGTGAAAGGGCGGGCCTACGCCGACTCCATCCTGTTCTGTGTCCTTCACCTTGACCACGCCTCCTCCCCTTGAGTAACCTCCCGCTCACCTGCTTAACAGGACTCTGACCCTTCCCCAGCCAATCGGCTGAGGCCACAGCCATTACCTCACCAACTGCCCCTAGGCCCCAATAAAACCTTTGTCCTTTTGAAACTCTCTCTCTCTGGTATCTCACCACTGCGTCCTTGCAGGTAGGGGATTGAGCTCGAGCTAGCTCGAATAAAGGCTCTTTGCTTTTGCATCGGACTCGGCTCCCCGGTGGTCTTTGGGGATCACGAATTCTGGGCATAACACTAGGTATTACTTAGATTTATTTAATGGCAGGCCTATACACATTCAAAAAAGATTTCTTACCTTGATTAAAACAAATGTGACCCTGTGCTATGTGATACTAGAATTCTAAGGCTTTATTATCTTTCAGTCTATGTTAGAGTGGATCCCAAATTTGTTCTTTTTTTTCTTTCTTTTTTTTTTTTTTTAATGTTTCTTTATTTTTGAGAGAGAGAGAGTGCTAGCAGGGCAGGAGCAGAGAGAGAGAGGGGTCACAGGATCCGAAGTGGGCTCTATGTTGACAGCAGGGTGCCTGACGTGGGGCTTGGACTCACGAACCGTGAGATCATGACCTGAGCCAAAGTCGGACACTCAACCGACTGAGTCATCCAGGTGCCCCCATCCCAAATTATTTCTTGATGAAAGTTTAGTTTAATCTGCAGGCATGCACTCGGCTTACCCCTAAATAGAAGAAGTGGCTTTCTCCTCAGGCTTGAGTTGTGGGAAAGCTTGGCAAATTTCAAAGGCTTCTGTCAGATAACTATTGAAGAAAATGACTACATTTTACAGCCACAACCTATATCTACAGACATCTTTTAGTCAAGGAGTATAACAAAAGATTTATTGCTGCTCAATATTTACCCAAATCTCAGATGAAGGAAGCACTAAACATAATTGGTGTCTGAAGGATATACAATATATTTATTTCCACGGATACTTATATATCTATCATTGGATAATCTCAGGATAACACCAAATTACAGCCATGATTCAACTGTTTTAGCCCTCATAAACTTACTTGTTCTGAGCTATTGTGAGCATTATGATTTGGGCTGATCTTGAGAAATATCATAAGAAGCAACCCACAAAAGTTGGGAATCCTTAGTTGTTGAATCTAAGGATGCTTATCGTGACATTGGTGACATTGTTCTTTTTTTTTGAGGAGCTATGGGTGAAAAACAAAATTGCTTTAGTTTCAAAATCAGGAACAAAAGTGCTATTTCTGGGAAATAGGTTTGCTTGTTCTGAATAGTGGGAAATATGTTTCTGACAATTTTTCTGTTAGTTACTAGAAAGGCTAGCTGCATGCATTTCACATAAAATCCTCCTGTCTTCATCTCTTTTTTTTATTTTGAAATACTTTACCTTATATAACATTTTATATCCCACCTTAAATTCTCTTGAGATTTAAGTGAGGTATGGAGAAGCAAATAAAATCATGCTATTGATGAAAAACAAATTTATTTTGTATAAGGAAATCTGTGTTATTTCATACCCAAAAAATTGTCAATGGTTATCTGATTATTTGAAACAAGGCAACAAATAGGAAAAATTGCAACATGATTAAAAAAAAGTTCCCAGGTATATAAGAACTCTATTTAGGGCTTCTATGTGGATTAGTCCAGGTTTCAAATGATCCAAGTATGTACATGTTGGTTCTGCAATAGCAAATGCAATGATTGTGGATAGTGGCTGAGCAAAGAATCATTAGCATCTTAATACACAACACTGGGTCCTCTCACTAGAAGATATTACTTGGAATCACTATGGTTACATGGGCACATTAGGGAATCTAAAATTCTCTAGTACTTGGCTTAATAACTTGTGTCTGAATTAATACACAGAACCTAGTGATATATGCTAAACAAATACAGTCTGTTATGCTTGTGGCATGTTATATAATTTTTTCAAGTGTTGTTTAGTTTTAAAAAATGTCTTGATTCTCTGTGACATGTGAAAATACTTTCCTCCTGTCTTCATCAAAATTATTTTACCCCCATTTGTAGCCTGTAAGATGAGTATATATATTTTTGAGTAGGCTGCACTCCTAGCGCAGAGTCCAATGGGGCTCAAACTCATGACCCTGAGATCAAGACCTGAGCTGAGATCAAGAGCTGACTGCCCAACCGACAGAGCCACCCAGGTACTCCAAGATGGTTGTATTAAAAGTACATTCTCATAGGCTACAAAGTTGGAAGTAGAAAAATATATATTAGAATGATAAGGGGAGCACAATGTTAGTATTCAGGTATTAGAAAGCATTGTCTATCAGTATTCTGGGGTAAGCACATTATCCAAACATATTCTCAGTAATGGAGCTATATACTTCACGCTGCAAGACATAAATAGCTTACAGTTACTATCCAAGATGAAGAAAAAAATATTACAGCCTTCTATCTCCTTGATGCAGAAAGGAATAGTATTTCTACAAACCATCATCCTATTTTTAAAATATGTTTAATGCCTGCTAATCAAAAGGGTAATATTTACCATAGATAGAATTTATAGAGTTTTCAGAATAATTATTTGACCTTAAAATATTTAACCAGACAGCAGATAATTTTAGCTACATGGCTTAAACAATAGGCTAGACTAATCCTGACTCCTTTAAATTTTTTTGCTTTGATGCTAGACTTATCTGAGTGTTACTAACTGACTTTCCAACCCTTTGGGAACTAATGACCCATGACTTCAGGTTTCTGTTTGGAATTTTGGATTCTTATTTGACTTAGACATCTCCTTGTTGATGCAATCTCAGTCTTTGGGTAAACGAGTTAAGAGAGTAAGCAAAACACATTTTCTAAACTATAGAGGTATGAGCAGTGGAGTCTCCTTTTAATATAATCATGTACTACATACCTGCCTTCTCAGTTCTATGTTAGAGAAACAGTTTAATAGCTACCCCTTTTAATTTTTCCTTGTAGTGTGCCAATTTATATTTTATTCACAACCAATTACGTGGCTGTTAATGAGAAAAATATTTGTGATATAAACACATAAAGCACCAGCTGTGATTGCTTGTGAATAAAGGCCAAAGTGTCTGTTAAAAATAATCACTTAGGCAATGTGCACAAACCATATAATACCATGGATGTCACTAGAAGAAAGCAAGGTAAGTATAAATAATTTTCAGTTGAAACAAGCTTAAAAATACATCAGTGTAAACACTTAGAGGAAATATTCCAGGGCCAACAAGCCGAGGGATGGTTAATGGGGATAAAATGGCTGTTTGTATCAGAGTCACAGCACGTCGTTTTTCATAACCCTTTCCTCACAAATGTGCCAATAAATCTGGCACATTTTGCCAGATTAAATATCACGCCCGCTGCCATTTTCTGTTTGATATATAGCACTCCTTTTGACTATACTGACTTATCTAATATGTAATTTCCTTTAGTAGATATCATCCATAAATCATCTCAAGAAAGATCTGTATTTTAATGCCCAATTTGTAATATATGTTCCACCAATTATGCCTTTCTTAGATTTTCCTCCTGCACCCTGTGTTTGAAAACTCATGCAAAATACATACTTCACTTTTGATACCAAGGCACTTCAGTCAGAAAATAATAAATTGATATACTTTAGATTGACATTTTAAGTCCTTAATTTTCATGCAGGGCTATAAAAAAGCATAGTCCTTTGGATACCACTGGATAAGGTTCTGCTATTTTTGATCTAGCAAATATCACTGAGACATGCATCTCTTAGGTGGAATAAGGAAAAAAGAAATAGTTTCCAATACAACACAAATTTGAAACAGAATTTTCATTCTGAGCTTTAAGCTTCAATATATTCAAAACAAATCAACTTGTACCTCTTCTATCTTCTTCTGCATGATTTTCCATTGACTCTCCCATTCCTTCCTTTCATTGTCAAATTGGTCCAGTAACTCCATCTTTTCCTTGTGCCAGTTAGTCTCTGTGTTCTCCCACTGCTTATGCAGGTCCATGGCAACCGTGTGAGTGTTAGTGAAGGGGTATTTCTGCTTGTCTCTGCCTTCTTAACTGTTTCTTGGAAGCTTGGAGTTGTTTTATTTGAAGCAGTCCCACTTGCCTTTAAAATAAAGCCTAATATAAACATAACAAGAAAGAGTTCCAAATCCATTTGCTTTTTGAAAACACATTATCATTTTATTAAGAGCCATGACATAAACAAACCATAGGAACACTGCCCTTAAAAGAAGAGAGATGATTAACAATCTGCTTAAGAAGGACTAGCACAGTCAAAAAGTAAGTATTGTCCAAAGGCTTTTTTCCCCCTTTCTGAAATCAGACAGCAAAATTAAATACATACATGATATGTAAGCATTTTTTTTTAACTATCTAATCTAAAGATGGATTTTTTTCTGTGACTAAGAGTGGTAGTATGAAATTCAACTGTATGGCCATATATCTACACAACCGTGGTAAATTCTACTGCAACAGAATTACTCCTTTTCTGTTGCAACCAGAATACATGTTTCTATGAATTAAAGTCCTGAAACAGTGTTGGACTACAGTTTCAATTTTATATTCAGAGTTAAAGCCCATGCCAAATGGGATTATTGTATTAATAAGAAACCTGAGTTGGCAGTTGATCTGGGACTGATGTATCAGCAAAAAAAGACAAACTAAATCATAAAAATATCTTCATTATTTTACTTCATCAAGGAAAATGTAAAAACAACAAAGTTATCCTGGGAGCCACATGTTAAAACTTATCTCTCATTTTCTTCTAATGGACCATATATTCAAATCTGTTTAGGCTACTGAATACAGAGCACTGAAGAAAATGTTTTGCTCATTTTGCAAGGATATCTATCCTTGATCACATTAAGCTGTGACTGAAATAGATTTCTAGCTTTTAGGGTATGCGTATTTAGGGTTTGAAGATGAAATTTAAAATACCACATTGGTAACTTTGTTATAAGTCATCTAAAATTTCTGAGATTTAGTTTATCTATGTTAAAATGGAAGATACTTACAGGGTTGTTATAAAGATTAAATGACATATGGCATGCAAGATAGTTTGAAAATTTTAAACATTTTCCCTATTTTTTGCTTTAAAAGATATTGGTCTGACTTCTACTAAAAATAATTTTTATTAAGAAAGTCATATAGGGTGCCAGGCTGGCTGGGTCATTGGAGCAGACGACTCTTAATGTTGGGGTCATTAGTTCAAGTTGAGTGTAGAGCATACTTAAAAAAAAAGAAAGAAAGACATAGACATTTATTAGTGGGTAGAAAAGCATGTTTAAAATGTTTAAACCATCATCTAAGATAATCATGTCTATTAAAAGTCTATATCTTCAGGTTTCTAGGCCATGATCGAAATGTGTTAATTTACCAGGTAGTGGCTTATGCTAATTATGAGCAAAGTGCCCCCAGGGTCTATAGCTGCTTGGATGTTGGTGCTGTGGAATGAAGCCAACATAACCAGGCAGCAAGCCCCATTTTGTAGTTGCAAAAAAATGGTTGCATATTTCATGTCCCAAATATAAGATAAACATTGAAGATTAATTTTATTTTTATCAGACTGTTCTGAACATGCATATCCAAGTGGTAAACTGTTCCAAACATAGTTTGAGCTGCAATCTATCAATGAATTCTAAGAGACTAATAAGGATAAAAAAATGTCAGTACTATATGAGGGCTCCACCTTCAAAAACAGCCTAAAAATATTGAGATCTACATTGTTATTCTTCTCTTAAACTATTTCCCACAGACACTTTGGTCATTTTTACCTACTTCTTGACACTCCCAATACTATGACTAACCCAGTCAAGAAAAAGAAGTAATTTCAGATTTAGCCACTTGAGATGTTATCATGTCTCATTTTATCCACTTAGCCATGCTCTTTTTCTAATCCCATTTTCCATCTTCTCTGTCATCCTTCCTTCCTTTGACTACCTCCCACACCAATGAGCCAGGGACCACATGTACCTGCCATTACCAATGCTAGTTGCCCAAAATAAATATGTCAGTGAAGACCTAACAAAATGAAGATAGTAAAGAATATACATGATTTTGTTTTCTGTTTGTTTTGGAGACTCTGTCATTAATCTTGATTACCTAGTAATCTTTTAAGTTCATCTAATAATTATTCACAGGAAATGCAGACAGTGCTTATTTTTAGACTGGTAGACTGCTTTAAAACCATATGTAATTAACTGTGAGCTGAAACTATCTTGCTCACTAGCAGGTAGTTAACACTAGGACTTCTTAGGAAGAGTGGAATGAGTGGTTTAAGACCTCAAGAGATAGTTGGAAACGAACCAAGGAAATTATAGAAAAAAAGCATACTTCTTTCAGGCTAGCTGGAAAAGAGGTGCTATGACCATCCATGATTCATCCTGTCTTTAAGCACTGTAAATGTTCAGAAATCATCATAAAGTTTCTCCTATAGTTATGTACAAATGGCCCCAATTTTTCTTTCTATTGCTAACTCTTCTAGAACCACTCCAGACCAGGGTTAAAAGGTTAAAAGATGCCAGACCCTTCTTCTTTTTTTCTTTTCTTTTTTTCTTTTTCCTTTCCTTTCCTCTTTTCTTTTTTCTCTTCTCTTCTTCTTTTCTTTTCCTTTCTTTTCTTTTCTTTTTTCTTTTCTTTACAGTCTAACTCAGTCTAACTCAGGCTTGCTCCTTGTAACAGCACTATATATGAACCCAGGTAATGTTCCCAAAGCAGACAGAATCCTGCACTTAACTGCAAAGACCACTCATCATTTACTATGGACAAGGGCCAATCCACACAGCTTCCCCTCTCCAGGGCCAGGCCCCTATCTAGTGCCAGGAAATGTAATGGTTATGGATCAAAACCAAGCCTTTGAAAGAAAATTCCTATAGAGCAATATCTGTGCCAATTTTTGTGGGAGGATTTATTTTGCCTTCCTAGCATCTATGTCTCGTTATAAATGTCAAATATAGTATGACTGAATTTATTGCTTTCTCCTCCAAAAGTAAAATGGGGTCCATAGAGTCACTGCAGGGATTACATGAACATAAGAGAGAGAATGCTTAATAAAAGTCTCTCACATCATTCTGAACCATAGTGGGTGCTCAATAAATGCCTGTTCCTTGGTTTCTTCCTTCTGTCCTTCCCTCTTTTTCTTTTCTTCCCTCCTTCCCTCCTTGCCTTCAATTATCCTTCTTTATGTTTTCTTTCTCCAGAATAAAACTGAAGATTTTCACATTTTTTTTGGTTAGTAAATTAATAGAAGCAAATCTAATTGTGTGAACTCTCATGTTTTCAATGATTTTCGTTTGCCCTCGTTATTTTTCAAGTATTTTAGGATACGTGGCAAGTTGAATATTCAGAAAATTTTGTATTGTTAGCAAAGATTTGGATAGATAAATCTTATATAAAACTGCTTTTATTATAATTCTCCTTAAATATTAAAAAAATCAACTAATGGGGGCAGCTTTGGAGGGACTTAATGTTCTATGATGAGAAGTTATGGGGTAAAGTGGTTCAGCAGATTCTAAAACTCATTTTCACTGCTCTCTACTGATGCAAATACAAAAGTCCTCTTTGTTTCTAGTTGTCACTCTTTTTCACCCACAGATATTGGCATCTATGTGGGAGAGAAGGAAGGATTACTGCTATCTGCATCCCTCCCTGTGTCGCTATCAATTCACTCCGTGCACAATTTCCTTCAGAATAAAAATTTATTAGAGCACCTGTCAAAGGGTAGAGTGAGCTGCATTACTCAGTCACGCACACGTTCTTTTCTCAACAACTCCAAGGTAGCATTATACAATCCGTGTAACCTACTTCCGAGCCCCTGAGGCCGAGGCTGGAAGTCAGAATTGTTGGGTTGTGAGTGGGTTGCAGGAGTATGGTGATGGGAGGAAAATTGTTCTGCTTACTTAGGCCCCACTAGCAGGCAGCATTTAAGAGCAACTTAGGAGTCTCACAATAAATTATTTTAATTTCTCAAATTAGCCTCCGTGTGGTCATAGGAACACTTCTTTGAGGAGTGTTCCATTCTCACTACACCTGGGTCAGTACCATTTTACCCACCATCTCCCCAACTGGAAACTGGACATTAGCCAAACAAATCAGCATTACGGGAGCTGACTCTCTCGCTACTTCTCTCTTCTGAGATTTTTGTTCAGAGTATTGTTTCTTGCTCTCCCATCTCCTTTTTCTAAACATACTTTTCCTATCATCAAAGATTTTTCATTTGTAGGAGGTTACAAATGAATGTTGGCATGCTACGCACCGTGCTACTCAAAATTCCTAGAAGAATCATTGGTCCTAGAGAGGCTTTGCTTCTAACTTTGAGGGATTTAGAATTCCCATGCCTATACCCATCAGAGTTATGCATCAAGATTCTCTAGCTCTTCCTCCAGGCTATCAATCATTTGCATCATTTCAGCTAATTAACAGACCTATTCCTACCCTATTGTTTTACTAGCAAATGCATCTTTCCAAAGACAATGATTTGATTTGATTGCAGGGCAAAAAGGAATATTTTTTTTATTGCTATTTCTTGCTATTTCAGCATGTTCCTCATGTTCCAAAAGGGTCAAAGAGATACTACTACATGCAAGTCTGAAGAAATACTTTCGTCTTCTCATTTTATTACCTTCTTCTTCCTTGTTTTTCCCCCAGTTAGACACTCAAACTAGAAAACACCCAAAATATAGGTGTACTGATTTTACATCTCCTAAAAAAGAAAAGCTTTGAAAGAGACTTTAAGTATCTAAAATTAATTCGCTTAAACAATAGAAGATGTAGTGGTAAGGTCCCCTTCTAATTACAGATTAGTTGGTTATGCATGGCACACACTTCCACTAAAATTACAGAAACACTACTCATGTAGTGAGCAAACGCCGTCATCTTGAATGAACTACGTTTATTTTTCTTTGTAATTTTCAAATACCAATAACCTCATGGGTTTTGAATTTTACTTGCAAATGTAAGAAGTCTTCATCCTAATTAAAAACAACATTCTGATAAATACATTTAGTGAAATCCTACAGTAGGCAAAGTGCTGTTCAAAGTACTGAGAAGCAGTGTTTTAAAAACAGTTTCAGAGGGCGGATGTCATTGTCAGTCCGGAGTTGAGAAATCCACTCACAGCAGCTGGACCTTCTCATCCCTGGGCGTCAGTAAAATCCGTTATGCACCCCGCCCCACTGTTTTTACAGCCCAGACGCAGACACTGGAACAGGCGGATGTTGAAATAATCTTGCACTTAAACAGTGCCCATAGTTTAAAACACATCAGCAGTAGCCCCTCTATATTTTGCCACAATGAAATCACTTGATTTCAAAAGGTTAGGAAGAAACATACCTTTTAGCTCTGGGGAGAAATCCTATGGATGTTCCACCATTTGGTCAATCTAGCAATGGAAGGATAGCTAGGTTTTTTTTTAAAGACAAAAGTCTCAGCTCGGTGAATTTTGCTTCTTTGCAGAAAATGGGAATGCAAAATACATCCAACCATGCAAGAGAGCAGTACTGGCAAATCCCTTTTAAACCTTCACTCCTTTCACAAATCAAGAAGCCACTCAGGTCAGTGTCACAGCAGCAGCTGAGACTCCTGTGACGTCAGATACTTGGAGGCGGCCTTCAAGCCACTCTTCCAACCAGAGCTCTGTAACTTTAGAGCAGCTCATACTCTGGGTAAACAACTCCAGGTCCAGGACATTTTTAGCTTTTATAATGGAGCCCACTATTTTCAAACTTGCCAAAAGGGCTGGTGTTAATATCACACAATGACAATGGCCAATTTTAGAGGTTATTTGAAAAAGTCACCTCCTTTTTTATAGTCAAGAATTATTTCCTTGCATACTTCTCTCTCTCCCTTTTTCAGTGAGAATCAGAATGCACTTTTCAGTGCCTTGAGAAGTTGGTGTCTGGATGTGGCATAACAACATGTGCAACAATTATATATATACACACACACACACACACACATATATAATGTAATATATTTAATATATATACATATATGTATATGTATGTAATATGTTTAATCTCCAAAGATTTGTGAAAACGTATCAAACTTCTGTCTTTAAATAAAGTAGGAGTGGGACATATATAAAGACCAGCCTCATACTCTTTGTGTTTCTATGACAGCTTGCTGTCTGTAGCTACAATAGTGATGTCTTTCTGCCAGAGGAAACCAGAGACCATAGAAAAGAGTAACACTTATTATGGGAGGGAAAAAAACCAATGAGATGCCCATGTGTTTGTTTTCAGTTGAGGTGTACCACAGCCCATGTATATGGAGAGGCTCCCTAAACCATGGCCAAATTGATCTCTCCTGGAAATGCCAGGGAAGATGCCTCTCTCCAGCAACATTTGCAGGTTGCATGTGAACTTGTACATGCATCCATCTGCTCATGTTTGGTTTAACTGAGTTAAAGAAAGTGTCTAACACAATTCTGTGTCTATTTTAGCAAATAAGCCATTTAAGGGTTTAAATACTAAGATCTTATCCTCAAGTCTGAAGAATTTCCTCTGTGTGGTCATTAAAATGTTACATATTCACTTTCACGTTATTTTTGCCTGCTTCCATATGAATATTTCATGGGGACCTCAAAAGTTTAATTATAGTAACCTGCCCATGGTAACACTTTAGTACATACAGTACAATTGAAGGAAATCATGCTCTGTGTTTTGAAAGCCTGGCATCATAATTTCAAAAGCAATAACAGTAATAATAGTTATAGCAATAATAGTGATTACTCATAGAGAGACAGCTCTCTGCAAAGCTCTGGGCTAAGTACTTAGAATATATCTTTATCCTAGTTCACCCTCATAGCAAATATACCTGTAGATATTATTACCCTGATCTTACTGATAAAACCATGGCTGAGAGATGTCAAGTATCTTGCTGAAGTTTGTAGAAAAACATGTGGAGGAATAGAGCTTGGAACTGGTTTTTCTTTTCTTTTCTTTTTAAATTTTTAAAAATTTATTTATTTATTTTGAGAGAGAGAGAGCAAGCACAAGCAGCAGAAGGGCAGAGAGAAGGAGAGACAGAATTCCAAGCATGCTCTGCACGATCAACACAGAGCCCAATGCAGGGCTTGAACTCCTGAACTGTGAGATCATGACCCGAGCTGAGATCAAGAGTGAGATGTCTACAGACTGAGCCACCCAGGCTCCCCAGAACTGGTGTTTCTAACGGGAAATGCGAGAATTTTGCACAGAGGTCTTGGTTTCTTTTTTTTTTTTTTTTAATTTTTTTTTCAACGTTTATTTATTTATTTTTGGGACAGAGAGAGACAGAGCATGAGCGGGGGAGGGGCAGAGAGAGAGGGAGACACAGAATCTGAAACAGGCTCCAGGCTCTGAGCTGTCAGCACAGAGCCTGATGCGGGGCTCGAACTCACGGACTGTGAGATCATGACCTGAGCCGAAGTCAGATGCTTAACCGACCAAGCGGTTAAGTGGACCAAGCCACCCAGGCACCCCGAGGTCTTGGTTTCAATTCTATTGCCACCACTTATCTGTGTGAATTTTCAAGTGTGTTTCGTCTGTAAAGGGATAATTATATTTACTTCATGAGGTTGTTGTAAGAGTATGAGGGGACACTTTTAGTGCCAAGCACACAAAAAAAGTTGGTTTATTTCTGCCTCTAACCTTACCAGGACAGGAGGATAATCCTGGGGTGGGGCAAGGGATTGCCCCAAAGGACCTCTACAGAATTATCTAATAACATTGTTCCCCCTACACTCTCTTCCATTCCAAACCTCTTAATATCCATGAGTCCTTTGTGAACTGAATCAAGACTTTTCTAAATCCTATCAGAACTTCAGATAATATGTAGCTAAGTGTGGGAGAAATGATGTTGGGCTATACTCTATAGTATCACTCAATAGTACCTATTCGAATGCCCCCCTTCCATGGAAACCCCAGTAATTATTTATTGCAGGTGCTTCCATCTGCTTCTTTTCATGGTAAAACTGACCTTAAATTACACAGAATCAAAAACTAGGGAGAGACACTGACAAGAATTTCACTCCAGGTATATCACTTATTCTAGTATTTACCAACCCTTTTGTGGAATAATTTTTTTTGTATGTAGTAGCTTCAATTTCCATGCTGTATTATATACCCAGAAGATGAAAGCATACAAAGGCAATAAATATTCAGTGCAGATGCTTTTGAATCTTTCCACTAAAAACTTTTAAGAAAACTTTGAGAAACATTCCTACTGGTATGTATGTAAAACGAATGGATTAAAAAGACCGATGCTGGTATATTCAGCCCTTTAATGATATTCAGATATCTTGAAGTGCCTGACATTTTCAAGCAGCTATCAGAATGGCTGAAAACATTATGGCAAAAATGCAATTTGTTGTATACTCTAGATTACTTTAAACCATTTCAGTATTTACACCTTCAAATATGAAATTGGCCCAAATAATTGCTCTGTATATTGAAGAGAATTTGGAAGAATCATGCATATCTGGTGACATACTGATCCTAATTCAAAGTATAGCTAAGGGATAAGGACATGTATAACATAATATTTAATGTAAAGTAAATGCAGCAACATGTGCTGCTTCAAGAATCATAAAAGAGAATCCTGAAAAGGATTTGAAAAGGTCTACATGCATAATGATATTAGGCCACAAACTAAAACATTTTGGAAAGGGTGAAAAAGGAATATTGAATACATAAATGTTTCTAGTTGAAGGTGTTTCTAGATTTAGAGAATTCTAGAGCCAGAAAGAACCTCTGAAATCATCTAGTCAACCCTCTCATTTTATAGCTGAGGAAAGAGGCCTTGATGTTAGGTCATCTGCTTAAGGTCACAGAGCCACTTACTAGCAAAGCCAGGAATAGAATTCTGGTCTTCTCATTCTTGGTGGAGTGCCTTGAAGTTTAAAATTCCATGGAGTTCAAGGGAAGGGAACAGAACCCAGGGATAGGGGGTTGGGGCATGAGAGGTTTAATTCTGGCCTTGTCAACTTTTAAATGCAGTTTTCTGTTAAGTCCATACGAGGGAGATCACATTCCATCTTCCAAGTACAACACAGGAATCTAATAGCAGAGTATTTACCTTGATGACAGCTTGTCTAAAGAGGCTGTGTCTTGAGATAATATAAATCTTGGGTCAAAATGCAAAGACAAATGGATTTTCATTTAGTGGTTGAAGGAAATCTGGAAATAGACGCTCCAATTTTGCCTTTAGCAGGCCAGTACACATTTAATTTATAGTTTGCATCTAAGTGATGATTTTGAAGCATCACAAAGTAGTTATTTATTTAGTCTCTTTATGCTGTGACAACTATGGTTGTGTATGAGGCTGGGTGGCTTCTGGCTTCTTGCTTGTATAGTTTTTCTGTTCCTTTTCTTTTCTTCTTGAACCATATCTACCAGTTGAAAGGGTACTGTGTTTCTACTTTCCTTGGCAAGGAGATGCAAAAAATTGGAAAAATGATGACTTTGAAAAACTGAACTCGGGGCGCCTGGGTGGCTCAGTCGGTTGAGCGTCCGACTTTGGCTCAGGTCATGATGCTGCAGTCTGTGAGTTCGAGCCCCACGTTGGGCTTTGTGCTGACAGCTCGGAGCCTGGAGCCTGCTTTGGATTCTGTGTTTCCCTCTCTCTCTGTCCCTACCCCCATATGCTTTGTTTCTCTGTCAAAAATAAACATTAAAAAAAAAAAAACTGAACCCATTCTAATGCATATTAAAATTTAGGTGCTCTTACAGATGTCATATTTAAAATAATCCTTTCCTTTAGAATAATGCACGTTTTGCAATTTTCATAATACTTTATGATATAGGATCTCAGTTGCTTAGCAGGACTCTCTTGACTCTTAAATTATCTTCCATTTCTAGGGAGAGGTCTTGGGCACTCCAATTAGCATTCCATGTAACAAATATCTGTGAGCACCAACTCTGTGCCAGGTATACTGTCAGACCCTAAGGCCCAGAAGAAGAATAAGATAAATCCTTGTTTGCAGCAAGCTTGGTCAACTCTGAAGATTCCTGAAATGTAACCTGTGGCATTGACTGTCCACATTCTGAGCAGCCCACGACCTTGAAATAAACTTATAAATGAAAGCAAAGAGCCTCTCCTGGTGGTCCCCATTCCATCAAGGTGACCAAAAACTTGTGGCACTCCCAGACTTACTGGACACTGCAATCACTCAGAGAATTATATATAAAAAAAAAAAAATTATGAAAGCTGGAACTTGCCCTCAGATTTTTGGAATCAGGTCATCCAGTGATGAGGCCAAGGTTTCTTAATTTTTATAAAGTTCCACAGCTAATTCTGTCAAATTTGGTCCTGTGTTATTTTAGTCCTAGAATGACAGAGTTTGGATTTTGTGTTAGTGATAGAAATATAATTTTGATACTTATACAAGAGTCTGTTTTGGTTTATAAAATTATAAGAGTCACACACAGAGTATTTATTACCCATGAAAGTTACATATTTAGATTGTTGTGTTTCAGTGAATGTGCTTATTTTCCCAGTGCTGGATGTCTTCCCTCTGGAATCATGGGATGCTGGCTCTCTCTTCTTTCTGAGGGCTGGTGGCATGTCAACAGAGTTTTTAGCCAAGCAGATCTGTCATGGGGCTTATGTACAGGCATTTCCAGATGACAGAAATATTAAAAAAAGAAACAGTTTCAAACTATCTGTTCTTTTTAAGTACTGGTCTGTATTCTGAAGAAACAAAACATAAAAACATTTTAGAAGTATGCGCTATTTAAAACTAGAGATAGATCTTGCTTACTGTTCTCAAATTAGTTTTTAGCATTTCATTATATTATTTCCAGATTCTTGAGTTAGGAGATTTTGATAATGATGACAACAATATCTAAATAAAAGGACTGACTGTTCTAGGGCTACCTCTTATTCTAGAAAAGAACCTTGGGAACGTCGGTCCACCACAAGAGGGCTGCCCTGAGTCACTTCTGTCTGGAAGGAAGTTCTAGCAATACTGTGGGGCTGAGAGAGGCCATTTAGCCAGTATAACTTGAAGATACAGCAGTAAGTCCCCCGCCTTCCCCGAGAGTTGCTAGCCCACATATATCTTCTACCACAAATGTTCAATTTATCATCATTAGGTGGTAGCACTATATTTCCCGTTTGTGACTGTCTAATAAAATTTCATTGACAGAAGAAGCAGTCACATCTTGGCTAGTCACATCTTGGCACATAAAAGAAGAGCTAGAACACAGAAGCGACTGGAAGGAACAAATAAATATAGGTAAGCTTTGACTGCAGCCTGGGAAAAGAATCCATTTCACAAGACATGGAGTGGGGAGACAGAGGGAAGATCAGAACAGGATGCTGTATGGGTGGGTGCCCAGGTGGAAAGAAATGTGACATCATGGTGTGGGAAGGCTACAGTAAAAAAATCTAAAGATAAGGGTATAGACAGGCCATAAGCCCCAGTTCAGTGCAGCCCTGCCCCTACTCAATCAGAGCACTCTCTGGAGCCCCCAGACTCATGGCCCACACCAAGCCCTCTCAATAAGTCCACATGAGACAAAAACACAGTACCCACAAGGCTGTGCTTGCCCTGACACTATATTCTTTTGTTGATGTTGTTGCCATTGAAATATTTTGCACAGGAAAACTCCCATGACTTCATTCTTATCTATTCTGAGTTTACCCTGCTTGTCTGAATCTATCCACTTTCTACAAATATCAGTACTTCAAACAAATAGCTACTTATGAGCAAACTATATTCCCTCTAAGGTGAGGACATGAGTTTGTTCTCTTGAAAAGCTTTCTCACCTCAAGATTTGTGACATCCAAGGCTGAGGGATCCTTAATTTCCGTCAATACCTCCTTTGGCTGCTTCACTGTGGCTTTTCTCCCTACATGGAATCTAAGCAGTTAGAGTAATGCTAAGACCCTCCATGCAGTGGCCCTGGTGCCTCAGCAGATATGCAATTCCTTTCAGAAGGTATAGGAGCTCAGATTCCTGGGAGTCACCTAAAATCCAGAGTAAATTAGTTTTGCTGACTTGTTAACTTCTCCCTCTGAAGTTCTAAATGACTGACTGAAGCTGACACCTAAGTTGTTCTATTTAAAAAGTTGAGGTATATGAGGGCGCCTGGGTGGCTCAGTCAGTTAAGCGCCTGACTTCAGCTCAGGTCATGATCTCACAGTTTGTGAGTTCGAGCCCTGCATCAGGCTCTGTGATGACAGCTCAGAGCCCGGAGCCTGCTTTGGATTCTGTGTCTCCCTCTTTCTCCGCGCTCCCCTGACTCATGCTCTCTCTGTCTCTCTCTCAAAAATAAATAAACATTAGCAAAAATTTAAAAAGTTGAGGTCTGTTTTCCCTATCCGGGAGTTAATGATACAGAGGAAATGAGATGGATTGTGCAAAAGTTGCACATGTTCATGAAAAACAAGAAAGGGAATTATAAAGTAGATGCTAAGTGGAGTTTTCTGACTTTAAGAAATAATAGACTCTATCAGGTATGTTTCAAAAAACAAGCTCTTAAATTCCCTTTCCTTTGAGGGAATTTGAGGCCAGTAGGGAAACTGATACGCTTCTTTCTGCCCCTCACACCCTCTTAATTTTCAACGCATAGGTTAAGGCAGGTACTTTCAACATGAACTTAAAAGAGCTGACTTGTGGACTTTCAAGGTACATTATGTTGGACAACCTCAGAGAGGAACAAATGCTATTTGCCAGCCTTTGATAATCACTTAATGCGTCTTGTTTGTTAATGTACACATTTAAGCAACTCAACTCAAAGAACTCAGAAGGGACTACAGAAAATAAAGAACACACTTTTTTCAGAATCAATCATTTCCAGAGCTCCATCTCTGGCGTATGCAGTATAAAAATTCCTGAAATAGTTGCATCATTTCTTCTCTCTCTCTCTCTTTTTTTTTTTTTTTTAAAGTTTATTTATTTTGGGAGAGAGAGAGCAAAAGCAGGGGAGGGGCAGAGAGAGGGAGGGAGAAAGAATCCCAAGTAGGCTCTGAACATTAGCGCAGAGCCCTACACGGGCCTCAAACTCATGAACCACGAGATTACGACCTGAGCAGAAACCAGGAATGAAACGCTTAATTGACTGAGCCACCCCAGTGCCCTGCTGCACTTTTCTTAATGCTGTCAGGATATTTGCATTTTAGGAAGTGAATTAGGGTTCTAAAGTTTTCTAAAAGGTTCTAATTTTTAAATTTGTGCTATCCTCCATGTTTAATATTTAATATTTATTTTGGTATAAGATAAAAACTTTTATTTATTTAACATATCTAAGAATATACTAATAACTTAAAAGAAAAATAATCAAAACAAAAGCAAATATTATGAACTGAGCTTGAATTATGGTTTAGAACATCCTAAAACACAACATGAATACTTTTTAAAAGGCTGAATAACTGCTAAAATTCACTATATATTCTTATATCACAGTAAAGTTTATATTTATAAAATTTTGTGATTTTTATTTTCAGATATTGAGTTTTGATGGTACCCTATTTTGAAAAATAGCTATAGAAAAACTTATACAACTATGAACTAAAAGCATTTTGTAATTTTAACAATGAAACTGAATAATCAGGAAATGTCAGCATATTTAAGTTTATTAAATATAAACATCTGAGATATACAATGAAGCTCTTTAGGACGATATAGCCTGGCTTAACAACGGGCAGTGAAAAGTAGAAATTTCTGAATTTCTCCTCTTTTTTTAAAGAGGTGGTTGTCACCCCTACTGCTCCTATTCTCTGATCAAGTGAAGTTATAACAGTACTTGAAAGTTGCTCCTGGAAATGTTTAAAAATTAACTCACAGCTTCACTAGGAAAGTCACAGAGTTATTTTAAAACTGAGAGTGAGTAGTGTAGAGTGAGTGACTGAGTCTCTAAGCAGAGAAGGCATGGATTGAAATGTATTTATTAGGTTCTGTGGAAAGGATCTTAAAAGATTCTATGATTCTGAACAGACTGTCAGAAGGACCAACATTTAAAACAGCTACCATCACTTCTCTGTGTCCCAACTGATCACACAAAAGTACTACTGAGAAGCATTTGGTATGTTATCACATTTATTATTGCCTCTATAAAGGATTTCCTGTCATGTCCAGGCCATAAAGCTTTCTTACTCTGTATGAGTTTCCCTTTGGAATCCCACAAGCTATTGAGAATACCAGGGCGTACTCAAAGGTTAACCTAATCAAAATATGGATGCAATCACTTCCCCTACCAAAGCTAGTTCAAAACTACAGAGAATCAAAATGATCTCTCATTAGACCTGATTGGTTTATAACTAGAGTTTAAGCAGTAGTGTCTCCGTGAATACTATTTTTGAGTTGTACCAAATTCCAGCAGTTTAACGAGCAGCCAACTTTTCTCACTTTGTGATATCATCCTCCACTACGTTCTCCTCAGTCCTTGCATTCAATGAGTGCATCTGACCTGAAGCATGACTCCGAGATGGAAGCAGGCTGTAGTTCTACTGGAAGACAGCTGCGAATGCTGCACCAATATGGAGTTCAGACTTAGTTACCAAGCTGACATTCCCTGGCAGCCGATTAAATAACCATATCCCACTCTACCACACGAATTGAAGTGAACGTTGGAGAATGCAGGCCAATACACATTCCAGGCTCAGCACTGAATTTTCCTTTGTTTTATGAGTTTGAGTAGTTCTGCTTAAAAATAGCCAACTAAATTTTTTTCTTAAATCCAGGCCAAATTACCAAAGACACTCCTTCCTACGCCCAAGAATGTGCATGCAAGGGAATTTTCTACAACAAGGTTTACTTGTTTGAATTATCTTCAGATCTAAGGATGAGGCTGGTGTTTTGATCAGCCCAGACCTGTCTTGGTTAGCCTCTCCTTTCTTATTCAGGCCACAAGACATGTTGAGGTATATGTAGCACCCCTGTATTTGTTTACTTACAGTATCATTCCATCCAAGAAAGCCTCAGGATTTTATTGTTTTCTTGGGGAAATCTAACATGCTGTCAAGTGTCCAAAATAAATTGCAACCACGAGCCTTTTTGTTTTTACACTGGTTTTACACTTAAACAATTAGCTGTTTACATATCTGTCCTGGTCAGGCAACCAATAAAAAGTGTTAAAAGAGTAAAAACCAAATTTTACTTTGTACCTAACAGCCATCACTTTACAATGTTTGTTAAACAGACAAAGGATCTATGTAATCTGCTGCATTATCACATATCTTGTGTATGCTTTCTCATCTTGGTTTGGATGGTAGAGTCAGTTGGCACTCATCATTCCCGGAGCGTTTGTAGTGCACCACATGGGAAGCTTTGTGGCAGAGATAACTGTATAAAAATCCACAAAATGGTAGATTGTCAGGGTGTATGTGTGGGGTCATCTTGAGGCTTTAATGAAGCGCATGCATGTGCCTATATCGTCAGGTGTGTGCATGACCCTGCACATACACACTGCCCATGTTCATTTTCCTTTCTGTCATATATTATTCCTATTTGTCTACTCTGATTATGTATGTTGATTTTGAGAACCTGTATTAAGAGTTTTCTAACACTGCACCACTGTGGAATTAGAACCACTTTGTCATAGTGGCAAGGGCAAATAATGAAACTTTAAGGTCTACTCAAACCTAGACAACTTTTGATTGTATATAGTGGGTATCACATAGCTTACCCTAGCTTTGGTTTAGGCTGTGTGTACATATTTTAGATAACTCAAACATCTCAAGAAATGATTCTTCAGGGTTTAAGAAAATACAAATACCTGGACTCAAAAATTCAGTTTCAGTTAGTGAGGTAGGGCCTCAATTTTAGAAACATACCAGGAATGCTGATGTGCAGATAGGATTGAAAACCACTGATCTAGATACTTAGTTCTTGATCCTTCTTCTCACAATAAAGAAAGTTAAAATTCTCAAGCCTGTTTCTTAAAGCCACACAGTGTAGTTCATATCCATGATACTTCTGAAGTGAACATGTGCACTGCATATCATGCTTCATCAGAGGGACAATATTAACAATTTGGGTGGGACAATTATTTGAGATTATGACTCGTTTCCTCTTACTGCCAATGGAGCTTCTCCATCATTGTCACAACTTATAACACCTCCATTAACCACCAAATGTTCCATAAGTACCTGAGAATCATTGCTTTGGTGGATGTATCTGGCTTCAAAGGCAATAAACATTTCAGATACATTTCAGCCATTAAATATTTACTTTCAGTTCTGTTGACAAAATGGTCTCGCTGAGATGGCAGACTTGAGGCTTATCACGGATCTAACACACAGACTTTGATATTTAAAGTGGTTGTTTCCACTTAGATTTTTTTGTAAAGTAAACTTGAATGATTTGATCGAATCAGTGATTGAATGATTGATTAAATAAGCATTTACCAAAATAAATAAATAAATAAATAAATAAATATAGCATTTACCTTATTTCATTTCTTCTTGTCATTAAGTTCTTTTTTTTTTTTAAGTTTATCCATTTATTTTGAGAGAGAGTGCATATGAGCAGGAGAGGGGCAGAGAGAGAGAGAGAGAGAGAGAGAGAGAGAGAGAAAGAACTCCAAGCAGACTCCGTGCTGTCAGTAAAGAGCCATACACAGAGCTTGATCTCGTGGCTGTGAGATCTGAGTTAAGATCAAGAGTCAGATGCTTAACTGAGCCACCCAAGTGGCTCGTCACGTTCTACCTAGCCTTTTGAAATTTGTTTTGTTTAATGTTTATCTATTTTTGAGAGACAGAGACAAGACAGAGAGTGAGTGGGGGAGGCACAGAGAGAGAGAGGGAGACACAGAATCTGAAGCAGGCTCCAGGCTCCCAGCTTTCAGCACAGAGCCTGATGCAGGGCTCAAACTCATGAACCATGAGATCATGACCTGAGCCAAAGTCAGGCGCTTAACTGACTGAGCCACCAGGCGTCCCATCTACCTAGCCTTTTGAATCTCTAAGATGAAAAGTCAGAAGTACATAGTGACAGATTCTGTTGACTAACTACTCCTCACTCCAGATCTCTCTTCCTTCCAGAATAAAACAAAATAAAAACCAAAAAGAAATTTAAAAACATGGAGATTAAGAGCAGTTATTTTTAGTACAATTCTGTGCTTTATAGAATTAAATGAAATTTAACATACAATTTTCAGTTCTCAATAAATGTTAGCTATTATTTATTATCATCATCTAGTTATTTGATTGTTAAAGTAAGATGTATTTATGTTCTCTTTCAGCATCATGTAGATAAAGGATTAGGAGCAGGTTCTGACCAGATCTGGCAAAGCTATTTCATGTAAATGGATTACCTTCACTGTTAGAAAGCTCTCTAGAGGAGGTCCCTTTCTTCAACTTACTATTTATTTTAATTATTAGTAATTTATACATATTGAGATTTCCCTTGTAAGTTTAAATATATATATATATCCATGCATTTTTAAAAGGATGTGGTTTTCACTTTTTTCTTTTTTCCCTTTTTTTCTTATTTTTTCTTTTCAAACTTTTATTTAAACCCTAGTGAGTTAACATGCAGGGCAATATTGGTTTGGGGAGTAGAATTCAGTGGTTCATCACTTTCATACAACACCCAGTGCTCATCATCACAAGTGTCCTCCTGAATACCTATCACCTATCTAGACCATCCCCCACTCACTTCCCTTCCTCAACTCTCAGTTTGTTTTCTATCTGTAAGAGTCTCTTATGGTTTATTTCCCTCTTTCTTCCCCCACCCCCCATATGCTCGTCTATTCTGTTTTTTAAATTCCACAGATGAGTGAAATCATTTGGTATTTGCCTTTCTCTGACAGACTTATTTCACTTAGCATAATACACTCTAGTTCCATCCGTGTCATTGCAAATGGCAAGATTTCATCTTTTTGATGGCTAATATTCCATTCCATCTTCTTTACTCATTTATCAGTCAGTGGACACTTGCACCCCAAAGTTCAAAAGCAACATTATAAATAATAGCCAAACTATGGAAAGAACCCAAGTGTTCATCAACTGATGACTGAATAAGAGCAGTTATTTTATTTTTTTTTTAATTTTTTTTTCAACGTTTTTATTTATTTTTGGGACAGAGAGAGACAGAGCATGAACGGGGGAGGGGCAGACAGAGAGGGAGACACAGAATTGGAAACAGGCTCCAGGCTCTGAGCAATCAGCCCAGAGCCCGACGCGGGGCTCGAAACCACGGACCGAGAGATCGTGACCTGGCTGAAGTCGGACGCTTAACCGACTGCGCCACCCAGGCGCCCCAAGAGCAGTTATTTTAAACTGAATTGCCAACTATTGTGAAGTTTTTTCCCTTCTTCTTCCTCTTCTTCTTCTTTTTAATTAATACTCAAAGGGAAATGGAGTACTGGGGGATGAAGATTCAGGAGATTGTTACTAGAACCAATTTTCATAGTAGAGCAAAAATTTTCCAATGTTATTCTTGATGCTGAAGTGCAAGATACCTCACTTTACCACAGATTTTCGTATTCACCAACCAACCTGCAAACATTTCTGAGTACATAACTTCCACGAATGTTGGTATTTCTGAATCTTGGTGGCAGTGGTGCATTCCAGCTTTCTATTGGGTAAATAGTCAATAAGATGGACAGAATAGGACATTTCAGATATACGGAACCTATCTGGGCCATTTTAAGGATGAGGAGCAAGGGGGATGTTCAGTTTCACCTGAGTTTATACTAGAGATCCACTCCCGCTGGAACTCTGCTACTGGCCTTGGATTGCGATTTAATGAAATTCTAGAGAATGACCATATTTTCCTTACTCAACTGTCTGCTATGGAGGCAGTTCTGTGTGGTAATCTATTTATTATAGAGGACAGAACTCCAGACAACACATCTAATCAGCAATGAATGTCCAAGTATAATAGGTAAAGGCAGAAATGGCTGTTTTGACTGGAACTGGTTAAATGCAGTAGGAGGGCTATAACCATTTTCTCAATGAACTAAGGCCTAATTCTCTCTCATGCTTCTGAACACATCTTTTTAGACAGAATACCACCAGCATTGCAATAAATTATTGAGTTTCTGTGATGGTCACATTTCATTTGTTCACCATAGTTTTCATTGCCATTTACTAGATATCAAAACTAGTTAGTCTGATAGAATCTAGCAAAGTTACTTTATAAATCTGTCTATATTTTGAAATGTGAC
>NW_024412394.1:83771256-83847692 GCF_014898765.1 Herpailurus yagouaroundi
TAAAGCGGGGCGTGGAGGTCGGTGCGCGGAGACGCCCCGCCAGGGACTACGAATCCGCGGACCTGCCTCGCCATCGCCGTGGCTCGCAATAGGCAGAACTGTACCTGACTCACGGATATGGGCTCCTCGGCGCCGCGGTCTTCCGCAGACTTGGGCACCTCCAGGCGGTCGATGAAGGTCTGCAGCTCCTTGCGGAAGGCTTTCATCTGCGCGTTGATGCGGTAGAGCAGCTCGTGCTCGCGGATGCGGCTGCCGTCGTCCTCCTCATCCATCAGTCCGAACAGGTCCCCGTTGGCCACGTAGATGCGGGCCTCGGTGATGATGGTGCTGGTGTCGGCGATGAGCCGGTCGATGGTCTTGCCCAGGCGCTCGGCCTCCGAGCGGATGTCCTTCATCTGCTGCCGGTCGGAGAAGCTCTTGGGCCAGGGCCCGGGCGCCGGGTAGAAGGAGCGGGTGGGCGTCAGGCAGCGGATGTTGCGCACCTCCTCCGAGTCGCTCTCGCCGCCGATGGGCCCTTCGCGCTTGCGGTGCGGCGGCCGCGAGTCGTCGTCGCTCTCCTTCTTGCCCGCGTCGCTCTCGGCGTCGCTGTCGCGGGGGCTGCCGCGGATGCCCAGGTGCGAGGCCAGGTCGTAGCGCTGCATGTTGGACATAAGCACGCGGTTCTCGTACTGCAGCTGCATGACCTTGCCGCTGAGCTCGTTGATCTGCAGGCGTGCCGCCTTCAGCTCCTCCTGCAGAGCCTCGGTCTTGGCGCTGTCGTGGTGCCGCGCGCTCTCGTGGCCGCCGGACTTGTACTTGTACTTGTTGAGCTCCGCCGTGATGCGCTTGTTCTGCTCCTCCAGGTCGGCCACGTTCCGCCGCAGCAGCTCCGTCTCGTCTTCCACCAGCTGCAGGTGCTGCCGCAGCTCCGACAGGGATTCGCTCTGCTCCCTCATGAGGGGGTTGGCCGAGCCGTTGAAGTCGTCCCCCCTCAGGTCGTCCAGTTCGGCCTTCAGGCCTCTGTTCTCCACCTCCAGTTCGACGATTTTCCTGCCCAGGATGTTGGCTTCTTCCTCCACCAGTCGCAGCCGCAGCTTGAGTTCAGCCTCCCTGGTGCTGGGAGGGCCCCCCGCTTCTCCTTTGGGCAGAGGACTGTCCAGATCCCCATAAAAGGATCTGTACTTCTGAAGCTCGTGTTCGAATCTGTCCTTTTCTTTATCAATCTTGGCCATTTTCTTTCTCATCAAAGCGGCTTCTTCCTTCACGAACTGCAGCTGGCATTTTAGATCTTCATTGTCCTCCTCATTTGAGGAAAAGAAGGGAAGAGGAATAGATCATTTTATGTAAATCGAGAAAACAAAGAGGACACCTGCGAAGATAATGGCTTTTTCTTGTAGTTAAGATTCAACGAGAGAGAGACAAAGCGCGAGAGAAAAGTAGATGATGTATACTTTCTACAAATCATTTAAAATTATTTGGCAGATAAAAAATTCGGACAATAGCACATCCTGGAAACAAAAAGAGAAAGAAATATAAAAAGAGAAACACTGTGGTCATCACTATTCAGCGATTATCATATGTTGTAACTGCACACAACTGTTGGGATGTCATTTCAATAACGTTTGTTTCGTATGTTTTACATGATATGAATTCCCCTGTCTATAAATATACGTGAAACCTATTCCCTGGAAGGAACGTGGACTTAACATGCGCTCACTGCCATTTACTGAGCACTGACTCTCAGCCATTTTCTGTAAAGTTCTTTATACATGTGACCTAATTTAATGTCAGTAAACTTACTAAGTGGTATTCATTGAAATACTTGGTTTAAAGATGTTCAATAACTTGTTCAAGGTTACAGAGCTGGTAAGTGGCAAAAGACAAAGGTGACATTTGAATTCATTTCTGCCTGACTCTCAAGCTTATGATCACTCTAAAATTTTTTTTTTTTTCCAACGTTTATTTATTTTTGGGACAGAGAGAGACAGAGCATGAACGGGGGAGGGGCAGAGAGAGAGGGAGACACAGAATCGGAAACAGGCTCCAGGCTCTGAGCCTGAATCAGCCCAGAGCCTGACGTGGGGCTCGAACTCACGGACCGTGAGATCGTGACCTGGCTGAAGTCGGACGCTTAACCGACTGCGCCACCCAGGCGCCCCAAGCTTATGATCACTCTAAATGGTCAAAGAGGGTAATCTCTTCTTCCATCTTTATTCAAAGCAGAATTGCCTTTTAAAGGCGTTAAAGTAAGGGAATTTTAACACCGGCCTGGCACGTCCAAGGAGAAACTGGACAGTGTTTCATCCAGATCACTTGAAAAGTAAAATGTACTCCCCATCAGCCTGAAATGGATAAAGTTGGTTCTGTCTGGTAAATGGACGGTAGCACAGGCTCAGAGCTAATATCAAAGCACATTTGTCCATGGACACATCTCCCAGAGACAGTTTCCCAAAACTCTCTTCTAAGTACATACTTTGGGTCACTTATGTAACTTCTGTGGGTTTTGTTTTCCTCATGTTTAAATGGAAATAAAAATGCCTTCCTTTCTCAGCCATGAGTCAGCGGTGTTTGAGATGAGTTGTGCTAAAGTAGCAGCAACCACTGGTGGTGAAGGTGAGAATAATAAGCATCTGCCAGAGATGCTCATTAAATATGAGATGAAAGAGATGACAAGATGGAGAGAGCAGGGCACAGGTCTCCTGTCCTCCCATCTGCTAATGAGAATTAGTACGGAAGAGTTGAGAGCTGCTGAGTGTGCAGAGCCTGACCATCCCATTCTTTATATTATTATGCCCTGACATTAGCCCTGTGAGGAAGGTGATCTAGGTCTACTTTATAGAAAAGGGAGATGAGCTTCAGAGAGGTTAGTAAACCAGTAGAGCACAAGTTAATAAGTGACAGAGCACATCTGTATTCTGACTGATTCCAAAACTCTTATTCTTTCCACTGTACATGTTGCCTCTAGAAAAGCAGCCCAAGAAAAGAAAATTAGGATATTGGGGCAAAATTAAAAAAAAAAAATTAGATGTGTTGGCCTGTATGCTTTCCTCTAGAAGAGGTTTAGAAGAAAGGACAGAAGCACAGAGAAAAGACAAGAGAGAACCTCAGGAACACAGCAAGAGAGAAGAATGAGAATGTATGTCACAGGAAGAGCTGACATGAGAATCCATTTCACAAGGGAAGAGAGAAGGTGCTTTGCAAGAGACTATGTGTTGGGCCCTCACACTAATTCAGTGAGGATAAAAGCAAGGACACATTACAATGTTTAATAGCACAGCAACAGGAGGAGCAAAGACAACCCTGATGTTTCCAGCTTAGGTGTCTTGATGGATGAGGCCACTAATAACAGGGATAGAGAATGAGCCAAGAGGAGCAGGTATGAACACAATAGATCTAAGTGTATTAAACTGCTGTCTTGGAGGGATGTCAGTGGAGGGCCATCTAGTGGAAACATCTATCAACAGGCAAGTGGAATTTCAGGCCCAGGATGACAAAGATTATACTCTGACCCTGCAGAGACTTCAGGTCCAAAGGGGAGAACATGAGAATGCGTAGAGGTGATGGTTGAAGCTATGATAATGGCTTTGAAAGCAACCAAAGAGAGGAGGAAAAGAGAGACCCAGAAGAAATGGTTAAAGGTTTGGTGGGGGCAGGAGTCAAATATCATGTAAGAATTTGAAACGATGTTTGAATAGAAACGTGATGCAGCAGTATGCTTATCAAATATGCTTTTATATAGACTAGGCTTTGTTAGGAAGTAAGAGTAGGGGAGACCTGGGGGTTAGGTTGAGCTACACGTATGATAGAACTCCTTGATTGCAAGGCAAGGCATTTATTTGCTAGTAAAAAAAAAAAAAAAGTAAAATGCTGCAGTTTGAATCTAACCCAAACAGCAGTGGATGTGATATAAGCCACAGATTGGAGGAGAGTAACACCTTACTAGGCTATGTTAAGCAAGTATAAAAAAGAAGGATATCTGATTTGTGTATATGTAAGCTCTCCTGCCCAAAGGAATGAAAACATAAATATTATTTTAAGACTTGGACATATACTACATGTAACAAAGTCACTATGAGGGAAGGAGAATGAGGGTCACGATAGTCACTATTTTTTATTTGTTTAAAAGAAATCTTCTCAAGATACAAAATGATAGTTTCTGCAGTGCTGAGAACTTAAGAACCCTGTATGCTAATGTGCCCTGCAGGCTCAGCCTGTAACCTAACTATTGTAGCTGCATTTGCAACCGAGCAGGGAAATACTGTATGTAAATGCTGAAAATGTTAAATCAGAGATGGTAGGGAAAGTGTCTGGTTGACAGTAACTGAGCAGCACATGCTTGCTCTCATTTTCCACAGTGAACGCTAGGCAAGAAACATTGTAATGCTTTGAAATGAGAAGCACGTTGCCTCTTATTTTTGTGTATGTTAAAGACATACTCTTGTTTTTAAAGTTGATTTATTTATTTGTTTTGAGGCAGGGGGAGGGGCAGAGAGAGAGGGAGAGAGAAACCCAGGGTTTGCTCTGTCAGCATGGTGCCTGGTGCAGGGCTCAATGTCACGAACCATGAGATCATGACATGAGCCGAAATCAAGAATTGGATGCTTAACCAACTGAGCCACCCCAGCACCCAAAGACTCACTCTTAAGAAAGCACAAAGGACCTGTGAAGAAGGTGAGCATAAAGATGATGAGGGGCCAAAAGAAGTGAGAGGAGTCTGGCTTCGACTCAGCCACTGCCAGAAGCTGCATTACACTTTAAATGAATTACGTGCATTAAACTCACTTAATTTGTACAAGAATGCTCTGTTACGATCCCATTTCATAGATGAGGAAACAAAGGCATAGAAAGAATAAGTAGCTTATCTAAGGCCATACAGCTGGCATGCTACTGTTCTTAATTGTCATGCAAAACCATTTCTCAGTAAAGTCACTGTGCTGCTGAAGGAGCATGTAAACAATTCATCAGAGAAGCTGAAGCAAATAAAAATGAAGTACAAAGCTGTACAAATAATCGGAGGTTGAACCATATGAAACCGCTTGGGTCAAAATCACAGCATGGTGACAATTTCATTTGGCATAACCTAGCAAAAGGGGACACAGGAGTATCCAAAAGTGCATATTGAACATGTGGCAGTGTCAGACACTAGATACACTGACAAGTTAAAGATGAATAACATGACCCATGACTACAATCTCCCCTGGCTAAGTATGGGAGCTGAATATGTAAACAAGAATTACAATAGAATGGGATGCTTGCAGTAATCTAAGAATCAATGGTCCTCAACCCTGACTGAGCAATAGAATGATCTGTGACTACTTTATAATTGAAATCTCCCACCCGAGACAGTTCCGACCAATCTGCTGGGGTGGGTTTTTAAAAACCCTACAGGTAATAATCTCTGACAATAAATGAACCGGAAACACTAGCAGGGACTTCAAAGGCCACAACAGCATACTTAGGAATTTCCCAGGCATTTGGGCCATGACATAACAACTGGTGGACTGCAATGTTTCTTGACTGCTGTAAGATCCCAGGTCCCACTAACAAACTGATGAAAGCTGTGGATGTCTTTTACAGAAAGGTACCCAAGTGCACATGGAGTGGGAGGGTCATAGAGTTAGAAACAAACAAGTTAGAAACAAAAGAGTTAGAAACAGATAAGCATTCCTGGATAAGAGAGTATGGTTGAAAAAAATAAATAAACTTTAACACAGGAAGTATAAGAATAGGCCACATGTGGGGTTTTAAAAAAGCAAACTGCTGATTAAAGCTGACTTAGGATTTTAGAACAGGGAGAATATAGCCCCTTCTCCTTCAATGAGGTGGAGAGAATTGATGGCAACATGTGAAATGATCCTTAGCAAAACACATGGAGATAGGTGGCTAAAGTACTGGCAAAGACAGAGTGAGAAAGTTGTAGTGATAGAGCATATTTGCATTTATTAAGGAAACCATGAGAAAGATAGAAAGTGGAGTAATGATCTTAATATGAGACTGTCTGGGATTTTTGAACTGCTGAAGTCTATCAATGTCCTTGTGCCGGAACCAGGAGAAATATTAACCAAGAACAGAGCAGGAAGAGAGAAGAAAAGGAAAGATAAACATTCATTATGCTGTGCTTTAAAAAAACGGAGGTAAACTTTTTCAAATTTTGGATATTTAAACATTGCTTCAGGTAAAATTATTATCTAATGAGAAAATGCCTTGTAAGAATTTTTATTTTTTTATTTTTTATTTTTTTTAAAATTTTTTTTTAACGTTTATTTATTTTTGAGACAGAGAGAGACAGAGCATGAACGGGGGAGGGTCAGAGAGAGGGAGACACAGAATCCGAAGCAGGCTCCAGGCTCTGAGCTGTCAGCACAGAGCGCGACGCGGGGCTCGAACTCACGGACCACGAGATCATGACCTGAGCTGAAGTCGGCCGCTTAACCGACTGAGCCACCCAGGCGCCCCGCCTTGTAAGAATTTTTAAAAAAGGTATGCTATAGTATGAGATTCCAACTTATGCAATTAAAAGTCCATGACTAGCCAAGTGTTTTTAGAGAGCCATAATGTCACTTCTGCCCCTAAATATTTCCTCTTCTGGCTTAAAATCTCCTTCATTACATCCATTAGTACCTTCTGCTCACCCTGAAAGCAGAGCTTTCAGAGTCTTTTCAGAGTCTTTACTGTGGCTATATTTCTAAAGTTCTTAACAAGCCCATGTTGAATACATTTTTTAAAAGATTTTATTTTAAAGTAATCTCAGCGCCCTATGTGGAGTTCAAACCCACAACCCCAAAGCCCAAGATCAAGAATCTCATGCCCCACTGAGTCAGCCAGACACCCCTGAATACATCTTTTAAGTTTTATTTTTATTCCTTTGTTTCCTTGTTTTTTTTTGCTTCTCTAATCACCGGCATAGATAATAACTTCCTTCTAGGGCTCTCATCACCAGCCTCTCTCTCCCCTCACCACCTCTTCCTACAACATTCCTTTCTTTACTCACTCCTAATGCTATAGGAACACCCATTCTATTGACTTTATTAATTATGAGTGAACAAGATTAGCCCCATGCGTACATTTCTCAAACACAGCAATACATAAGGTACAAATGGCATATTGCTATGTGCTTCTTGTGTAAAAGCAATAATAGTGATGTTAGTTACTGTTAACATTACAAGCAACGATACTGAATGCTTTATACTGCCTGTATGTATAGTACATAATGGATGTAAACTTTCCTTTGCATGAGTGTATCTGGCTACCATGTCCACTTACAGACGAAGATCGTTATTATGTACATTTGCATAATACTTGATGTACCAGTTGAAATTTTATCTCCACATACCTCTGTGGGAGTCTGTTGAGTCTTTTTTTCGGATTTTGGCAAATCTTTGCTTCCTCTTCTTTTTAAGGATAGCTGAAACAAAGCAGGGATGTATTTAGTTTGGCGAACTATCATTTTAACTCCATTTTATGTTTTTAAGTGTCTAATGTCATGTGACCAAGCCAAGCCAAATAAAAAGTGTTAGTTCAATAACCATAAAGGAGGAAAAAACACCAAACCAGGTAGATTTTTTCTTTGGACTGGGAAATACTTCACAGTAGAAGAGTAAGTGGCAATCATCTAAATAATCTGAGGAAGGGCAGGAAATCTACCGTGGAGCTGCAGAGAACAACCTGGATAAAATTCAGACTGATGACCTAATATGCAATATATTCCTAATGAAAGCAAATCCTTGTTAGCATTCTACATCACCGAAGGGGGGAAAAAAAAAGACGAATAGGGTATTTCCAGTCAAAGGCAGGTTTCTATAAGCTTGTAAAGACAAACTTTTACTGGGTTTGTGTAGAATTGGAACAATTTTACTCTTTCCTCACCACACATCTACGCAAACAAATACAACACACAGATACCCATACAAACGTGTAGTATGTAGGGGATGGTTACAGTGAAATGGAGAGGACATGTTCTTTCTAAAGGAGCAGGCTGACGGGGTGACTCACTTGGTTAGGTGTCTCACTCTGATTTCGGCTCAGGTCGGGATCTTGCGGTTTGTGGGATCAAGCCCTGCATCAGGCTCCATGTTGATGGCACGGAGCCTGCTTGGGATTCTCTGTCCCTCGCCCTCTGCACCTCGCTCTCATGCCCCACTGGCATGCTCTCTCCCTTCTCTCTCTCAAAATAAATACATAAAGTTAAAAAAATAAATAAAGGAGGAGGCTGAGTGGGAATTAGCTTCAGCTGATTGGTACAATACAGGAATGTGGGCTTTTCCTAGAGTAGCTAGGAATCTGGATTTTGTATTGGTTGGCCCTAAATGAAATTCAGACAAACAACACTTTGTAGGTCAAAAAATACATATCTAGTGCCAAATCCTTTCACGGAACAGCAATATACGACCTCTGGTACTCTGTTCCATTTCTCAGCACCAATATAATAAGAAGGGTCCTTCTGTATAAATAATAATCCATATGTATGAATACCTACCATATACCTAATATTGTACTGGATATCCAAATATCAATTAAATAGTACACTTATCATCAGGAAGCTCAGAATACACCATGGGAGACAGAGAAGCAAACAATTATACTGATTGGTAAATGCCATGCTTTAGGTTCTGTGAAGCAGGGGCTTTGTCTTAGCGTGGCATCACCACTATGAGGATGGTACTTCATCACATGACAGAAATTGGGAAAAATATTTGCTGAACTAATGAACAAATATAAAATAGGAGGTTGTGAGGTCAAAGAGGAAGATGGGGATATAGAGTGAATATAAAGGCAGGAAAGGCTTCTCAAAAGAGGAGGCTTCATGAAATTTGCAAAGAACTTCAAATTACATTTTTCCCATGTTCCTTTCTAACCCATATCCAGTGTTGAATGTAGGCATATGTTCAGGCCCAGAAGGCAGAGGCTGCATTGCTGCAACTGTTTTCATTCAGTATGAAATTTAAACTACAGAGCCAAATGAATGGCCTGTGTGCTTATTTCCACTTCTTTACAGAAAGATGCTATGTTGCTTGTATAATCTTAGAAACAAAAGCTGTCGGGACTGATTCGCCATAACCAAAAGTGGTTTACAAACCAATCGGCAAAAACAGTCCCAAGAAAACCCAAGAATATAGCAAGCTGAACTAGGGAATCCTGGAACAGTCTGCGTAGGGGCTACCTACAAAGAAGCACTCAAATTCACTTTATTAAATATTTACTGAATACTTTTATTTTGAATATATTTTTATACATTTATTAGTGCTTACTAATGCACTTCATAAGGTACCTGTGATACAATAATAATAAAACCAGCATGATCACTGCTTATTATGAGGTTCCTAATTTACCTGGTAAATGGTCTTTTCGGTCTGCAATTTACAACAGTGTGATGAAAGCAATGATAATGTAAAGATAATATTAACTGGCATCGACTGAGCACGAATTCATGTCACACACTTTACACACATTATCTCAATTAATTCTTAAAACATCCCTTCAATTTAACAAGCTCTCCAGGTGATCCTGAGGCATGATAAAGTTTGAGAAGCACTGGTCTGAAATCATTGCTTGATAAGTAGCAGAATCAGGTTTTGACCCAAGTCATTTTGATCTTTATTATACTAGATCATAAGGAGAAAGGCTTAAGTCATTCTGGGGAGGAGATGGTGTGGGGAGCTAAGGATAATTTCCAGAAAGAAGTAATATCTTATCTTGAATCTGGAAAAAGAGGAGTAAGCCAGTCAAAGAGAAGAGCAGAAAGGGTACAGCAAAGCCTTCCATGTGGAAAAACCATTTCTGGGAAACAATTCAGTATGTCTGTAACAAAATGTAAGGAGAATAAATGACAGTGATGGCATGAGTCAGATCTTGAAGGATACTGAATAGGGTTGTTTCAAGAAAAAAGCGTCCATAATCAGACTGTCACAGAAGAAACATACACACAAAAGTAGAAGTTCCAATGGCCATGAGGTAAAGGGCCATCATACAAGGGAAATGAGGGGAGGTATGTTCTAATTCTGAGAGCTTTTTGGACGGGGTCTTTATTTTTCATTCATTCCATAGATATTTGTTGGGTTCTGGCATATAAATGATACTACATAGTTATACAAATATGACTGAGCAATATTTTATTCTCTTCCCCACCAAAGAGCTAACTTTACGATGGCTAAAAGCATGCAGATAATTAACTAAAACAGTAGACAGAATTAACTAAGGGCAATAAATGAAGAACAAAAGATCGAGAGGACAAAGAAGCAGATATGATCCCAGATCTGGAGAAACCAGAGGAAATCATCTAAGATGGCTGATCTTTGAAGGATGTACAAAATGTCAGCAAACATAAAACCAAATAAAAGAAGAAGCAAAGAGTCAGGAGAATGGGTGTGCCTTTATACATTCACTGCCTTTCTGACAAAAAGTAATGGAGGCAGAGGCACTACAGAGGTGAGGCAGAAGAAGGCACTTACAGGGCTGAGGTCAGCTTGTGGAGCTGAGAAATTTAGACTTTATCCTGTGGGCAATGTTAAAATGAGCCCTCTAAATTAATATAGGAGAAATGCTGAAACCAGGCCATCGTTTCCTAAGAGGCATTTTCTATTTTACTTTTATTTGAACAGCAATCAAGCAAGGTGTCAAACCCACAGCCCTGAAAAAAGATTTCTTCCTGAATAAAGGTACACAGCCTTTAAGGCGCCTCTAGTCCAAGTACCTTTAATAATCACATTTAAATGTTCAATAAATATTTCATCATCTTTTCATATTCCAGCAAGTTTTTATTAACTTTCTGACTCCAATAAAACAAAGATGAGGCTCATCTGGATAGGGAAAGTTGGAGAAATAATGTAAATCCCATCTCTTTCTTGTGAGTATAAATTTTCATCATCTCCCCCTCGTCATCTGGGCACCTCTTCAGGGAAGCAGTTTGGGATGCTAGAACGAAATCTCACATTTCATCTTTGCTCTCGAAGTAGGCGCTTCCTACTAGAGAAATATGTTGAAAACATGTCTTGCCCATGTCTTAATTCTTTGCATTCCCTGCCCCAACTAGCCCAAAAGAGACTGCTGTTCTTTTTATCCATGTGAAGGCCAGGAATTCAAGACTTTTTCCCAAAAAGCATGTTTGCACAGCAATTATATAAAATGGGTTGTTTGTGTTCTAAACAAACAATTGTTTGTTTTGAGACTGCCGTTTTTCCTCGGCTGAAATTCGGTCTGCTTCTTAATAGGTAGCATCTTGATGTTCTCAGCGATCAAACAACCTGTCTGAAATGGCACCGAAAGACAGAGTATATATAAAAGTCTCCTATGTATTTGATAAAATTAAAGAGATCCATTTGTACAGTGATGAAATCAAGAAGGAAACCATAACTATATTAATATCTAGGATTTATGAGCACAAAATGTCTGCTGTGCACATTTCTAATTGCTTAGTATGTAAAGTACTCATTTGATCTTGCAACCGTCTTAGGAGTTTGGCACCATTATCTGAAGCACACCAAGGAAAAATCATCAGCTAGTAAGTGGCTGAATCCCGAGGTAAGTTACCAGCTTCCGAGCTCTTGTTCTGAACAATGACGTTACTGTGTTCCTCCAAAGGAAGAAAAGTACAGGATTATATTATTTCTGAGCATATTCTTCTCTATGCTATTCCACCACTGCTGCATGGGCTTGGGGCACTAGTTTACATACATTACACACAATCAATGTATTTTTCTATTTTTAACATAAGAGTCACCAGAAGTGACATACACACTCATTGATTCTCACAGTTGTCCTATAAATATTGCTACTTAGGGCAACATTGGGAAGGAGAAATGGGGATTACCAATTTAAGACTGGGGGAAAACTGAAAGAAGCAGGAACTTGGCTTTGCTATTGTCTGAATGTTTACGTCCCCCCCCCCCCCGCCCCCATCCAAATTCCTATCTTGAAATCCTCATGTCCAATGTGATGGCATTTGGAGATGGGGCCTTTGGGAGGTGCTTAGGTCATAAGGGGATGGATGGGTCATGGATGGGATTAGTGCCCTTACCAAAAGAGACTCAGAGAGCACCCCAGTCCTTTCTGTCCAGTGAGCATACAAGACTGCAACCTAGAAGAGGGCCCTCACCTGGCCATGCAGGCATCCTGATATCAGACTTCCAGGATCCAGAACTGTGAGAAATAAATTTCTGTCATTTATAAGCCACCCAGTATGTGGTGCTTTGTTACAGCAGCTGAAATGGACTAAAACAGGCTTCATCCCATTTTGAAGGGGAACAGGAGAGGCTCTAGGAGTCCTCCCTCCTTCCATCCTATCATATCCTGGATGCCTACCAGAGAGTCTGGCAGATGATAGACTGGCAAGAGTGCCCAGAGATCTTGCTCACAAACATTCTCCACCATCTCCCTTAAAAGGGTGAAGCAGGATCCCAAGCTCTATACGAAGACAGGATCTTGGGGCCCAAAAGGAATGTGGCTTGGATTATCCGGTCGTGCCATTCTGTGCAAAATCTCCCAGCAGTTTTCCACCTCACTCAGTATCAGAGCCATGCTTTACTAAGGCACAGGAGACCTCAATTACACACTGGATTTATCCCGGTAATGTTTTAAAAAGACTTCACCAGACTTCAACCAAGACCAATTAAAATATTTCACTGTTAGGCCCAGGCATTTTTTTTTTTTTCCCCTAAGTTCCCACGGTGAGTACAGTGTGTTCTGAGAATCACTGTTCTGCTCCACGCAGACCCTCCGTCACCTCCTCCAAACAAGCTCTTCGGCCTCATCTGCCGCCACTCTCCTCCCCTGCTTTCCTTGCTCTAGTGTCACCAACATCCTTGCGGTTCCTCAGACGTGCCAAGCATGCTCCAAAGAGGGGCCTTTCCTCTGCCTACAAGCACTCTTCCTTCCTACACTTCCATATCCACCCCAGCAACTCCTTCGGGGTCCCTAATCAGAGTCCTTCCCCAACCATTTCATACAAAACAACAAATAACTCCATACAAAATACCTCCTCTAGTCTCTTGCTCCATGCACTGCTTGTCGGCCTAACCTCGCTTTATTTTTCTCCATAGCTCCTTTCACCATCTGACTTGTGTAATCGATTCATGCCTATCTCCTCATTCTGCAACATGAGGTCCACCCACGCAGGAACTATGTGTTGTTCCTTACAGCTCCGGCTCTAAGAAATACACCTGGTATGAAGTAGTTGCTCAGACAGCATCAACTGAATGCAGAGACGACCACTTAGACCTGGTTTCTTACACACTTGTTTTCGAAGCATTCGAATCCAAGAAGTTGGTGGAAGGTTAAAACAAAGAAATAAAAGTCCAAAGTTCCATTTAAAGCTTATAAAAATAAAACTTTCCAATAGAAAAAACCTAAACAGCAAAAATGTATGAGCTGAAAAGTATTTAAAATGGGACATACGATATACCTTCACGGCACTCTAATATTTTTCTTGATTTTTACCAATCCCACTTTCCCCAGTGTCAAAAATTAAGATTTTTGGCTCTCAAATTCATTTTGTAAAGGATACCTGATACCAACATTCTTTGGTTTTGTGGCCAATTTTGTGGTTTCTACTCAGCAGCTCCTCTCACACAGTTTGTCTTCTGGTGCTGAACTTCAAAGTCTCCAGAGCCTTGGCTTCAAGCCCAGGTCACAGAGACTCTTCTCCAAGTTGCTTTCTAAAGTGCCTTCTCTTTGCTCTCACTCATGGAAGGACCAAGTCAATGACTCTCCCACTCTTTCCCTTTTCCTCACCTTGGAGAAACACCAAGGTGAATATTCACCAATATTCACCAATGTGAATATTCTGATGTGAACTAAGTTATTTTCCGTGTTATCTAACTCACCAAGGGTTTACAAAAAATAGTCTGGAAATTATCGGCATAAAGGCACCTAACCTTTGGGTTGCAACCACTGTCTATTATACGTTAGACTTAAGACTTACATTAGTGATTAAGGTTTTCCACAGTAAGACTGTTCACAAAACTAGTTGTATTTCTCCCTTTCCAGTAGGCAGTCCATTTGCAATGTGCCCCATTAAGAGGCAGAGTCTCTTTCCGTGGCTCTTCAAACAGGGCTGGACTTGGGACTTGTTTGGAGTAATAAAATACGGCGGGAGTAAAATGTGGTAGGAGAGGTGACACTGACGCTACCCTCAAGAGACGCTTGCACACTCTGCTCACTGTATCTTGGACACACGCTGCCCCATGTGATAAGCCTGGGTGGAACAGTTTGCTGGACGGAAAGAGTCACATGGCCTAGTTATTCCCACTGACCTGGACGATAGTCCGCAAACTTCCAGATGCAGAGCCTCTGAGCTGACAGTCAGCTGGCCAAAAGTCAATGCCAGGACCCAACTGAGACCACAATAATCCATATAGAGGACCATAGACTTATGGAAATAAATAACTGTTGTTTTAAGCCACTAAATTTTGGGATGGTTTGTTACAAAGCAAAAGTGGATACGTTTATCAACTATGTTTCACCATTGGAATTGAAAAAGCCCAGGTGATATTTATGAAAGAAAAAAAAATCCCTTATTCAAATTCCAGAAAAGCAAATGGCCCATGTAAAAGGTCAAGAAAAAGAGTAGAAGTGGATTATCAAACACAGGAACTAATAAAGTTCAATGTACTTTCCTTGTTTTTATTTTTCCCCTGCCTTTGACAATATTTTGATTCCATAAAGTATTTTTTAATAAAACTGAGCTTTAAATAAATTGTTATAAAAGGTCACCTTTCAGTTCTATACTGCAGATGCTTCTTTTAATAAAAGTAGGTGTTCAATTAGCACCAAAGGTGTGACAGGAGTTAAAAGCTAATAAAGTTCATCCTAACAGTCAAGTTTATTACACAGTCTGTCTCGGCACATTTCTGAAGTATTTTTTCCATTTGAACTTAGCTTTTATTCTTCCTTTTAAGGGAGAAGTGATGTATAACATTTACAGTGCTTCCTTAGATCTAGGTTTCTTAAATATATCTGTCAATTCCACTAAAACTAAAGTTTTATCAAATTGTTTGTTCTTTTGTTTGTATAGCTTTCCCAGGCATGGGAAGAAAAATAACTTTAATTTTAAAAGACTTTCTACTTAAGCCGATTTACAGAATAGACACATAAAGCATTTAAAGGAAGCTGTACCCAGACAATCCTTAATTGTAACGTAAGGGTTAGATTTTGCAAATTTCTAATGATTGTTAGTTCAGAAGACCAGAATTCAGAAAAGAACAGAATGGAGAAGAGAGTAAAAGAAAGAAACCATTAATTCATTTATTCCAAGAAACAACATTGGAAGTTTCAGAAAAGGAAACTGATCAACAGTTTAAATCCGGAATTTGTTCCTATAAGATACTAATAAATTTAAAAAGCTGTGCACTTTTCATTCTTAGGAAAGATAGTGATCCCCTTCTGCATGTTGACACAGAGGTACGTGTCACAGAGGTGGAGAGATAGATCTGGCATACAGAAGTGTATATCATGGAGGCGGAGCCCCAGTTCTGCAGGAATAAATCAACCTTCTTCTGCCAGGAGGTCATCTCCTTTTCTATCCTACAAGCCCATTCCTATCTTCCGAGTTATGAAGCTTCCAAACCTTGTGGGTTTTTTTTGTTGTTGTTGGTTTTTTTTTTGTTGTTGTTGTTCATTTTTTTTTACCTCCAGTGAATGCCTAAATGAACACTTTTAAAAGCTGGAAAAGCTCCTTTTCTTGCTGCAAAACCTTAAACCAGTGCCAGATTTGTCTTAGTTATTTTATTTTTAAGTAAAAGAATCCACTAAGTTTTCCTTTCCTTGACTCCTTCACCTTTCTCCCTTTGTGCTAAGGTAGATATCTACAGCAGAGGTCAGGTTGACTAGAGAGTTGTATAAATTCTTTATTGCTAGGGAATACTAATGAATGAACTTTGTAGAGCATGCTAGGAAGCCAGGCTACCAATGAAAGAGAAACATTTGAATCTTTTTGTCTTTTTAACAATCAGGATTATCTCAGGGCCACATGGTTTTGAATGGCTCTAGAGCTGCACAGTATCTTTCTTTCATGAAAGTCATGGTTTGGTACGAATAATTACTTTGGAACTCTTCTGCTTTTTTCCTAGCATATTGCTTGCTAATAGCGCTTCAATGTTTTTACATTGGAACTCACTTTCCATGATTAGTAAGTACAGTGAAATTCAGGTAAGCCAGTAACTTGAAGAGCAAAATATTGAATTTAATCCCAGAAAATTAATTTTGAATTTAATCCCAGAAATATTAGAGAGAGAGAAAGAGAGAGAGAGAGAGAGAGAGAGATGGAGGTTCATTATTTAATGGGATGTGGTTACTATAGAACCAGAGGAAGTGAACTTGGAAGGAAGCTGGAGTTCATATTGTAATAGTTGGGTCTTATAAAAAACTTTTTTATGAAAAATATCCCTTTTAAAAGTTAGGTTTGGACCCAATAAGGGCACCTAGCTGGCTCAGTCGGTAGAGCACATAACGCTTAATCTCAGGGTCGTGAGTTCAAGCCCACGTTGGGCATAGAACCAATAACTGCTTGTTATCCATTGTGTGCTTCATACCATATGATCAAAACAACTCCTGGATCCTTAGGAAGACTTAGTCTTTGTATTCTCTGAGCTACTGTAGGGACCCCCAAGGGGCTCAAGGCTACTGTTGAGTTTCTTTTTTTTTTTTTTTTAACGTTTATTTATTTTTGAGACAGAGAGAGACAGAGCATGAATGGGGGAGGGCCAGAAAGAGAGGGAGACACAGAATCTGAAACAGGCTCCAGGCTCTGAGCAGTCAGCACAGAGCCCGACGCGGGTCTCGAACTCACGGACCGCGAGATCGTGACCTGAGCCGAAGTCAGACGCTCAACCGACTGAGCCACCCAGGCACCCCAAGAGAGTTTCTCATATAAGAAACTCCCACATCATTGTAGAAACCCTATTTTGGAGCAGGGTATAGGTTGTTAGTGGGTCTTCCAAATTATGATAGTAAATTGATCCCAAAGTAAGACCAGCTTGCTTTTAAAAAGCAGACAACATAATAATAAATGCTTCTCTGCTATTCGTATCATATATTACACTTGGATAGGAGCCATGCAAATGCCTCAGAAAGTCTCACACAAGCAATAGATTTAAGACACAAAGCTTTCCGAGTTGAGTTTATTTTTTTAAATCTGAAAGCCTGGTTAATCACTTTTGAAATAATATTTGTTAAAAAATTATTTTATGCCTTAAACCCTTAATCCACAATATAGTATACTTACTTAGTATACTTACTAAGCTATGACTATCTTCAGCAAATACAAAGCTTTATATTCACTTCTAATTTGCTATAGCTCATGAATTGATTTCTAAGCACCATTGCATTTGGCAGCTAAAACGCATTTAGAAAATTATGGCTCTGTAGTGGTAGCAGGTCTTTATGGCCTTTTTCTATAATGGCCCGAAGGGGGGAAACCTGCAGCCAGCATTTATAAGTTGAAATGATGATTTGTCCTCTCTCTTTTTTTTTTTTTTAATTTTTTTTAACGTTTTATTTATTTTTGAGACAGAGAGAGACAGAGCATGAATGGGGGAGGGGCAGAGAGAGAGGGAGACACAGAATCGGAAACAGGCTCCAGGCTCTGAGCCATCAGCCCAGAGCCCGACGCGGGGCTTGAACTCACGGACCGCGAGATCGTGACCTGAGCTGAAGTTGGCCGCTTAACCGACTGAGCCACCCAGGCGCCCCTGTCCTCTCTTTTTTATATGGCGTCTCAATAGCTTCTACCTTATTAATACAGAAGATTTTGTTCAGAATCTTGTGAGAAATATGCAGAAAGTGCATTACAATTGCCACTGAAGTGGCAGGATGCTAAGGGGTGAGTACTTAGGTACTTTAAAATGATTCTTTCTACACATTTAAGATATTTTATGATGAAAATTTAAAGGTCAGAATTCTCCATCATTCCTGAAATGTACTGAAAAGGAGCAGATGTAAATTTATGGAATAATTCCTACCCTCGGTTAAAAGGTGACAGCCCATAGTTGTGCCTTAAAAATTTTGGAATTAGTTGCCAATTTTTAAAATGTGGACAATTTACATTTTAAAAATCAAGATCTCCAGTTGTGCTTGAAAAATCTGAAGGTCTGGTAAAGTTAGGTCTGATTATGGCATGACATCCTTGGGTTGGAACTAAATACTAAGACATACAATATCCAGTTTGCTCCATCACTCTTAACAAAGCAGCTTCCCTCATTTATATAACCTGCTTGGCCCTCCAGTGGCAGTGGACCTGGACCACTAACGTCACATATGTGAAAGGTGACTAAGAAAAGCAATCTTCCATTCAGCATCCTACAGGAATCCTTTATATACTACCTAGTCTTTTCTTGTGCTTTTCCAGGAGCTGGGCTTCTACATGTGGCAAGTCACCCAATCCCTTTACAAATGGCTCTGATGGATAAAATGTCTGTATTTTGATCCCAAATCTACTTAAAAATCACTTAAAGTGATTAAAAGAATAAATCTACCTTTCCTTCTATATTAAATCCCCTCAAACATTAGAAGAGAGTGATCACATGTCAAGTATTTTCTTTTTCAGGTTATACATATTCAGTAAAACCTTGGTGTGCAAGCATAATTCATTCCAGAAACATGCTTGTAATCCAAAGCACTTGTATATCAAAGTGAATTTCAAGAACCATTGGTTCAGTTGTGATCATGTGACGTTTGGCCTCATGTACTACTCGTATTGAAAGACATGGCTCGTTTATCAAGTTAAAATTTATTAGAAATGTTTGCTAGTTGCAGAACACTCGCAGAACAAGTTACTTGCAATCCAAGATTTTACTCTGTGTGTGTCTGTGTGTGTATGTATCTATGTATGTATATATATATATATACATACATAAATACTGCATGTATATACATATATGTACACACACATATATACATGTATATATATATACATATACATATATAAACACACTCTCCAGTTCTTCTTTTTTTCATTTTTTTTTTTTTTTTTTTTGAGAGAGAGACAGAGTGCGAGCGGGGGAGGGACAGAGAGAGAGGGAGTCACAGAATCTAAAGTAGGCTCCTGACTCTGAGCTGTCAGCACAGAGCCCCATGTGGGGCTCGAACCCACAAACCACGAGATCATGACCTGAGCCAAAGTTGGACGCTTAACCAACTGAGCCACCCAGGCGCCCCACTCCCCAGTTCTTTTAAGCATTCATCATATGACATGGTCTCACATATAGCTTTTGGTCAATGAAACTCCCTTCGCCTCTTTTTGTGTAAATAGCTATATTTCTATCCTTTTGTATTTGTGTAAATTAAAAAAAAATCACATTATAGGACCTCCACATTTATTCATATAAATTTCATCTTAGTAATATGCACTCTCTTATGTTGACATCATTCTGATTGTCTTTGCCTGTATCTTTTTTTTAAAATTTTTTTTTAACGTTTATTTATTTTTGAGACAGAGAGAGACAGAGCATGAACGGGGGAGGGTCAGAGAGAGGGAGAATCTGAAACAGGCTCCAGGCTCTGAGGTGTCAGCACAGAGCCCGACGCAGGGCTCGAACTCACGGACCGCGAGATCATGACCTGAGTCGAAGTGGGCCGCTTAACCAACTGAGCCACCCAGGTGCCCCTGCCTGTATCTTTCTTGATTGCTACTAAGGAGGATTCCACTTAGATATGCTTTAGAGTATAATAGGTATTTATGACATAGTTGAAATAATGTGAAAACAAATGGCATAAGAAGAAAGACTAAGTTTAAAAAAAAGAAGACTGAGTTAATTTCTTTTAACGAATTTATGAAAACATGAAAATATTTATGACTAAAGCATGACAATCACAGTCTTTATAGTCTCTCTGATGTGCCAAGAAAATAAAAATCATGAATAAAGTATGATTACAAGAGTTTTCTCTGCAACTCTTAAATTGGTTAAAAGAAAAATCTTGTTTCCATGGTTTAATTCAGTGACAATGAACTATTTCTGGGAACTGGACCTTTTCCATTTTTAAGGACAGAGAAAGTAAGGGCAGAAGTAATTGGTTTAATAAAAAAAAAAAAACCACAGAGTACGTTTTAAAAAGCTTCATCCGAAGCCAGACATAATAGACATATATTGTAAGATTCCATTTATATGAAATGCCTAGAAAAGGCAAATCAATAGATACAGGAAAAAACTGAGCCCAAGCTCTTAAAATCAAATAATACATCCATGGAGTGTGTTTTGTGTTTATGTGTATGTTCACATTCATAGAGCAAACGAGTATGAGTATGTGTGCATGTCTATGTGCATATGTGAATATATGTATATATGTGTTGGAACATACATGTGTGTATACGTATGTGTTTTAGGTCCTGGAAGGAATTTCAGCATATCTTAAACACTGCTCAGTGGATTATAAAACACAGGGACAAACAGAATCTCTGCAACTTCTATCTATATACCATACAATTTGAAACCTATTATAGACATCACTAGAGAACACATACTCATTGAAATGTTACAATCTGCTTTTACTTCATATTAAGAGGTACTGTAATATCCTTTGGAACTGTATTGTATTTGACCAAATTAGTTCATTTTAAGGCAATTTTGGAATAAATGGACAATCACTAGATTTCTGAAATTTGAATTTGAACAAAAACAAGGACCATACTCTAGGCTAAGTAAATCTACTTAGTCCCTTGATATAATCCTAAAGGATATACACATGTGGACATGCATCTTTTTTAGACATGAGAACAACTTAACAGCTACACACACAGTAATGCCTTTATAAATAATAAATAAGTACGTACCTAGGGGGAATACACGCATGAATATAAGAGCATGAGATATAAATGGAATAAAAATAAAATATTCCATATATTAAGGAAGTTATGGATAGGAATCACAGATGAACCAGATTCATTTCTTAAGGTATTATTATTTTTTAACTTTCTTTTTTCTCATGTTTATTTCTTTAGTTTTGAGAGAGAGAGAGACAGCACAAGTTGGGGAGGGGCAGAGAGAGAGAGGGAGACACAGAATCCAAAGCAGGCTCCAGGCTCTGAGCTGTCAGCACAGAGCCCAATGCAGGGCTTGAACCCATGAACTGTGAGATCATGACCTGAGCCACAGGCGGATGCTTAACAGACTAAGTGCTCCCTCAGGTATTATTTTTTAAAGAAAACTTACCATTTACATTGCTGGTCAATTAGAAAGAATTTAGGGTGAATATAAGAGTGCCTGGGTGGCTCAGTTGGTTAAGTGGCTGACTTTGGCTCAGTTCATGATCTTGGGGTTCATGGGTTCAAGCCCATGGGTTTGAGCCCCACATCGTGCTATCTGCTGTCAGCATGGGGCCTGCTTCAGACCCTCCTCTTCCCTCTCTCTATCTCTCTCTCTCTCTCTCAAAAATAAATACAACAATAAAAAAAGAATTTTGGCCAAATATAACACAAATTTATCACTTTCTCTCTACTAAGATATACTTGAAAACAAAGATAAAAATATAGATGCAGTAACACTGGTAACTAAGGTTAACAGTCAAGCATTTTCCAGAATCTGAGAAAAATTTCCTTCAACAGTAGCATCAGTGGAATTCAACAAAGAAACATAATGTATCTATGTGTAACCTTTACTGTCTGAAACAGAACTGGAAATGCAGACCAATCAAAACCAAACATCCTTGTTTCTTAAAAGGTTAAACACAAGTTTGCCATATGACTCAGCAATTCCACTTTCAGGTATATACCCAAGAGGAATGAAAACTTGTATTCACATAAGGATTTACACAAGAATATTCTAGAAGCATTATTCATAATAGCTCAACCCAAATGTGCACCTACTGGTGAATGGATAAATAAAATATGGGTCCATACAATACAATACTATTCAGCAAATTTTTTAAAAAAGGAATGGTACGTCTGGGTGGCTCAGTCAGTTAAGCGTCTGACTCTTGGTTTCTGCTCAGGTCATGATCTCACAGTTTTGAGTTCGAGCCCCGCATCAGGCTCTGTGCTGATAGTGCGGAGGCTGCTTGTGATTCTTTGTCTCCCTCTCCCTCTGCCCTTACCTTTCTCTCTGTCTCACACCCTCTGTCTCTCCCTCAAAGTAAGTAAATAAACTTTAAAAAGTAAAGAGGAATGAACTACTGATACATGATATGACATGGATGAATCTCAAAAACATTACGTGAAGTGAAAGCCAGATGTAATAGGCATATATTGTATGATTCCATTTATATGAAATGTCTAGAAAGGGCAAATCAATAGATACAGGAAGCAGATTCATGGTTGTCTGGAGTCGCAAGAGGGAGGGAAGGATGGGGTTTAACAGTAAGTGGGTATGAGAGATATTATGAGGTAATGAAAATGTTCTAAAACTAATTTATTGTAGTAATTGCATGCCTTGGAAAATTTACTTAAAGATCACTGAATTGCATAGTTGGAATGGTTTGATTATATGACATGTAAAAAACATGATTATATGACATGTAACAAACATGCCTCAAAAAAGTTATTAAAAAACAGACAACTATCCAGCCAGCACTTCTATATCCCAACCCTACTTGCCCCAGCACATGCATAGATATTGCATAGGTACTGCTTTATCATGTATCTGGAGAAAGAGCTCGGCTCATTTGCAATCAGCAGCTCTCAGGCTGTTAAAACTGCAATACTCCAATACTCTAGCAGGGAAAGAGCTAGATGATTAATTGGGCAATGGATCATTAGATATATTTTTTCTTTTTTTTTTTTAAAAATAATGTTTATTTATTTATTTTTTTTTTTTGAGAGAGAGACAGAGTGCGAGTGGGGGAGATGCAGAGAGACAGGGAGACACAGAACCTGAAGCAGGCTCCAGGCTCCAAGCTGTCAGCACAGAGCCCAACTCGGGGCTCTAACTCATGGACCAAGAGGTCATGACCTGAGCTGAGGTCAGCCGCCCAACCAACTGAGCCACCCAGGCGCCCCAGATATATTCTTTTCCTACTCAGGGCTTCACGGGTAGAAACACAGGCAGAAAAGCCTTGGGAACACCCAAATTGGGGTTTGTTATTTTTCACAGACTAAAGGTAAGAAAAGAACAACTACAAGATGCTTCAAATTTTTCTAAGATTCAAATTTTCCTCATAACATGCCTGAGCGCTACAGTAGTAGAATTTCTCATATTCCTTCAGAAAAGGCCAGAACTAGATAGATGTCTACCAGCCATCGGACGTTGGGTTAGGGCTGTGCATATCAAGTTGTGCTATAGCTCTGGGTCTGAAAGCGAGCAGTGAGAGGAACGAAGCAAAAATTGCACAGTGAGTATCTGGAGCCAACACTGAATTTACAAAGAAAGTTTGACATTCAACGATATTTTCTAAAAGGAAAAAGAAGTAGACAAAGAGATAAAAGTGCATTGGACAAAGGCATTTCAGTGGAGAAAGGATCTTTCAACAAACGGTGCTGGGGCAATTGGAGATCCGCATGCAAAAAGATGAATTCAGATGCCTAACTCACACCATACACAAGAGTTAACTCAAAATGGATCATAGGCCTGAATGTAATAGCCAAAAGTAGTAAAACTCTTAGAAAAACAGTAGTCATTTTCCTGCAGGTTAGACAGAGATTTCTTAGATATAACATGAAAAGCATAAATGATATAAGAAAAACATTCATAAGTTGGACTTCATCAAAATAAAAACCTTTTGCACTGCAGATGGCATCATAAAAAAGTGAAAAGACAAGCAACACAGAAAACATTGCAAATCACACATCTGATAAAAGACTTGTATCTGGAATATATGAAGTTTATATTAAAACTCAAGAATAAGTAGACAAACAATCCAACTAAAATGAACCAAAAATTGAATGGATATTACACAAAAGATGATACATGAATGGAGCATAAGCACAGGAAAAGATGTTCAACATTATTAGAGAAACACAAATTTAAGCCATAATGACATGCCACGTAAATAAACCTCAAAAGAAGAGCTGTAATAAAAAAGATAGACAATAAAAGTTGGCCAGGGTGTTGACAAATTGAACCCTCCTCCCTTGCTGGTAAGAATGTAAAATGATGCAGCCACTTTGGAAAACAGTTTGGCAGTTTCTTTAAAGAGTTAAGCGTAACTGCATCGTATGACCCATAAATTCTCTTAGATACCTACCCAAGAGAAACCAAAACAGAGGTCCACACAAAAACTTTTATGTGAATGTTCACAGTAGCATTATTCATAAAAATGGGGGGAAAAAACTAATGTCCATCGACTGATGAATGGATAAACAAAATGTGTATGTATACATGTATATTCAAATATTATTTGGAAATAAAAAAGGAATAAAGTACTGATATACATTACAAGGTATGTGTAAGCCTAAAAAACATTAGGCTAAGTGAAAGAAGCCCGATGCAAAAGGCCAAAACTTGTATGATTACAGTTGTATGAAATATTCATAGAATACAAGGCTATAGATTTAGAAAACAGATTAGTGCTTGATTGCGGTTAGGAGTGAGAACAGGAGGTGACTGCAAGTGAGCACTATAGATCTTTTTGGGAGCAATAGAAATGTTCTAAAATTGTATTATGGAGATGGTTCCACAACCCTGCATATTTGCTAAAAAGCATTAAATTCTATACCTAAAATGAACTTATGGTATGTAAATTACATTTCAATAAAGCTGTATGCAATAAAATATATTGGGGAAGGTAAGAGAAAGGTATTCAGTTAAAGAGAAAGGGGGGGGGAAAAACCCAAAAAGTATATGTCTAAAAACTACTCTGGAAAACAGAAGATAGCTTTAGGAATATTGTATCCTTAATAAGATAATGAACATGGCCTCTATAAACTAAAAGTAGAAGATGATAGGGGAGATTAAGATCTGAAAAATAGGAAGGTGTTGGGAATAAGAAACCTCACAGAGAACACTCAGCTTCAATGCAAGAATCAAATTTTGCACTGGAGTCTTCAAACAGCACGACTGACATACCAGAATATAAACTCCCTGATACTGAGAACAAACTTGAGAAATTGTCCAAGGACACAGGTTAAAAGGACAAAAAGAAGGTGAATGGATGAGAAGATAGTCATAAGGGGCACAAAGTGAAGAAAATGTGAAGGAGAGAAAATAGAGTATGTGTGATTGACAAGCCTATACGACACGAACGCTCCTCTGAGGTAATTAATAAATGTTAATTTTCAGATTAAAGAGTCCACAAAGACCATCACCTAGATATGTCCCGGCAATAATTTTGAACTGGTTATTCTCCTTAGCTATCCAGACTCATTCTTGCCCCTTCTCTGTCCTGCTCTGTGCTTCAGGAGGCTGCCCTCTGCATATATTTCTGCCCAGGCTCTCTTCCCTGCCACATGCCTTCTGGTTGAGTTTGGCCAATAGAAGGCACTGGCAGAAATGCTGAGCAATGAGGGTAGGAGGAGAGATAGTTCACAGTATCTGTCCTCACTCCCTCACTTTGTTAACACCATATCTTGCTGAGAACCCTCCAGAGGACAACTCCCACCGGGTAGCCCCTCCTCCACAGTTCCAGCTTACGCCAGCCCCTGTAACATCATTTCCTTGGCAGCATTTTTATATCTAGAGGTGGTGATGGTTTCTATGTGTTGCCAGTCTTCTCTGAATGCCTCACCAGCCCAAATTAAGAGCATGTTCCCTTAATCCTGCCCACACCACTGTGAGTAATCTTATTTACATGATCCATCTACTGGAGGATCCTGATTGATAGAAAGGGTAAAGACAAAATATCCATAAATATGTAGAGAGGAAACAATCTGACCCACAAAGGAATCAAAGTCAGACTAGTCTCATATTTCTTCACTCCAAAACAAATGCCAGAAGATAATGGAGCAGAGTGTATGATGTGAAAAGAAAAAATGTTGACTCAGTAATGCCATCTTGTCATTCCTGTGTGAGGTCAAAAGTACCAAGGGTCTTTTCAAAAGTACAAAAACTCAGAAAAAGTATATCCTCTACAAACTTTTGCTGTTTAAAAAAAAATTCAAGATCATTACCTAATCAATTAAAGATTATTTAAAACTGAGGTTTCAGAAATTTAGTTGTAGTTTAAAATCATTGATAGTTAAGTATTGAAACTGAATGTATATTGTTTGAATTACATATGAAGCAAAAGACATTCTTTAAATTCAAACTATATACTGTAACAATAAATAATAGTAACAATCTTATCTTATAATCCTATGTTAACAAAGATCAGACAGTAATCCAAGGGGTTGGGCTAACTGAAATAACTCTTAATTCCTTATTTTATTCTTGATTTTAGTAGTTGAGAAAATTGAGAATCATACATGTATTACCAAAAAAAAAAAAAAAAAAAAAAAACCTCAAAAAACCCTTAGGGTTAATACTAGTGGAAGTAATAACAGAATAACTACCTTCCAAATCATTGTAGAACATAATTATTCTATTTTAAATGTAGCCATGTCTCTAAAGAAATGAACCTGAAAGCTGTATTTTATCCTTGAAAAACAATACTTTACATAAAACAGATCCTCTTGAATACACACAGGTGGCTACCATTTGATAAAGTTCAATGAAAATCTTTTCTTCTATATGCGAGGGCGTGGTGGATACAACCACATACCAACATATTAGCCACTCATTATGCACTTGAATACAATAATCAATTGGGCTGTCTAGTTATTTCTGCTATTATTCAAGGTTGCTGGCCAATGTAATGGTAAGAACGCTTACTTTGTGAAGGAAAGAAAAAATAATGTAGTTAATTTTATTAACCACTTACCACCATGATTAATTGGCTAGACAAATTGGAAATAACTGAGCTAGCCAGCAGATGAATATAGAATACTTTGAATTTTTAATTTTAAGGAGTTCTGAGTTGAATCACACTGAATATAAATGAGCCCATTAAGTGAAATATATAAGCATAAAATGGAAAATGTCAGGAGAGAAGCTAAATGACATCTTTAAATGTCATCTCCAAATGTCATTTACCATCTGGATAAAGATCAGTTTAACTGACCCTGAAATGTAAAAATGGAATTAGAATGGAGACATCAAATAAGTGATTGTATTTCCATTAAAATGCAATGAAGTCTAAAATCTTCAAGATATAACTGAATTTTCAATTTGGAAAATACTTCCTAATATACAGCGAAATTACATGGTATATTTACTCCAATGTAACACAAGTATTGGAAAACAAAGGAACCGAGTAAATTCTAATTTAAGGGCTAAAGATGAGCTCCTCTGACAGCAATCATATCTTCCTAAACACCTCTTCTCTTGGCCAAGCATTTACAGTTTTTGTATCTATAGCAGTCTTTGTGTGTGAATTAAATAGAAATACAGTTCTTAAATTCAGAGAGCATAGAATTTAGCTGTGGAGTCACTAAAACACACAAAGCAATCTAAAGTATCTTGAACCTGAATACAATAGCCCTCCTCTCTCTGCTAAGATGTTTCTCTGTAAGAAAAATATTTATAGAGCAGCAAAGGTAGGAGAGGCATTTATCCAGACAAATCAGTGGTCAGTCCCGTTGGTGAGTGCAGGGGCAGACAGTGTAACTGCATTGTTTGCACCTCCCTTGAGACCTCTGCAAATGTAAGGTCCTGGATGGTGAAGCAGTAAGGACTAAGGACATGTCTTGTGGAAGACAAAACAGGATACATAGAAGTTAGAATGGCTCTACAGTGAAGTGACCTATAAAGAGGAACTTCACGGTCATACACATTCATGGGGAAAGAGAAAGGAAAAGTGTTTCTAAGCCCACTGTAAAAGAATTAGACTCCTGGGTAAATCCAAAATTTCACTCTCATGGATTTAAACATTCTCTCGCAGAGTTAAGTTTTAATCAGCTCATCTAGAACTATGTGATAACAAGAACGTCTGACGTCCACACGATCTTACGGTTTATAAAGCACGCCACACATATTATCTTCTGTTGCCCTTGTGAATGGGTTGCCTAGGGAAAATATTTATTTTCCTTTAAGAGGTGATTAAATTGAGAGTCAGCTATTAAGTGACTTATCTGAAATAACACACGTATTAAGTCTATAAAAAGAAGAGACAGCATCAACAGACCTGAAAACACATTTTTTAGACCTATGGTCCCAGTTTCTTTGTTCTCTCCAAAGACTTCCTTTCTTTAGGATAAAATAGAGTTTCCCTTTAGATACTTTGGAAGTCCTTGCTCCATGCATTTTCTAAATGTGTGCGAGAGATTCAGGACTTGGAGATTCTAGGAGAATCGAGGTCTCTAAAGAAGGCATGTCGTTTGTGGGTCAGGAAGATAGAAGTGGCTATGCGGAGGGGACTCTGAGTCCCAATAGTGCAGTTGTGCAGCACTGGCCGATGGAGACCATGGGCTTGGAGGCAGGGGGATCAGTATGGACCGTGCCAGCTTACTAGTGCCATTAGCCTTGTTGAGCTTTGAGTGTTTATCTCTAAAATGAAACTGTTAGCAACATAACTATACCTACAATATCTGGCACAGTGATTGGCACTCATCAATGGTAGCGGCGGCCCTGGGGTAATTTTCCTTAGTTCTCCAGTCAAATTAACTGCTAAATTGACTATCCCAACACTGAAGATTTAAAGCAAATAGTTTGGGAATGACAAGACCTGCAGCCTTCTCTTACTCTGTAAAGTGGCATTTCATATTGTCTCACCAAAGGATACAGAAGTCAGATGCAGAGCTGAGGTCTAGGGTGTCAGAGTTGTCCTGTCGTTTTTGAGCCCTTGTACTCATTCCCCATCCTGACAAGCCTATAAGACCTTGTTTTAGGGAAGACTTGTTGTTTCTGGGGAATTACTGGGGTTTGGGAGAAGCATGGTAGAGGACTAGAAGTTTCTAAGAGATACCAGTATCAAGAGATCTCTAGTTCTGGAAGCAGGGTGAGGCTGGAGCTCCTTTGTAGCGTGTTTGTATTATACTAAGCCCCACAAAAAAAGCCTTGTTTCTGAGCCATAGTTCTTGTTCTCTCCACGAAACACCTCTCCTAACTACATTCTCTCATTCAAAATTATTTAGCGCTTATCAACTTTGTGTCAACAATTTCTGGTTGTTGTGGACACTATGATGAGTAAGACAAGATTCGGTTCTTACTCCCAAGGGATTTGCAGTCTAGAGTGGGAAAAAGATATATAAAAATTAAATATGGAATAACAGTTGTTATAGTATTACAGAAGAATGTGGTCTGATTACATGCCAGGTACTGAAGTGGTTGTTGAGGGTGCCACAGTGAACAAAACAGGTGTTGGCCTCATCTACTTATAAGAGTTTCCCCTTCTGAGATCACGAACATCAAAGTATTCAGTACAGTAATGTATATGTGTAAATATTGTCAAAGTACACCTTCTATAAGTAATTAACTTCAGGTAGAGACTACCCTCATAGTTACACTGTTATCTTGTTATACGTAATATATATACACACTCAATAAATGTTTGCTAAGTTAAAGTCACATCAAAGGTTTGCTGAGACAGACAGCAGACGCTATTTTCTCCACCACTAGAAGCACAGCCCTTATCAGGCAGCCAAGGTTGCGGGGAGTGGTAGGGAATAGTGTTAACCACAGCCCCCAAAACTATAGGCATCACAGGAACCAGTTAGGTCACAGCTACACCCATCAGAGTCCCGTAAGGAAAAGACCTTGTTTAATGGGGATCCGTTCTACATGAGGGTTTTGTCTGTCACACACATACAAAGGCCTAATGATCTCAAAGAGTTTTTTATTATGTTTTTGGAAACATAAAGACTTTCACCTTCAGGAAAATCATATTATTTCAATAATAGCAAAATAAAAACGTTTGGATGTTTCACTGATGACAGTACTCATTTAGTACAAAGTCTGTGTAATGCAACACCCTGATATCTGTATCTTTGTATCCTCTGTGGTGTCTGTAGGCCATACTACAGTGGGTAATACGTTACTATTCAATAAATATCTGTTGGTTGAATAAATGAAAGAAAATAATTATAGTAATAAAATAATAGTAGTGAAACAGACTGGCATACCTGGCTATAAATAAAACGGGGAGAACAGAGATGAGTAAATGACAAATCAGAAAATGACATTTTCACAGGAGCCTTTGAGAGTATTTAGTTTAACTTCAACATTTATGAAAAAAGAAACCGAAGCCTATAAATTTCAAGATATTTGCTCAAAGTCACAGGGTATGGGAAGTGGGCTTCAAAGTCAGTTTCTAGACTTCATGACATATGTGCTTTCTAACAAGCCACACTCAAATTCACAGCTAATGACAAGATGTCTAAATTTTATTTTCTGCAAAACTATAATTCTTAGTTTATTTATTCTATAAATGAAAATTGACAGTTGTTATGAAGGCTCAGCCATCCACTGGTTGTCCTGTGAGGTCTGTTTATGATTAAGTTTGTTCATGATTGCTCTGAAGACCTGCTATGAAACTTGGTATTGCCTCCATATCCAGTCACAGTTAGGAAAGAATTACTTTCAATATCTCTCTCCCTGCCTTGATTGCTCTTAAACTCAGAGCTGTTTCCCAGCAATGCATACCTCTTGGAGTAAGTGTTTCCTCATCTTCCCAGAATTCTTACTTGACCAAAATTTTAAACCCTGATTGCAACAGTTATGATTTTTTTGAGAACCATTTCAAATTCCTTTTTAAGGTAGGTGGGAGAAAGAAGTCAGAGAGGTGAACAACTCTTTAATACCTGTGTAGCTAAAGTAGCCCCATGGAGATATTTAAACATATGTAAGCTGCTCATCTCTTACATGCAGATCACTCAAAGTCCAGCCTAGAGCCCCAGGACCCCTGTTAAACTGGCAGAGTCCACGGCTGGAGGCTTAGCTCTCATCAATATGGTTTATCAGCAAATGCAACAAACATTTCAACATGCATTTATTGAACATTTTCTGTGAAGCCATGCCATTGCAAACATTGAACTTAGTAGATATTTGAAATGGGAACCTAATATGTAACCAAAAGGAGATGCCTAATTAGGTAAGACTTATATTCATACAGTGCCCTACTGTTTCAAGAATGTGAAGTGCAAAATTCCAGCCAACACACAAACTGGCTGTAGGAAGAACCTTTACTTTCCAAGCTTTGAAACCCTTGTGCTCTTCACATAAATATACAGAAATTTGAAGTTTCCAATAAAAGTTCTGTATGTCTCACAAAATACTCCACCAACATTGATTTTCTTATCTGTGTATACTACTTTGCTTTTGCTGGGAGCCTGGCATCCCAGTGAGAGAAAAGAGCCATTTACATAGGACCGAGTCCTGGGAATCACTTCACTGTGCATACAGCTGCATATGCAATTTCATGAAAAAAAAAAAAAATCCAAAGGAGTTTATGAGTCCTAAATAAATATGACTTTGAAAATACAGTCACGACATACAGTAACCTGGAAAACGAACTTTCCTCTGTTTACCTGGCATATTATTTTTTGCTTTTAATTTAGTCTGTATTATTCATTCCTGTGTTATTCAACAAACTACCACCTCTGAAAACATGTGACTAAAGTAATAGTGTTTAATTGATACATTTAAAAATATTTATGGTAATTTCATTTAAAAAGGTCAATGACTGTTCTTCTATTTTTCAAATTATAACTCACAGAACCAGGGGAAAAATATTTGAATGCCAAAGAAATTCCCCCTTAAAGGGCTGCGTCTTTGCTGATTTATCACCCAGCTTTTTTTTTTTTTTTTGCACTTTATAACTTAGATAAACATGCCCTACCAAAACCAAGTAAAGTTATACTCAATTCATTATTTTATATAAGAAAATAAATAGGCAATGGTAAATGTGCAAGACAAGCATTTGTTTATTAAAGTGTTCTGTCCATAAAGAGAGTCTGAGCAGACATATTCTTTTCAAAAAGAGAGAGAGAGAGAGAGAGAGGCTACTGTTGAAATTTATGGTACCAATTATTTTTGTGTTCTAGAATGAGAGTTCATTGTAATAGATAGGATATATTAACCAAGTGCACAGAAAATAAAAGTCCCAAGATAGATAGTGCTATTGCAGTAGGCAAGTTAAGAGCCCTCTAGAGCAAAGACCAGGAAAAGTTAAGAAGATTACTTTAAGACTTGCATGAGGTTAAGGGACAAAACATTACAAAGAGTATAGATTCTTAAAGTAAAAAGATCAAATAAACATTTGTCATCATTATCTCAGTCTTTCTTCCTTTCCATCTTCAAAGGTCTCTACTGCTTATTTTTTCCCTCAAATGTCTGTCATCAATGCTTTTCCAAGTGTCAGATCTTAAAGGTGACATGAGAAGACCCCTCCCTTCGGAAGAGAACAGTGTTTCAAAGCTCTCAAAGCAAAGTTTCTTCCTACAGCAGAAGGACTTCATGAAGGACAGTGACCTCCCATTAACTGTAGCAGAGACCCATGCCACACAGAGCTTTCTCCATATCCTTCCTCACTTTATGCTATTTGTACATTAACCTGTCCAGGAATTCAAACTGCAAGCTATTCATAATTTCCATGAAAAAACTTTTGCAAAAACCAGTCTCTGAGTGTTTGTGATGCTGAAAGACCATCATTTTTGCCAGGTTATATAAAAGAAAGGCATTTTTCTACTGCAAGAAAGCATAGAGCTAGTAGCAATCAATGTTTTGTAATCGGATGAAAATACCATTAAGATTCTAAGGCAGCATCCTAAGAGGTCCCTCTTGTTTGCAGTTGGCAGACAACCAACTGTTTCAATACAAGCAATGAGTTGCAGTAGACTCAACTAATTATGTCTATCCTGCCTCTACACAACTCTTCTTACCCCCCAGTGCCTACTCCATACTCTCAGAGGAAGAAGATAAGCAGATGGATGTGAGCAGGTGCACAGGACCTTGTGCAACCACTAGCCTTGAGAGCAATTGGTCAAAACCCTTGAAGCCAATTAAACTCTTAGTAAATGGTTTCCAAACTCCAGCAGATGGCCTATTGGTCCCAGTTGCGCAGTTCAACATCTATATGACTCCATATAAGAAACTAAAAACTGGGAGTTAGAGGATTGCTTCTCTCAAGTATATCCTACTTACCATTTTATAATTTACTCCATAACTTTTGTCTTTTCTTCATAATGCAAAGCTTGGCCTGATTCTATTTTCTCCACTGATTAGAATGCCACAAAGGGATGACAGTTGTGTGTTTAACCCTATCCAAGGACTTGAATATGTTTTCATTTTACAACCAAGGAAGCAGATGATTAACTGAAGCTGTCACAGTTATACGAGGCCAAGTTAGGCTTCAAACTCACACCTCCTACCCCACAAAGTGAGCCACTTATTACTGAAACTCAGTTTCAATATTCATATTCAATATTCATCTTCTTGGCAGATAACAAAGTTACCATTACAAACATCCCATTTTAATGAAACTACCTTTGATTTCCAAATAAAACTACCTTTTCTATTCCTGACACTTTTCTAGACACTATGAATGTCAACCTCAGATAAATGATTACAGAACTTTCCTGCCAGGATACTTTCCATTTTTCCTTTATTACATTTAGAATCCCCCAGATATTTATCTTCCACTCTCTTGTCCTTCCTCTCTATTTCTATGTTTTCCTGACTGCCACCCACCTTCTCAAACTGGGAATGCTAGTTTAGAGCCCATCTTTTTTTTTTTTTTTTTCAACGTTTATTTATTTTTTGGGACAGAGAGAGACAGAGCATGAACGGGGGAGGGGCAGAGAGAGAGGGAGACACAGAATCGGAAACAGGCTCCAGGCTCCGAGCCATCAGCCCAGAGCCTGACGCGGGGCTCGAACTCACGGACCGTGAGATCGCGACCTGGCTGAAGTCGGACGCTTAACCGACTGCGCCACCCAGGCGCCCCAGAGCCCATCTTTTTAATAAAAGGTTACTTTAAATGCTGACATCCCCAATATATGTTCCTACATTCCTTATACTTTTCTTGTTGTAGTTTCCAATTAGGGATTGGATTTGGCTTTTATAACTCCAAGAGAATGTGAGTTTCCTTTTTGGCATGAACTTATACCCACATTGCTTGGTGCTGTAAGACTGTTTTCCCAAATCAGAGTTAGAGCCCTGAAGGAGGAAATAGTTATAAGGCAAAGCATAGGGAACAGAATCAAGGAAATGTATTTTTATAATGATTTTCCTGAGGACATTCTCAGGTTCCAGCCCTTCTCCTTGGTAGCCAGATTATTTTGGCTTTATTTACAATGGAAGAGGTCCCATGTGTCTGGCTAATGGACAGCAGTCTATAGGCATTTCCCCCTTTTCTGGAAACAGAATAAAATCAGAAAGCTCTTATACCATTCTTAAATCCAACTTTCCAGATCTTCACTAAAAAACATTTACATGATATCAAATCACAAAGTAATTCTCTTTTATACTTAGTAATCAAATGAAGTTTGTTCTGACTTGAAGCCTAATGGAACTGACAATGAACTTTCTCTTTGCTTTCCTATAAGAAGAAAGAACTTTCTCTTTCCTTTGTTTAATTGCTGTGGTTGAATTGTATCTCCTCAATTCACATGCTGAAGCTGTAACCCTAAGTATATCAGAATGTGACCTTATTTGGAGATAGGGTTTTACAGAAGCAATCAATCTACAATGTACAACCTAAAATTAGGTGGGCCATAATCTACAACGACTGGCGTCCAGAAAAGGGGAAATTTGGGCATAGATATAGGGAGAATGCAGTGTGAACATAAAGATGACCATCTACAAGGAGACAGGCCTGGAACAGATCCTTTCCACACAGACTTCAGAAGGAGTAAACCCTACCTACACCTTGATTTTGGACTTTCAGCTTCCAAAACAGTGAGGAAAACAAATTTCTATTGTTTATACCACACAACGTGTCGTGGTGTTTTTTTACGGTAGCCCTAGCAAACTAACATAGTCACCTACTTCATTTTTTTTTTCCTGCAAATTAAACTTTCATTTTTTGACACATTTCAACTCTACATTATTGTTTAAGAAACATATACTTGTACATATATAATTTCATATTTGATCTTTTAACTTCAGGAAAAAAAATCTATGCTACTCTTTAAAGATAATGTTCTGGATTTGATGATAAAAGTCATGATAGCTTCAGGAGATGTTGAGAATCATTAAAACAACATTTTACAACTGAATAAACTGAGGCAAGTTAGAAACCTTTTAAAATCGCTCCATTGGTTATTGGTGAAGATAGTCACATGGCTCCCAGCTTCCATATTGGAGCATACAACCATCCTTAGGCATTAACCAAGAATTATATATCATTAAAATAGTTTTCCCCTAATTTGTCATGTTAAAAAATGTTTAAAATCAGGATAATATAACAACAAGTAGAAACTTAGATCACAAAATAGTTTACCCCACTGAAACCATCTTCTACAAATTCCTGACATATTTTATTTAAGTTTATGTCTTTAGAGAGAGAGATAGGGAAGGAAGGGGCAGTGAGAGAGGGAGAGAGAGAATCTCAAGCAGGCTTCTCACTCTCAGCACAGAGTCCGACTCAGGACTCGATCCCACAAACCCGTGAGATCATGGCTTTAGCCAAGATGATCAAGAGTATGTCATTTAACCGACTGAGCCACGCAGGCATGCCCTTGACCTTAAGCAGACTTGATTATTTTCACTGTTACATGGTAAATATATATTTATACCATTTTGACATAAGCATAGCAATGAAAGGTACAATATCTCATTTAGTCCATGGAAAGATTCAGATTTTCATTTAAATTCTTCACAGTTAAGCAGAGGGAAATGTCCAGAGGACCACATGTGTATCAGCTAATGCTCAATAATAGCTTCCACAAATGCACTGCATTCTCAGACGGTTTTCAAATAATATTATTTTAATTCAAATTGCTACTAATCACAAAGCTAATTACTTCTTCATAAATCTTTTCTGTGTCTTTCTTCCTCCGATTTATTTCCTTTGATACTAGTTTTGTTCTTTGAGAAGATCTAGGAGAAATATGGTAGAAACTTCAAACACCTAATGTGGAAGAGAACTCTTGACTCTTCTATACCAAAGAGAAACAACTAAGATGAATTGGCTAATGTTACAATGAAATAGATTTCAACTCAAAACAAAGAAAACCTTTAAACAGAGATACACTGTGACAGAATTGGATACTGCAAAAGATCTTAAAGGTTAGTCGCAAGAGATGTTTTAAGCATTAGATCATTTGGGGGCTTTGTTATAAAGAGGATTGAAGCAATGATTTGACTCAATTCGATTCAATGGTTTTTTATGGTCTTTTTAGCCCAAAAGTCTGTGGTTCTATGAACTCATTAATAATCACAGGACCAGTTCTTCCTCTCAACTAACACAAGGCTTAGTCCTTCATACTTTTGACATCCTGCGTGTCTGGTATAGCTGTGTAACTTCTTTAACACAAATTTGGATGACAGGATGAAACCTCAGTCAGAGCTCATATATTTTACACAAGAGGCAGGCCTGAGGTCAGTTTTCCTTTGCTAATTATTAATTAGTATGAAATCATGTATCTGTTAGCATATTGGGTGAGAACAATGAACTGTTCTATAATCATTAAAAAACAGAATTATTTTAACAGTCATTTTAGTCCTGGGGATTCTTTTGTAAAGAACTACATATATATGGGGGCACCTGGGTGGCTCAGTTGGTTAGGCGTCCCACTCTTGATTTTGGTTCAGGTCATGATCTCATGGATCCTTCCCCCTCCCCTGCTCACATTTTCTCTCTCCCCCTCTCAAAATAAATAAATAAACTTAAAAAAAAAAGCTAAATATATATGTTGCATACCATGAGATAATCAAATACTAACCTCCTTCATTTTTTCCAGTTCATTCTGTAAAGCTTGTTTTGCAATCTCAACTTCTATAAGCTGTTGCCTCAGTTTTTCGTTTTCATCTTCTGTTGTGGTTCGCTTTTCTTCTACATTTTCCAATTCATGGTGAAGTCTCACAGATACATCCTTTGCAACCTAAATTGAAGAGTTTTAACAATAAAATATAGTTAAAGACAGTACAATAAGTGAGCTAAACTTATACTCACATTAAAAGTACTAAAAGCCAATACACAAATAGTTTCTATACTATACCAGGCATCTTTCCAGATGCTTTACATATAAGTCATTCACATATATAAATTATTTAACCCTCACAACAATCCCATGAGATAAGTACTATTATTATTCCTATTTCACAGGTGAGGAAAGTGAGTCTCAGAGATGTGAAGTAATACGCTCAAGGTCACACAGCTAACAAGTGGTCAAGTAGTCTGGCTCTCCACTCTGTTTCCTCAACCTCTACACTACACCATGGTAATAGATGTTCAATCGTGCTTTATGATGTGTATAAAAATTTCACATATCTCCTCTAATTCTACAACAAAACAAGATGTTTCCATTATCACTCATTTTAAATACTGGAAAACGGGGGTGCCTGGGTGGCTTAGTCAGTTAAGTGTCTGACTTCAGCTCAAGTCATGATCTCGCAGTCCCTGAGTTTGAGCCCCGAGTGGAGGGCTCTGGGCTGACTGCTCAGAGTCTGGAGCCTGCTTTGGATTCTGTGTATTCCTCTCTCTCTGCACCTCCCCTGCTCTTTCTCTCTCTCTCTCGAAAATGAGTAAACATTAAGGAGTTTTTTTTAAAAACTAGAAAACAAAGTTTTCTAGTGGGAGTGGGACCTGAATTTTAATCCTATAATGTCAGGTGCTTACTTTTAAGAAATATGTCAGTCCTTGAGATTAAGTTTTTGTTTTTGTTTTTTGATTACAGTGTACCTTTTTGCCTTTTGTTTTGAGATTATCTTGGAAATTTAGGGTTTGGAACAAAACCCTATGGTGTAGTATGATGTAGTGGCTCAGGACATAGACTGTGGTTTTATACTGGGTGAGGAGACAGCTTGGCCACCTACTAGCCTATATCCATGGGTAGGGACTGGGCACTTATAACCTCTGTAAAAGGTTCAGCTACTGTATAACATGATGATAGGATTACTAATCCTAACCTCATGGGTGCTTTTTTTTTTTTTTTTAATCTTGAGCTAACATTTAGATAGATAACTAATGTTAATGTATATAACAATGCTTCCCACCGTACTTGGGACATAGTGAGCACTCAACAAATGATAGGAAAAGAAAAAGAAAAAACAAAAAGAAATAATACAATGACTTTCATTAAATGTTTTCTCACATCTTTCTTTAAAACATAGGAAAATTACACTTGATTTTTATATATTGATGAGGTTAACATAATTAAAATTATGTTTGGTGGTCCAAGGTTATGAAGATAACATTGGGTTTGCATTGTCAATGGATCTGCCTACAGTCAAACTGAACTGAACAGACCTCATCTACTTACAAAACTTATTTCAAGGTTAAAATTTCTCCACTGGGGGAAATTCTAAAGGAACAACTTCATATTAAAAACGAGGTTCTTTCACTTACTGCACTCTTTACTTTTCCAAAAGGGGCGGCAAGTGGGACAGGTTTCTTTTCAGGGAGTTAGCAAAGTGGTGAGTACAGAAAGGAAGGAGGTTAGGGAGACTTGCTGAGAGAGACCTTAACTCCGATATCGTCCCAATGCTGTTCCTATTCTGGGCTTTAATTCCTCTCTCCGCAGGAGTCTACATCCCGCTGCTCTCGATTTCACCTGGCCTTTACTTGGAAGACAGCCTCTGGAGGCCAGGTCGACGCCAGAGCCTGCGCTCTGCCACACCCGCGTTTCTGCTGGGGGGGAGGGGAGACGCCCTCTGCCACCGTCTCTGGAAGAGTCGCCGGGACTCCCTAGAAAGCTCCCAGAGCTCGCTCTCCGCGAGGCACTCCACACACCCTAGACCCCTCAGAACCACTGGTCTGTTCTTTCCCTTCCCCTGCCCGGAACTTGATACTTTGTGGTCAGCGCTGCGAAACTCCGTGTCTTTGCCAATGACCACTGAAGGCCTTTCATAGCAAAGAGGTCCCCACTTGCTGCCCCTACCCCGCGCCTCCCAGCCCCAGCGCTGCAGACCTTGAGGTCCTGCTCCAGGCTGCGCAACAGCTCCCCGTCGATTTCCCCTGTCTGCGCGTAGCGGAGTCTTTTGCGCTCGGCTTTGCGGAGGCGGTACTGCAGGATCCGGCAGTTTTTGTTGGCTCTCTCCAACTCGTGGCGCATTTCCTGCAGTTGACAGGCATCCTCCTCGAAGAAAGTGTCCCTCATCTCGTCCATCTCGGTCCTCAGCTCATCAATCTCGTTCTGAAGCGGTGACAGGCCGCGGGTCAAAATTAACCTCGCCCCCCGGCACTCGGACATGTAAAGTGTACACCCCATGCCAACTCCAAATTCTCTGTTTTATTGCCCCCTCTCCATAAGACAGGAGTGACAGAGCTGCATGAAGAAGAAACTACAAAAACGGGCCTTCTTTGGGCCTTCCCCAGCTCTCCTACTCAACCTCTCTCCATGAAAAAGTGGGACAACCCATGATAATTAGAGAAACGAAGGACCAAATTTGGATTTAAATGAAACCTAAGGCTACTGATCTTAGGCTGCTTTAAATCTGGAAAAGGCCTAGGAACCCCCTCCTCTCATTTCCTGTTCCCTTCCGTCTTTAAGGCTCCCTAACATGTTAACAGCCTCTCACCCTCGCGAGACACGCCCTAATCCTCCAAAGCCCACACCTCCCCTCCCCCAGCCGGGTTCCCCCACCCTTCTCACCTTGAGAGTCTCGTTTTCCTCTCGGAGCTTCTCCATTTCCTCTTGCATTTCTTCCTGCTCCTGGAGCTGCTGCGGGTGCGGCTGCGACGAAGGAGGCGCCGCCGCCTGCATGCCCCCTCCAGTTGCGCTGCCCTCTGCGCTCTGCTGGGGGCCCTCCGCTGCCGCCGCCATTGGGGAGACGGAAGGGACTGCAAGAGGCTCGCAAATGGCAGGGGCGCCAGAGACCGGGGAGCTGCGGGTGCTGCTGCCGCCGTTCTTAGTGTGCATTTGAGCCGCGGCTGCCGCCGCTGCCGCCCGCTCTTTCTTGAGGTGGAACTGGATGAGCTCAGACTGCAGACATCCTTCCTTCCAGTAGCTCCCTCCGCCACCGCTGCCACCCCCCACAACACCGCTTCCGGAGTTTCTGCTGCCGGGGCCTAGGGTTTTGCCCGCAGAGGAGGATGGTGAAGGGGAGGCCCCCTCCCCGCCGCTGCCGCCCCTCTGCTGAGCTCGTACGCCTTTCCCTCGCCAGCCCCTGGGCGGCGGCGGCGGCGGCTGCGGAGCGCCCCCCTCCCTTTCCCCGGAGCCGCTGCCGGCTCCTCCTCCTTCCCCACCCCCTCCTCCTCCTTCCCCTAGCGGAGGGGGTTCCCCGAGTTTAGCGGACACGGGCTCTAGCTCCCGGGGAGGCTCCTCCGTCGGGCCAGGCCTCCTGCCGCCCACCGGGGCCAGGGTCGCCGCGGGGGCCGCTTCAGCACCAGCCGCGAGATGGACAGCTCCCGGCACGGCCCCTTTGGGCGCCAGGGGCGCAGCCTTCTCCGCCCCGCCTCCGCCTCCGCGGGCGCTGGCCGGAGGCACCGAGCGGCTCCCGGTCTTGTTGCCTTGCTGCTGCTGCAGCTGCTGCAGTCGAACAGAATTGAGTTTAGTGCCGGTCCCCACAGGGGACCGGGTGGTCGTAGTTGTCTGCCGGACCGAATTGTCCCTTAGTCTAGCAGGTGATTGTGCACGCTGCTGCTTTCTGCTGCTGCCCTCTGGGTGCAGGCGAGCCTCAGTGGCAGAGGTGGCGGCAGAAGCTGTAGCTGTGGCAGGGGCAGCGCCCCCCGTCGGTGGCTGACTCATGGCGGTCTAGGAAGAGTCTATCAGATGAGATTTAGAATGGTCCATCACCAGATCATTCTCATTCTCTTCCCTCCTCAAGTCCTCCAACCTTCCTTTCTAATCTGGGGTAGAAACAAAAGAAGGGAAGCACACAACATGTCTGCATTGTTACAGAGCAAAGGGTGATTTCCCTAGAAAAGAGAAGTCCTAGAAAATAATGAGATTTTAAAAGCACTTAATAGAAACCCCGACTTCAGAAATAGGTGCAGAATTGTCAATTCTCATTTTGCCCAGGGAGGCGCCATCTCCATTTAATTCCATCTCAGTAAAATGGTGACGATCTGAAAGCAGCTTAATGTAACATTCTCATGGTTGCAGGTCTGGCAACGCTGAGATATGGATCAGAAAGGAATTGGTAGGAAGGGAGATTTAGGGGAGAGAAAGGTTAGGGGATAAAGTCAGGCAAAAGCTTCAGAAGGAAAAGGAGGTGTCCACATGTTAAAGGTGAATCCCCTTTTTTAACTTTGGATTTCCTCCTCATTCAATCTGTATTTTAAAGCCTAGTTTAGTAGAAAATGTTTTATTTAATTATTATTCTCAATTAGAGGAAAAGGGTCATGATGTAGGCTTCTAGAGAAAATTTTCCGTGGATATGTGGTACTTTTCTCAGACACCTTTAACTCTTCATGTTGTTCTTGGTTAGAGAAATGCACCCATTTTCCTTTAGACTAGAGCTAAAATAAAAGTAATGAATGACTCTAAATCAACTTCAGTTTCAAGAAAGTAATGGCATTGAGAATCACCTATATGGTGTAGTTATTAGTACCCCTAAAGGTATTCTTCTTTAAGCTTTGGCAAATAATTAAAAAATATATATACTTTTGGAAAGGTTCATTGGTGGCTCTGCACAATTTCTTAAATTATAGGTGATGACATCTATATTTTCCAAATTTTATAGTTTTTGTGAGTCATTTTGGTTTTAAGTGTAATTGCTAAATAGAAAATATTTTCATTCTTAAGCATCTTATTACATGTTATATATCATAGATAAAGTTGTACTTTTAAAGTGCCCAGTTCCTTCTATGGAGACAAATTCTGAGACAGAATGACCCTGCACCCCAGAAACCTGGTGCATCCTCACTCATGGTGGTAAGATAAACCCTTATTGTATATATTTTTTTACAAGATAAATCCATCACTGGCTTTTAAAATCAGGAAAATAGCAAGCCATTGCTTTATGAGGTTCTTCTCCCTAGTGATCCATCTACCTAGTTAGTCAGTTTGGTGCTTTTTCCTTAGAAATATCATCTCTCTCTAACACACTGAAAAGAGTATGACTAGGCAGAAAGTTCTGCTTTAAAAAATTCCTCCGATGAGGAGAGGAGATGCTTGCCAGTTACTTTACTAGCATTATTCCTGTTATGGCCTATTTTAAGTATCATAACTTAGTCAACATGCATCAATTCCTCATTTTATGAAGAAATATTACTGGAAGTTTCCTTCTCCACCTGTCTTTCTTTTTCAGGGTCTCCTTCCAACTCAATTTGAAAAATAATAGTGAATAAAGAAGACATTAGGGGGAGAAAAGTTATCCACCAACTTATTTTCTATATGTTCTCTGGAGCCTCATGCTCCTAGAATGTCTGGCCTAGTTCATGGTCATGGGTCACACTAATATGGACCACCTAAACAAGTTATATTGCCAAAGCAACCTTATTTTTGTTTTGTATTAGGCATAATCACTCCGGAGCTGAGAGCCACCAGACAACGTTTAAACTCGGTTCTCAGACAGCTTTAACCCAGGAGAAAGTTCAGGTTCCAGGAACTCGTCTCCCACAATCAAAGGTACCACGCTGTCACGTGGTTCTCACAAGTGACAAGATGCTGTGCCCCTTCAAGGCTTCCCCCGTGGAAATAGCCGACCACGCAACCCCGGATGAGCACAAACCAACAATTTTAATCTCAAATTTTATCTGCCCACCGACCCACCCCATCTCTCATCCCCACCCTTTTAGAAATCCAGAAGAACTGCTCACTTCTCAGCAGACGCGATGTTTCGAAGTTGATGCAAATGAACAGCGCTTTCCTTCTGTTCTTCCGGCGACCTCAGGGTTTATTTTTATGCCTTTTAAAGACATGGAAAGTTTAACTTCGTGGTATTATATGCGACTTTCTGGCTGAGCACGACTTTGGGCTGTCTTGCCTCAGTTCCACACCCAATTCTCCAAACAATGGCGTTAACGTGCAGATTCGGCGGCCCCCAGAGCCGGTTACTTCCCGCGGCCCGTGACTCGGTTGGAGCTGCGGCTCCGAGCAGGCGAACACGAGAGGTACCAAGCCGTGCCAGACGCTCCCCAGGAAGTGCACTGATATTCATGAGCTGACCTCACCGGACTGGGCAGGGGAGAGGGCGGGATTGCAAGGGAGGATAGCTCAGAAGTAACCAAAGAGAGGCTACTTTCAAGAGGAAAGAGAAGAAGGCGGGGACGGGCCGGGGGCGGAGGATGGTAGGGGAGGTGGCAGGAAGACAAAAAGGCCGGAGCCACACCCGAGATGGAAGATCCTTGGCTGCGCTCAAAGTCCGTGCTGCGCTCTCATATCCCGTACTTGGCAGAAGATTCCAAAACCGCTCGAAATCGGATGCACTGGTTTTCTGCAAAGCTTTGTCCTGGACCGATCAATCTCCATCAATTATTTACTTGAGCTCTTTTCTCAGGGAGGCGTATTCGAACAGCCTTCCTGGCGTGACTGACGTCTCCTGATGCAGCTGCGAGGAGCTGGCGGACGGCTGCTGGGAGTTCTCTTTGTTCGCTCACTTCAATTCCGGTAGAGCTCTCCACGCGGTGCACCCTCCCCACCCCCAGCCCGGGCGGAGTCATCACACATCGCTTTCCCCAGTAGATAATGGTTTCCAGACCCACCGTCCCACAGACAAAGGGCTCTTGTGATGTCTCGACCAATTTAGTACAAACCGACTATATATCCCTTTACAGAGATCGTTTACAGACGGGTTTGTCCTCGGTACATTTCCTTCTCTCCTTTATTGAGTTCTAATTTCAACTGTGAATACAAGGCGTAATTGCTAGCATCCATAATCTTTACCGTAGTGCATGTGATTAACGGGAATCATCCAATGTGTTTATAAAATGTGAGATTAAAGGCAACTCATGGGGGAAGGAGGTAATTCAGAATAGATGTCTTTACAATGTACACTAATCCATACTGTTCCACAGTAATATTTTTAAAAATCCGAATAGAAATTCTTTTCCTGTTTTTTTTTTTTGGGGGGGGGGGTGGTTGGCATGAAGATCTCCCTCCTACCTCAAAGGATTCCATCGTGAACTTGGTGATTCTCATCTTCAAGGAGAATAAAAGTAAACACTGCTTTAGAAAGGGTATTTTTTGTTTAAAAATTTTCCCATAGTCATATGTGATTTTGTAGGTATAAGGAGCTCAATATATTGAACTAATATTTTTTATGCTAACATGAATTTTAGTATAAGACATTTTATTTTCTGAGCGTAACATCTAGCACTAAAAATAAAATAAAAACAATTTAGGAGTAGTTTGCATACAAGTAACATAATTACAGCAAAATAAAAAGATGTTCAAGTCCTGGTGATTAGTATCTCCAGCCATCTATAAGACAAATGTAGTATCAGGACAAAAACATTCATGTAGTCATCTGCTCTAGAATAGAGAAGTGCTTAGTATATGCTGGGCACTGTCCAAGGTGCTAAATATGCAAAGATTAAAACAAGAAACGAGGCTCCAGCATATTGAAAGGAATTAGGATAATTTCCATATAATCCTTTGAGTACTTTTTGAAAGTGGAAATGCAGTATCTGTGACATCTATAATGAATAGTTCAGACCTCAACTAGGGTACTAAATATAAAGGGAAAAAAAGCAAAGTAAAATGCAATCACAATTTATTTGGAATTTATAGTAGACAATTTGTCATTATGTACCCAAACTTGAGTTGTAATTTCCTTAAGAAATACCAAGATCCACAGGTATCATTCAACCAAACTGGATAAATTGGATAAAAATATTTTTTCACATTAATCTTTACAAATAAAATAATATCATTAAAATTTTTTTAATGTTTATTTTTGAGAGAGAGAGATGGAGCATGAGTGGGGAGGGGGCAGAGAAAGAGGGGGACACAGAATCCAAATCTGAGCTGTCAGCACAGAGCCTGACAAAGGGCTTGAACTCATGGACCATGAGATCATGACCTGAGCCGAAGTCTCATGCTTAACTGACTGAGCCACCCAGGCGTCCTGGTGAAGGTAATTATTATCACAATGCATGGGACATGTACTAATCCTAACAAATTATAAGTGATAACTACTATGTGCCTGGCACTGTAAGCTCTCATTAAATGTTAACTATTATTGTTGTTCATATTTTCAGGATATTATTACATTAGTTTACACAAATTCTCCCATTCTTGAATTTCTTAAGGACACTTGGTTAGTCTTGGGTTATTTTATAATTGTCCATCCAAGGTAATGTAATATTATATGTTAACTATAATTACACTAAAAATTAATTGTAAATGTAGTAAATGTTTTCAAATAATACTCTTGTTTCTCTCATTATCTCTAGCACATAGTTAGTACAGGGGCTGGATTTTTATTCGTAGGCTTCAAGTGACAGAAGAAAGGTGATATTTTCAGATCCATCCTCTGTTTTTAGAAAGTACTTTACCTTGGAGATATGCTATTGTCTTGACCTTTACTGACATATGTATGCAGTCATAAGTCACATTTGTTCTCTGGACTACATTTCAGATAATGATTTATGAATCCTAGACTCCTTGCATTGTAAACATCATGATTCACATTTTTCCTTCTAAACAGATTATCCACCATATTATATATTGTGTTTAGTCTAATTTCTAGTCTACAATTTTTCAAAGTAAATATATGCATGTTGTAACTTAACATTGTGACCAAAAACTAGTAGTTTAATTCATATCTTGGATTCAGGCTGCTTTGTGAATGGCAGAAATTGCTACTCTACAATAATGCTTTAGTTACTCATGCATTTGCTGTTGTGTAAGTTTGCAGTTAGGTATTGCATACTCAAAATTCTGTTGCATTACTTCTATAAATGCTCATGAATATTCACCCTTGGTAATTCAAACCAGTGTCTAGGCACTCATCATAGCCGAAATGCTGTCAGATGTCTGATTTCAACATAGCCACATTGTCAATCTTAATCTCAGTGGAAAATTTTAAGAAGTCTGCTAGTTATTATGCAAATGCTATACATATTTAAAATCACCATTAAATTTCCCCTAATATCAAAATCATTCATTTTTATAACAATGTCTTAATAACTCTTTACCTCACCCCTAAATCCTTCTTCATCAATAATTAAACTGACCTAATATAAATATAGTAGGCTAATTCTCATTATGCCAAACCAACAAGAATGGCATCCTAAACTACTTTACACTTCATTAGGAAATTTTAGTTTAAGTTTTTCTTTTCTACTTCCTACATTCCCCCATGCTGTCTAAAAAAAGTTTCTAAGTGTCTTCCTCTGCATAGACATAATAGAGAAAAGATTCTACTAATGGCAAATGGATTTGCTCTTTTTTTATGTTATTATATGCTGACTATTGGTTAAATAAGCTGCAAAAGTAATATTTTAACATTTATTTGATCCACTTATAGAAAAATAAGGAAAATCCCACCTATATTTTATGTTCTAGTATGCAGTTTTTTTGTTGTTCTTAAATGTCAGTGAGGTTTTTATTCAATGTCTAGTCACTAAAGTTTTGGATATTATAATATGTTATGCAAAAATCAGGGCATTCTTTTATCTGATGAGCCTAGATTGCTTTGACTTGATTTATTCTTCACTCAATGGGGTTTTTTTTAAATGAAATTATTTATAAGATGTAGATTGGATATAGGGGAAACCATAATGGATACTTCAATAACTTGGGGTTGAATACCAGGCTGGAGCTATCCACACACTTTGTAAAAAAAAATCAAGTTACCATTGACAATAGTATTAAAAAGATAAGAGAACAGAGTGATCATTGGAACCCAGAAAAAAGAATTTTGTGTAGAGCATGCCACTTGAGAACACTGATTTTCTTTTCTTTTTCTTTTTCTTTTTCTTTTTCTTTTTCTTTTTCTTCTTCTTCTTCTTCTTCTTCTTCTTCTTCTTCTTCTTCTTCTTTTTCTTTTCTTTTCTTTCTTTTTCTTTTTTTTTCTTTTCTTTTTCTTTTTTGTTTTGAGAGAGAGAGAGCACGAGCTGGGGGGACAGGCAGAGGGAGAGAGAGAATCTTTTTAAAATTTTTTTTTTCAACGTTTAATTATTTTTGGGAAAGAGAGAGACAGAGCATGAATGGGGGAGGGGCAGAGAGAGAGGGAGACACAGAATCGGAAACGGGCTCCAGGCTCTGAGCCATCAGCCCAGAGCCCGACGCGGGGCTCAAACTCACGGACCGCGAGATCGTGACCTGGCTGAAGTCGGACGCTTAACCGACTGCACCACCCAGGCGCCCCAGAGAGAGAGAATCTTAAGCAGGTTCCACACTCAACATGGAGCCTGACACCACAGGGCCCAATCCCACAACACTAGGATTATGACCAGAGCTGAAATCAAGAGTCGATGCTCAACCAACTGAGCCACCCAGGTGCTCCTCCCACCCCCACCCCCCTCTTTTTTTAAAGAGGAGAACAGTGATTTTTCTATTGGGTGACATAGTCAGCTCATGATGACCTGACTCTCCTCCTTGCCTCTGGTCTTCTGCTGGGACTCTCCTTGGTTGAACCAATTAAATCCAGAGGACTATGGAAGTATTTGATGTGATCCACTCATGCCTGCTTCTCCTGGTTGGAGAGCAAATTCAAAGTAGTCAAATATAAGATTCAGCACAGAGTAAAATAAGTCAGACAGAGCAAGAAAAATACCATATGATTTCATTTGTACATGGAATCTAAAAAACAAACGAAACAGAAATTGAGTCATAAATAGAACAAACTGTTGGTTGAAGGAGGGGGTAAAATGGGGAAATAGGCAAAAAAGGTGAAGGGGATTGGGAGGTATAAACTTCTAGATATAAAATAAATAAGTCACCAGAATGAAAAGTACAATATTGAGAATATAGCCAATGATATTGTAAAACTTTTGTATGGTACAGATGGTAACTACACTTTATCATAGTGAGCACTTCGTCATGTATGTAATTGTCAAATTACTAATGCTTTACACCTGAAACTAATCAAATGTCATATGCCAGCTATACTTCAATTAAAATAAAAGGGATATGTTGGGAATGCAAGCTGGTGCAGCCACTCTGGAAAACAGTATGGAGGTTCCTCAAAAAACTAAAAATAGAACTACCCTACGATCCAGCAATTGCACTACTAGGCATTTATCCAAGGGATACAGGTGTGCTGTTTCGAAGGGACACATGCACCCCCATGTTTATAGCAGCACTATCAACAATAGCCAAAGTATGGAAAGAGTCCAAATGCCCATCAATGGATGAATGGGTAAAGAAGATGTGGTATATCTATACAATGGAGTATTACTCAGCAATCCAAAAGAATGAAATCTTGCCATTTGCAACTACGTGGATGGAACTGGAGGGTATTATGCTAAGTGAAATTGGTCAGTCAGAGAAAGACAAAAATCATATGACTTCACTCATATGAGGACTTTAAGAGACCAAACAGATGAACATAAGGGAAGGGAATCAAAAATAATATAAAAACAGGGAGGGGGACAAAACAAAAGAGACTCATAAATATGGAGAACAAACTGAGGGTTGCTGGAGGGGTTTTGGGGGGGGGGATGGGCTAAATGGGTAAGGGGCACTAAGGAATCTACTCCTGAAATCATTGTTGCACTATATGCTAATTTGGATGTAAATTTTAAAAAATAAAAAACAAAACAAGTTAAAATAAATAAATAAATAAAAAGATATGCAGCAAATAAGCTGCATATCTCTCTCTCACTCAAAAATGGATGAACATTAAAAAATAAAGTTTAAATATCAATATCTCATAAGGTATGTTAACTCACTTTGAATCATGGTTATTCTTTTTTTTTTTTTAATGTTTATTCATTTTTGAGGCAGTGCATACATTGGGAAAGGGCAGAGAGAGAGGGAGATACAGAATCCGAAGCAGGCTCCAGGCTCTGAGCTGTCGGCACAGAGCTGGAAGTGGGGCTCGAAATCATGGACCATGAGATCAAGACCTGAGCTGAAGTTGGATGCTTAACCAACGGAGCCACCCAGGCGCCCCTGTATCATGGTTATTCTTGACCCTCACACTTCACATACAAAAATCAAACTGCTATAATTCAAAAAGCAAATTGTGGGATTTTGATTGGCATTCTCTGAACTATTAATTCTCTATTAATTCATTATAAAAATGTTTAAGATACTGAGTCCTCCTATTAACATTTGTGAATATCAATCTATTAGTTGACATAGGCCTAATATAATTTTTCTGAATAAGAGTTCAACATTTTCTTTAAAAAGGTATGCATTTCTTATTTGGTGTATTGAGATACATATTACCTATTTTGTAGGTATAATGATACATATCTTTTTAAATAATATTTTGTATTGGGGCACCTGGGTGGCTCAGTCATTTAAGTTTCCAACTTTGGCTCGGGTCATGATCTCACCATTCGTGAGACAATTTTTTGTGGATACACTATATCAAGATGAGAATGTTCTCATTATTCCAAATTTAGTAATATTCCATCATCACTATTTTTATTCAATATTGTACCAGAATTCCTAACCAGTATAATAAGATGAAAAAAAAATAAATTTAAGGCAAAAGGATTGGAAAGAAGAAAATTGTATTCATTATTTTTACATAATATAATCATCTAACAAAAAATGGAAATGATAGAAGAATACAGCAAGACGTGTGCATGTAAGGTTATTATACAAAAGTCTATTGCTATTCTATACACTAACAACACACAATTTTAAAATGTGCTTATAGATGGAGCTAGGGAGTATTATGTTAAGTGAAATAAGTCGGTCAGAGAAAGACAAATACCATATGATTTCACTCATGTGAAATTTAAGAAACAAAACATATTAGCAGAGGGCGGGAGGCGGGGGAAGGAGAGAGTGGCAAATCAAGAAATAGACTCTTAACTAGAGAGAATAAACTGATTGTTACCAGAAAGGAGGTAGACGGAGGGTTGGGTTAAATGGGTCATAGGCATTAAGGAGTATACTTGTGATGAGCACTGAGTGTTGTATGGAAGTGTTGAATCACTATTATATACACCAGAAACCAAAATCACATGGTACATTAAGTAACTGGAATTTAAATAAAAGCTTTTTTAAAATGTGCTTAAAAAGAACACACTTTTAATAATAGCATAAAAATATCAAATACTTAGGAACAAATCTAATAAAGCATGTATAAGCTTTTTGGGAAAACAAAAAATTATTCATATTCAGAAAGACAATCTAATTAAATAAAAGATAGGTTAATGTAAAGGTAAAATTAATATCATAAAAATTATAATCTTTTCAATTGACTAATGTGCAATTCCAATGAAAATGACAATAGAGAAAATTCATTACCAGTGTTGAAAGTAGTATCTCAAAATGTATGCTTTTTCTGAAAATGGAAATTTTAAGATTTCTATCACATATGAAAAATATGAGTTTGTGAGAAACAGTAATTTTAAAATCTTTGAGTTCTTGATCATATTGTTGCTTATTTGCTGCATATCTTATTTATTTATTTATTTATTTATTTATTTATTTATTTATTTTAACTTGTTTTGTTTTTTATTTTTTAAAATTTACATCCAAATTAGCATATAGTGCAACAATGATTTCAGGAGTAGATTCCTTAGTGCCCCTTACCCATTTAGCCCATCCCCCCCCCCAAAACCCCTCCAGCAACCCTCAGTTTGTTCTCCATATTTATGAGTCTCTTTTGTTTTGTCCCCCTCCCTGTTTTTATATTATTTTTGATTCCCTTCCCTTATGTTCATCTGTTTGGTCTCTTAAAGTCCTCATATGAGTGAAGTCATATGATTTTTGTCTTTCTCTGACTGACCAATTTCACTTAGCATAGTACCCTCCAGTTCCATCCACGTAGTTGCAAATGGCAAGATTTCATTCTTTTGGATTGCTGAGTAATACTCCATTGTATAGATATACCACATCTTCTTTACCCATTCATCCATCGATGGGCATTTGGACTCTTTCCATACTTTGGCTATTGTTGATAGTGCTGCTATAAACATGGGGGTGCATGTGTCCCTTCGAAACAGCACACCTGTATCCCTTGGATAAATGCCTAGTAGTGCAATTGCTGGATCGTAGGGTAGTTCTATTTTTAGTTTTTTGAGGAACCTCCATACTGTTTTCCAGAGTGGCTGCACCAGTTTGCATTCCCACCAACAATGCAAAAGAGATCCTCTTTCTCCACATCCTTGCCAACATCTGTTGTAGCCTGAATTGTTAATGTCAGCCATTCTGACAGGTGTGAGGTGGTATCTCATTGTGGTCTTGATTTGTATTTCCCTGATGATGAGTGATGTTCATGTGTCGGTTGGCCATCTGGATGTCTTCTTTGGAGAAGTGTCTATTCATGTCTTTTGCTGATTTCTTCACTGGATAATTTGTTTTTTGGGTGTTCAGTTTGATAAGTTCTTTACAGATATTGGATACTAACCCTTTATCTGATATGTGGTTTGCAAATATCTTCTCCCATTCTGTCGGTTACCTTTTAGTTTTGCTGATTGTTTCCTTCACTGTGCAGAGAAGCTTTTATTTTGATTATGTCCCAGTAGTTCATTTTTGATTTTGTTTCCCTTGCCTCTGGAGACATGTTGAGTAAGAAGTTGCTGTGGCCAAGATCAAAGAGGTTTTTGCCTGCTTTCTCCTCAAGGATTTTGATGGCTTCCTGTCTTACATTGCAGTCTTTCATCCATTTTGAGTTTATTTTTGTGTATGGTGTAAGAAAGTGGTCCAGGTTCATTCTTCTGCATGTCACTGTCCAGTTTTCCCAGCACCACTTGCTGAAAAGACTATCTTTATTCCATTGGTTATTCTTTCCTGCTTTGTCAAAGATTGATTGGCCATACATTTGTGGGTTCATTTCTGGGTTCTCTATTCTGTTCCATTGATCTGAATGTCTGCTCTTGTGCCAGTACCATACGGTCTTGATGGTTACAGCTTTGCAATATAGCTTGAAGTCTGGGATTGTGATGCCTCCAGCTTTGGTTTTCTTTTTCCAAATTGCTTTGGTTATTCCGGGCCTTTTCTGGTTCCATACAAATTTTAGGATTGTTTTCTAGCTCCGTGAAGAATGCTGGTGTTATTTTATAGGTATTGCATAGAATATGTAGATTGCCTTGGGTAGTATTGACATTTTAGCAATATTTGTTCTTCCTACCCAGGGCCATGGAATCTTTTTCCATTTCTTTGTGTCTTCTTCAATTTCTTTGATAAGCTTTCTATAGTTTTCAGTGTATAGATTTTTCACCTCGTTGGTTATATTTATTCCTAGGTATTTTATGCTTTTTTGGTGCAACTGAAAATGGATTGATTCCTGGATTTCTCTTTCTCTTGCTTCATTGTTGGTGTATAGGAATGAAACCAATTTCTGTGCATTGATTTTATATCCTGCAACTTTGCTGAATTCATGAATCAGTTCTAGCAGATTTTTGGTGGAATCTTTTGGGTTTTCCATATAGAGTATCATGTCATCTGTGAAGAGTGAAAGTTTGACCTCCCTCTGGCCGATTTGGATGCCTTTTATTTTTTTGTGTTGTCTGATTGCAGAGGCTAAAACTTCCAATACTATGTTGAATAACAGTGGCAAGAGTGGACATCCCTGTCTTGTTCCTGACCTTAGGGGGAAAGCTTTCAGTTTTTCCCCATTGAGGATGATATTAGCATTGGGTCGTTCATATATGGCTTTTATGATCTCGAAGTGTGATCCTTCTATCCCTACTTTCTTGATGGTTTTTATCAAGAAAGGATGCTGTATTTTGTCAAATGCTTTCTCTGCATCTATTGAGAGGATCATATGATTCTTGTCCTTTCTTTTATTGATGTGATGAATCAATTTAATTGTTTTGTGGATATTGAACCAGCCCTGCATCCCAGGTATAAATCCCACTTGGTAGTCGTGAATAACTTTTTTAATGTATTGTTGGATCTGTTGGCTAATATCTTGTTGAGGATTTTTGCATCCATGTTCATCAGGGAAATTGGTCTATACTTCTCCTTTTTTGTGGGGTCTCTGTGTGGTTTTGGAATCAAGGTAATGCTGGGTGCATAGAAAGACTTTGGAAGTTTTCCTTCCATTTCTATTTTTTGGAACAGCTTGAAGAGAATAGGTGTTAACTCTTCCTTAAATGTTTGGTAGAATTCCCCTGGAAAGCCATCTGGTCCTGGGCTCTTGTTTTTTGGCACATTTTTGATTACTAATTCGATTTCCTTACTGGTTATGGGCCTGTTCAAATTTTCTATTTCTTCCTGTTTCAGTTTTGGTAGTGTGTATGTTTCTAAGAAGTTGTCTATTTCTTCCAGATTGCCCATTTTATTGTCATATAATTGCTCATAATATTCTCTTATTATTGTTTTTATTTCTGTTGTGTTGGTTGTGATCTCTCCTCTTGCATTCTTGATTTTACTTATTTGGGTCCTTTCCTTTTTCTTCTTGATCAAACTGGCTAGTGGTTTATCAATTTTGTTAATTCTTTCAAAGAACCAGCTTCTGGTTTCATTGATTTGTTCTGTATTTTTTGGTTTTGATAGCATTAATTTCTGCTCTAATCTTTATTATTTCCTGTCTTCCGCTGGTTTTGGGTTTTATTTGTTGTTCTTTTTCCAGTTCCTTAAGGTGTAAGGTTAGGTTGTGTATCTGAGATCTTTCTTCCTTCTTTAGGAATGCCTGGATTGCTATATACTTTCCTCTTATGACCGTCTTTCCTGCGTCCCAGAATTTTGGGGTGTGGTGTTATCATTTTCATTGACTTCCACACACTTTTTAATTTCCTCTTTAACTGCTTGGTTAGCCCATTCATTCTTTAGTAGGGTGTTCTTCAGTCTCCAAGTATTTGTTACCTTTCCAATTTTTTTCTTGTGGTTGATTTCGAGTTTCATAGCGTTGTGGTCTGAAAATATGCACGGTATGATCTTGATCTTTTTGTATTTACTTAGGGCTGATTTGTGTCCCACTATATGGTCTCTTCTGGAGAACGTTCCATGTGCACTGGAGAAGAATGTATATTCTGCTGCTTTAGGATGAAGTGTTCTGAATATATCTGTTCAGTCCATCTGGGCCAGTGTGTCATTCAAAGCCATTGTTTCCTTGTTGAGTTTTTGATTAGATGCTCTGTCCATTGCTGTGAGTGGGGTGTTGAGATCTCCTACTATTATGGTATTACTATTGATGAGTTTCTTTATGTTTGTGATTAGTTGATTTATATATTTGGGTTCTTCCACATTTGGTGCATAAATGTTTACAATTGTTAGGTCTTCTTCGTGGATAGACCCCTTGATTATGATATAATGCCCCTCTGAATCTCTTGATACAGTCTTTATTTTAAAGTCTAGATTGTCTGATATAAGTATGGGTACTCTGGCTTTCTTTTGTTGACCATTAGCATGATAGATGGTTCTCCATCCCCTTATTTTCAATCTGAAAGTGTCTTTAGGTCTAAAGTGTGTCTCTTGTAAACATCATATAGATGGATCTTGTTTTCTTATCCATTCTGCCACCCTATGTCTTTTGATTGGCGCATTTTATCCATTGATGTTTAGAGTGAGTACTGTAAGATATGAATTTATTGCCATTATGATGCTTGCAGAATTGGAGTTTCTGGTGGTGCTATCTGGTCCTTTTTAATCTTTGCTGCTTTTATACTATATATATATATATATATATATAAAATCTTTTCTCCGCTAAGAGAGTCCCCCTTATAATTTCTTGCAGGGCTGGTTTAGTGGTCAGAAACTCCTTTAATTTTTGTTTGTCTGAGAAACTTTTTATCTCTCCTTCTTTTTGAATGACAGCCTTGCTGGATAAAGACTTCTTGGCTGCATATTTTTCTGATTCAGCACATTGAATATATCCTGCCACTCCTTTCTGGCCTGCCAAGTTTCTGTGGATAGGTCTGCTGCAAACCTGATCTGTCTTCCCTTGTAGGTTAGGGACTTTTTTTCCCTTGCTGCTTTTATGATTCTCTCCTTGCCTATGTATTTTGTGAATTTGACTATGCTATGCCTTGTTGATGGTCGGTTTTTGTTGAATCTAATGGGAGTCCTCTGTGCTTCCTGGAGTTTGATGTCTGTGTCTTTCCTCAGGTTAGGAAAGTTTTCAACTATGATTTGCTCACATAATCCTCCTTCCCTTATTTGTCTCTCTTCCTCTTCTGGGACCCCTATGATTCTGATGTTGTTCCTTTTTAATGAGTCACTGATTTCTCTAATTCTTAAATTGTGCTCTTTTGCCTTAATTTTCCCCTTTTTTTTTTTCTGCTTCATTATTCTCTATAAGTTTGTCCTCTGTATCACTGATTCTCTGTTCTGCCTTGTCCATCCTTGCCACGGCTGCATCCATCTGTGATTGCAGCTCAATTATAGCATTTTTAATTTCATCCTGGCTATTTTTTACTTTTTTTTATCTCTGCAGAAAGGGATTCTAATTTATTTTCGACTCCAGCTAGTATTCTTATTTTCGTGATTCTAAATTCTGGTTCATACATCTTGCTTGTATCTGTGTTGGTTAAATCCCTGGCTGTCATTTCCTTGTGCTCTTTCTTTTGGGATGAATTCCTTCATTTTTTCATTTTGAAGGGAGAAAAGGAATTAATGAGGTAGAAAAATTGAAATTAAAGAAAACTACAATTGAAAAAAATATTAAAATTAAAAATTAATAATTAAAAGCACATACACACAAAAATATAATAAATGATGCTAGATCCTAGGTGTGTTTGGCCTGGGTGTTGAAAGTGGTTTGGCAGATTAGAGAAACGAAAAAGAAAAAAAGGGAGGGTTAAAAGGAAATCGTTTGAGAATTTGAAAAAATGAATACACTAAAGTAGACTATAATGAGATGATGTGGGTAAAATAGAATTTGAAAAAATATACACAAAAGTAGAGAATATAGTAGAGAAAAATTAAAGAAAAATATTTTAATAAAAATTAGAAAGAAATATGAATTTTTCCATCTTCTGTATTTAAGAAAAAAAGAAAAGAAATGAAAAAGAGAAAAAAGTAAAAAAAGAAGAAAAGAAAAGAAAAAAATAGTTTGAAAAATTTAAAAGTGAATACACTGTATTACACTGAAATAAAATGATGGGAGTAAGATAGAATTTGAAAAAATTTACATAAAAGCAAAAAATATAGTAATAAAAATTAAATAAAAATGTTTTTAAAGGAAATTGAGGGTAAAAATGAAGTTTTTCTCTTTTGTCATTGAAGAAAAAGAAAAGAAATGAAAAAGAGAAGAAAAGAAAAAGAAAGAAAAAAGAAAATTGTTTGAAAATTTGAAAAGGTGAGTAGAATTTGAAAAAAATTACACAAAAATAAAAAATATAGTAATAAAAATTAAAGACCAATATTTTTAATAAAAATTGAAAATAAAATTGAGTTCTTTCTCTTTCTCTATTCAAGAAAAAGAAACGAATTGTAAAAGAGAAAAAGGAAAAAGAGAAAAAGAAAGAAAAAAATTGAATAGATGAACCTGCTAACAGATTGAAGTAGGACTGAAATTGCTTCGTTTTCCCCTAGAGGTCAGTCCACGTAGCTCTTTATAGTCCATAAATTAAGCGGATGGCGACGTTTGTGTTCTTGAAGAGCGAAGTTGGCCCAGTTGGGCGGGGCTTGGTGTAACAGCTCTGCTCTCCACTAGATGGCGCTGCTAGCCTACTGGGGTGTATTGCTGTGGGGCTCGTAGGTGTGCATGCACATGTGTGGCAGTGGTGAAAATGGTGCCACCCACCTACCCAGTCTGTTCTCCCAGATCAGCAATCGTGCACATGTCCTCCGTCTTCAGCTCTCGTCCACTCCCTGCTTTTCCACTCTCTGTGACCAGGCCCCAGGCAGTACCGCTCTCCCAAGTTTTGTCTCAGATGCAACTTTTTCCCTGGCCCCTTACTTCCGAAAGACTGCGGCTTTGATCTGGTCCTCCCCTCTGCGGGAGGGTCTCACTGAGCAATGGATGAATGAGCAATGGCTGAATATGGGCTGCACCCAGGTACGCCTGCTGGACCCTGCTGTTGCCGGTGCCCTGAGACTGCGGCCAGGCGCCAGCCTGCCCCCCAAAAAGATCACAAGACAGTGTATCATCACAGTTTCAGGGATTATGGAAAATCACAACACACATCTGGCACCAGGCTTCACCCTCAATGACCTTGCCCCAGCACTAGTGAATGTGGCTGCCTTCAGGGGTCTGGTGGGACCAGGTGGCTTCAACAGTCTCTACCAAATGTCCTGCCAGCAGTGGAACCCCTTTTCCCTGTGTGGCCTGAGAACCTCCTGGACCCAACTCTGTTCCTGGGGATTCACCTTTCCCACCAGAGCACCGCCAGGTATCGAGCTATGGAGTTGCAGCCTTTGTGCTCCCCTTGTTTACAGTCTTAATGAAATTTAAACCTTCTCCTTTCTCCTTTCTCCCTTTTTAGTTTGGTCCCAGTGGCTGTTTCCAATTTTCCACTTTCTCTCCAGCTGCTTTTGGGGAGGGGTGTTTTTCCTGTATGCTCCCCTCTCCCCAGTCTCTGTTCTCTCTTCGCCCACAAAAGGGGTTCCCTACCTTTCATGGCTTCTTGCTCCCCAAGTTCAGCTCTTTGTGTCGTGTACCTGCTGAATTCTGTGGTTCAGGTTGTGCAGATTGTTGTGTTAATCTTCCAATAAGTTTTCCAGGTATGTAGGATGGTTTAGTGTTGGTCTGGCTGTATTCCACAGACGCTAGAAGCACAAAAAGTTTCCAAGCTGTTCAGCCATCTTGGCTCCTCCCCCTCAACTTTCTTTATAAAGGCAGGTATTACTATTATCTCTATGCTGTTTTAATTACTATGAATTCAAGACCATTGATATATGGTAGGGCATATCCCCTCTTATTTATTTACATATTTTCTTGTCTATTTCCATTTTCTCCTTCATGGCAACTTTTAGAATTAGCTCATCAAGTTTTTTGGAAACTTTCTTGATTATCTGACTTTATACATTTATTTGAGATAATTAAAGTCTCCCTAATATTAGAGTATCTTTATATAAGAACATAATCTACCCACTGATTTTGTCTTTTTAAAATTGATCCTAGGGGTGCCTGGGTGGCTCAGTGACTTAAGCATCTGACTTTGGCTCAGGTGAACACATAGTTCATGAGTTGGAGCCCTGAATCGGGCCTTGTGCTCACAGCTCAGAGCATGGAGCCTGCTTCAAATTCTGTGTCTCCCTCTCTGTCCCTCCCTTGCTCATGCTCTGTCTCCCTCTCTCCCAAAAATAAATAAATGTCAAAAAAATAAAAAATAAGTAAAATTGATCCTTAACAATGTTTCTTTTCTTTTCTTTTCTTTTCTTTTCTATTTTTTTTTTTGTTATAGTCTTGCACTTTTATTTACTTTTATTTTTTGGGTATTTCAACTGTTGAAATAGCAAATTTTCAACTATACTTTCTAATTATGTATTATTATGTATGGAAACTACAATTTTTTGATTTTTGTCTCTGCAATGCAGGTGAATAATCTTGTAAATTCTATTGGTTTTTGCATTTACTACTTTAAGTTTCTTTTAGAAATGAAGACTGAAAGCCTTTTGGATTTCCTTTTGAAATGAAGAATATATAATTGTTACACAAATGAATAATTTAAAAAAGAAGGGCAAAGGGAACTATTATGTTCCCTGAATCTACCCATTAAAGTGACTAAATTTTATGTATCTTGAGCTAGCCCATGTGAGTGTAAAACAATTTTCCTCACTTTAATTTTTTTCTTTCCTGTCCTTTTTTTGGCTTTTTCTTTTTCTTTTGCATGAAAAAGTGTAAGAAAAAATTATATGTCAATTTATATTATTATGGTAATCTCAAATCTTGATTAAGCAACTAAAGTATGCCTTACTCAAAGTGAAAACATCAACATTGTGCAATGACTTCTTTATGATTTGTGAATCTCAGCTTCTTTAAAAGGCAAAAACTTCACTCTATGAATGTCATTGATGGTCTGAACAACCTAATGAATACTTCATTTGAAATACACACACATACACACACACACACACACACATCCCACATTAACCTATACCTCTGATGTGTGAAGTGCAGAATCAGCAAAACAGTAAACCGGTGACATTCATTTTAGATGAAATGCTCCATTTTAACCAAGAGCATCTTTTCAGGAGAAGACAACTAGCAGAACAGCAGGTTTTAGTGATTTCTAAAAATATGCTGCCTTTGCAGAATGCCTCAAACTTGACAGTGTTTTCATACATTGTTATTTTTAAATCTTTATCACAAAGTGATAGTGGTTTAAATTAGAAATATTTCAGGGGCGTCTGGGTGGTTCAGTCTGTTAAGTATTCTACTCTTGATTTTGGCTCATGTCATGATCTCACAGTTGGTAAACTGGAGTCCATGTTGGGCTCCGTGCTGGCATTGTGGAGCCTGCTTGGGATTCTCTATGTCCTTCTCTCTCTGCCCCACCCCCTTTCAAATAAATAAACACTAAAAAAAGAAATATTTCAGAGAAAAAAATTTAGCACAACATGCAGTGCTGGATAAAAGGAATCTTTACATCTGAACACTACCAAGGGCTACTTAATATTTTCCTGTAAAAAAATTGAATTTTATGTTCAGATTATTATAGTCTATTGTTAATGTGGAACTGATGATACGGTTTTGAGCAGAGTTGATCAAAATCAATTAAGACAGTGTCTTCAGAAGGAAAGGAAAGGAAGCATCTGTAAGGGGAGCAACTGAAAGGGAGGAGGCAGATATTCTAGGTGAGGGACAGGATGGAATATTGAAAGTGTGAGTGTATATGAGGGAAAGTGCAGATAGAAAGGAGGAAGCAGATGGGAGAGAAAGCTCAGAAAAAATAAAATGGATTACTTGATTGATGATTAGACAGGCACAGAGAAGGAAGTTCAAAACTAAGTTGAAGGACATGTTTCTATCATTTATAAAAAGTTACATAAGTCAAGGATACCGTTTCTTTTTCAAAGGACTGTAAAGAGAATGAAGTCTCATTGGAAAAAATTTGCTCTAAATTTCCCCAACAAGAGTGCTTAATAAATTATGTTCTCTCCATACTATGCTTAAGATAATTTAACTGTTGGAGAAGAGACAATATTCACAAAATATTTAATTTTAAACCAGGTGATAAAATTATGTATTGTGAAGCACATTTAAAAAATATGTTGGGGACCCTGGGTAGCTAGTCGTTTAAGCAACCAACTTCAGCTCGAGTCATGATCTCAGGGCTCATGAGTTTGAGACCCACATCCAGCTCTGTGCTGGCAATGTGGGGCCTGCTTGGGATTCTTTCTCCCTCTCTCTCTCTGCCTCTTCCCCACTTGCTTCCCACCACCCTTCAAAATAAATAAATAAACTTAAAAAAATAAAGAATATGTTGTGTATATAAGTATGCTTAGTAAAATGGGAAATGTGTTGACTTCCCCCCCCAAAAACCCCAGATCCTCACACATCTCATAACTCATAGAAATTGTACAAAATATGTGCAAAGAGTACAAGTGCTTGATTTAAAGTCTAAGAACTAAAATTCTAGAACAAGTATTTGACTAAGTCTCTTGAACATTTGGTGGATTCCAATTTTGGGCTAAGACAGTTGACAGATAGATAGATAATAGATAAATAGATAATTAGATAGTTAGATAGATAGATAGATGATAGATACATAGATATATGACACACATGTATACACACACATATACACAGTTTATTTATATACACATACCATATGTATGTTATATATATATATTATACACACACACACACACACACTCCAAAGGATGAAGTTTTCTGTACTTTTTGGAAGACCCCTTACCCTCCCATACTTCTTTTCTAGAATCATTTTAATGTATTGTAAGATATTTGATAATATTCAGCATATTTTATAACTTTCTCACAATATTTATGTAGTGTTTCTAAAGTTCAGAGAAAAGTAAATAAGATGAAGCTCCTGCTTTTAAATTTACACTCCAGAATATAACTAATGTACACGTCTCAGAAAGCATCAATGTGCAGCGCCTGGGTGGCTCAGTCGGTTAAGCGTCCGACTTCGGCTGGGTCATGATCTCGCGGTTTGTGAGTTCGAGCCCCCTGTTGGGCTCTGTGCTGACAGCTCAGAGCCTGGAGCCTGTTTCAGATTCTGTGTCTCCCCTTCTTTCTGCCCCTCCCCTGTTCGTGCTCTGTTTCTCTCTGTTTCTCAATAATAAACATTAAAAAAAAAAAAGCATCAATTTAAGTGCAGATCAGGCTAGTACTGATTTTATGCAGGTGCTGAGGAAGCTCGCCAGAAAGGCACTTGGGTTAGGCACAGTATCATGGATCAGTAAAATTCAAGCTGGCCTGGAAAGAACCGCAGGCTTGACCTGTTTCTTGAATTCCCCTGGCTGACACGATCTCTTTCCACTTTAATCCTGATGTGTCCTTCTTTTCATTTTGCCACTTAGCGCCTATTGCAAATCTCTTATATGTCAGCTGTGGAAGGGTAACAACACTCACTGAACTCTCAGCAAATGGCTCTTGAGAACCAGGGCCATGTTTTGCTCATAGTTACATCCCTGCTGTACCTCTGTACCTATTCAATATTCCTTGCTCACAAAGGTAATTTATTCATAAACATTTGCATGTTGAAATTATATTGTTTTATTATCCCAAATGTATATATTATTTTTCTCAGATGGATTGTTAGAAATGTATGAGGAATCTTACATATTTTTATTCTTCTAGTTTCTAGCTCAGGGCTTTGCAAATTATGAATTCTTCATAAATATTCTCAATTGAATGAATGTGTTGTGCTTGGCAGATGGATCAAAACAAAGAAAGTAGGAGATACAGACAAAGGCAGGAAAAGAGCCAAACTGAAAGATGTAGAATCTTCCTGTTAAGGGGAAATTGGTATCTTCAGCAGTTCTCCAATATCAGTTAGGAGAAACGCCATCTTTCCAGTAATTTAGTTCAAATCTTTGACCGTTCTCTGTCTCCTCGTATGCCACCTCAAGCAATCAGGTAGTCCTGTCAACTCTAAATACAACACAAATTCTAAATGGACCCATTTCTTACCACTGCAGTCCAAGGGAAAATCATAACTTACCCAAAAGTATCTCCCTGCTTCTACCTTTGTTCTCTTGCTTATATGAGTAATGTCCACTCGGTGACCAGAGTAACCTTTTCAGTTATAATTCAGACCATGTCACTCCTCTGCTCAGCCCTTAAAATGCTTGCTATCTCTCCCAGAGCAAAATACGCATATAGGGCGTACATGTGGCCTGGGCAGCCCTTCATGAGCTGGATCCCTTGCTCTCTCTGTCTTGCTCTCCTCCCATTCTCCCTCTACACTGGCCTCCTTGCTCTTCCTTGGACATTAAAACACACCCAAGACTCATGATTTTTGAAGCATTATTTCCACTCCAACAAGAAAGCTCTTCCCCAAAATAGTCTCTTGCTTCATCTCCGTATCTCCTCTGGTCTTTTTTAAATGTCATCTTTTCTGACTGTCCCAATATTCTGACTTCTTTATACAAATAAATATATGCCTATTCAACAATCTCTATCCTTTCTGTTGTGCTTTAGTTTTTTTCTTCACAACACTATTTCCATGTAACAGATTCTGTATTAATTGATCTGTTTGTTCCCTGTCTGCCTCCCTGCTCTAGAATGAGAGCTCCAAGATGATAGGGTTTTGGCTTTTTCCACTTCCACCCAGGGCAGAGGATGATAGTAAGGCATTCAAAAATGTTTTTACTTATGGAATAAATGAATGAATTAATGCAAAAATAGATGCTTGAATAAGAAAGAAAGGACTGATGGAGCTTTCAAATGCCAGGACAGAGTTTTGGCAACAGGGATACACTATGGATATTTGAGGAAGGAAGTAGAGGTTACCTATAGTCAGAGAGAGAACAAATCAGGAAGACAGAGAATAAGGGAGGGGTTGCTGTCATCCAGTCTGAGGTCCCTGGAATCTGATTCAGGAGAATGGTTATGGAAATGGAGAAAAAGTAATGAATTCAAATGGAACAACAAGTGAGTTGGCTAAATTAACTATAGGGGGTGATTAGACGTAGCATTTCATAGACACGCGTAATGCTGTGACCTTAGAGAGCTGTTGTACCACTGTCCACAAGGAGAAGTTGGAGGCGATGGTGTTGCTGTTATGGAGGAAGGGCTATGGCTTACGGATAGTTTTTTAAAAATCGTTTTGAACCCATAGTACTCTCTATTGCAATGAGTTAGAGAAGAGTGAATGAAAACAAAATTTTACCATCATAAAGGACTTTTTCAAACCATGTTTTATTTTGTGTTTTATATTGCTCCTCCACATATCAGACAGCTGTACTTTGACCCGTACACCAATTCCCAGAGGGGTGAGTCTGTACTGCTCCGAGTTAATTTAGGGTATGCTCCTGCTGGGTCTGAAAGAGTCATAAAACTAAGAGATGAGTCCTTAGGTTCTCCCTGGTCTTACCACCCTGCCAGTGTGCCCATTTTAGGACTCTGCTTTTATAGACAGCACGTTGGCATAATGGATTCTCAAGGTCTCACGTTTTTCCCCCTGAGGTACAGAAATAGAAAGAGAGAGAGGGAGATCCCAATTTGTTTACTGCTTTGCACTGAAACCCTAATAACTTTTGCTATTTTGTTTAGTCTTAAATTTCTGAGAATGTAAGAAATATATGTCTACTCTATTAGTTTATAAGGGAGGAATCAAGACCATTACAAATTAATGGAATAAAGGCATACCACTCACTGAACCTTCAAAACTATTGAAATGCCCAGTAGCATAATGTCTGGAAGGACTGAGCCATCTAGTCTTGTAAGACCAAAGTGATGGCTGTAAGAGGTAACATCCATTCACAAAGTGCTTGGCACTTCTGGGGGGGGGGGGAGCATATCCCTTTAAGATAATACTTACTCCTAAAGGATCATAAGTGTTTTAACTTACTCTCCTTATTTCACCTTTTGTTTTCTTTGCATTTTTCTCTTTTGGTATTATTACATACCATGGGAGTGAGACTTGAACAGATATGCGGGTAAGGACTTAAACCACTTGGCTACACTTTTGCGTGGATAAAGTAAGCCACCACCTTGATTAGTAAGAATTCTTTTGGTCAAAGTGGCGATAACTCAATTCAAACTATCTGGGGCAAAAAGGTGTATTTATTGGAGGAACACTTTGTGGTCAAATGTGGTTAAAGCAGTGATTGGGTTAGAGCCCAATCAACCTCTGGGAGGGCAGGGCTGACACCGACGCCAGGAACAGCTGGAACTGGGGACACAAACACTACCAGGACTCAGTCTTGGCCCTTGGCTCTGTTTCTTTGCTTTTCATTTTTTCCTATTTGAGACCAGCTTCCTGTCCCATTTCCCCAGCGCCTGTATCCCACTGCTTGGCGCTCCTTGTACCAGGGAAGCACTAGCTGGCTTTTCCTAATTCTAGTTTGAAAAAAAAATCCCAGGAAAGGATTCTAAGTTGCTCTTTTATTCTCTGATTGCTCTAGGCTTCCCCTTGCTGTACTCATCCAGGGCCAAGAGGCCATGATGTGGGGTTCTGCAAGAGAACCAGAGTCCTCTGGCTATTTCATAGATGAGGAAACATAGATGAAGCACAAGGATAAGGGACTTGTCCAAGGCAGCACAGCTAGCACAATATTATTTGATCAGTGTTTGTAGAAGTTATTAAATAAATATGAATTATAATTGCAATCATTGAAAAAAAAGCCATATTGAAAGAGGCTGAAACAGCAGCAAAACCAAGGGGGAGCAGACTACATTTACTAGGTTTTTTAGTACCATCTAGTGGTAATCTAGAGAATTTCATCATTGTTCATATTTCACACTACGAACTGAGGAAATTGTATTTTGCTTAAGGTAATCTTTAAAAAGGCACTCTCTAGGCAATATATTTATAATCAAATATTTGCATATTTTGTGGGCCCAGTAAGAGAGCAGCATACATTTAAAGGATTTTTTTCCAATTAATATTCAAGAAACTAGCTTTCTAGCGCTGATGCTGACAATTATTTTGAAATTTTAAAAAATTGGGAGAAATTTTCTTGCAGAAAACGGGCATTTGCTCTCAGATGCAATATAAAATGAGTCAGATTTCAAGGTTTGTGACAGTGTGGTATGTGAACCCTCTTTCTGGGAAGTAAATAGTTGCTACCAAGAATGAAGTGAAAAGACAAGCCTTCCTTGGGGGCCTTCCTGAGGACGTGTTCACTTACCCTCAGGCAGCACTGGAACTCCTCTGCAGTTTGCTGCTAAGATAGGAGAGAGGGAGCCACAGGGCACAGAGCTGGACAGTCAACCTGCTTGTGAATCCACCTGTCCACTCTGGTCCTACCAATAATTTTGATACAATGCAGCCATACTGTTCTCTTTTATAAATGTGTGATTTTCAATAATATAGTTCTGGATTTAAAAAAATCTTTCTCTTTTTTAAATGTTTATTTATTTATTTTGAAAGAGAGAGAGAGAGGGGAGGGGGAGAGAGAAGGAGACAGAGAATCCCAAACAGACTCCACGCTGTCAGTGCAGAGCCCGACGCAGGGCTCCATCCCATAAACCATGAGATCATGACCTGAGCCAAAATCAGTCAGGCACTTAACCAACTGAACCACCCAAGCACGCCCTGGCATTTTAAATTTCTACATATTACGGCACAATTTTAAGGTAAGGGAAACCTGATAGCCTGATGTAAACATATTGACCATTTGACTGAATATTTTTAAGATTACATTTAGTTTATCGTTTGATTATTTTTTAGTATAAACTTACACTTCTATTGTGGAAATGATATTTCACAGTACATGTGATCACTGAATTTGTTCCTGGAGTGTAACAAGAGATTTTACATATCTTTTTTTTTTTTTTAATTTTTTTTTTCAACGTTTATTTGTGGGACAGAGAGAGACAGAGCATGAACGGGGGAGGGGCAGAGAGAGAGGGAGACACAGAATCGGAAACAGGCTCCAGGCTCTGAGCCATCAGCCCAGAGCCTGACGCGTGGCTGGAACTCCATGACCGCGAGATCGTGACCTGGCTGAAGTCGGACGCTTAACTGCGCCACCCAGGCGCCCCAAGATTTTACATATCTTTAGAGATTCACCAAGCTCTGTAAGTTCTATAAGACTGAAATCAAGCTAATATTCATGACTTTCTAGTTATTTGATGAGGTCATTCAAATCTTGATATGCTCCACAAGGGGAAAAATCATGAGAAAGTATGTAACTTGAACATGATGTTTTCCTACCTTGAGGTGACAAGATTTCATCCTATGTGGAAATATTATCATACCCTTCCCCCAGGTAAAAAAACAAAAACAAAAACAAAAACAAAAACAAAAACAAAAAAAACTGCTACTCCAGCTTCTTAATTAGTTTAATTTTTAATTCCTGTATCAACCACCAGCATGGGAGCAGTTTTTAGTGTCATTGGGAAACTAAGTGCTAATGAAGCAATTGATTGAGTAGTAAGATTTAAAATTAGATACACTTTAAGTGTTAATCACATTTGTATGGAAGCAGAAATTTGTTTGTTTTTTTTTCAAATGGAGTCTCAAAACATGAAATGTATACCTCTAATCATTACCGTACTTCTTTAGGGTAAATTTGTGGGTGATATATTTTACTAGTATGTCTGGAACATTATTGAAACCATTTGGCTTTTTAGTTAGTAATTTTATTTTATTTATTTTTAAAATGTTTATTTATTTTTGAGAGAGAGAGAGAGAGAGAGAGAGAGAGCAGAGGAGGGGCAGAGAGAGAGGGAGACACAGAATCCAAAACAGGCTCCAGGTTCTGAGCTGTCAGAACAGAGCCTGACATGGGACCGAACCCACAAACTGTGAGATCATGACCTGAGCCGAAGTTCGACGTTTAACCGACTGAGCCACCCAGGCGCCCCTGTAATTACATTTTCATTAACTCTTTAAAAGACTTTTTTTCTGGGACACTTGGGTGGCTCAGTAGGTTAAGCGTCTCACTCTTGATTTTGGCAAAGTTGGTGAGTTAGAGCCCACTGATAACAAGGAGCCTGCTTCAGATTCTCTTCCTCTCTCTCTGCCCCTCCCTCGCTTGTGTGCACATGCACTCTCTTTCTTGCTCTCAAAATAAATATATACACCTAAAAAATTTTTTTTGAAAAACTTTTTTCTTTTTTGCTTTGATGTAGAATTTATTTTTCTGAGGTACTGGTCTACCTTGACTTTTAGTTACGTAGACCAATACATTATTCAAAAGCCAAAGTGGTTTGAAAGTTCTTTTTCATCATGTACCAAATGGCTTCCAATATTTGGGCCAATTTCTGGTCTTTCTTTTCTGTCTCATTTATCTGCTTTAGCCATTACCAAGTGTCTTATTTACTTTTCTGTATTCTTTTGTTTTATATTTTATTTCTTTTATTTTTCTCAGATATAGGAAAGCCTTGAATTGTCCATTTTTATCCCAGGAACACATTGCCATTCTAATTTCTCACCTACCCTGACAGTTCTTTATTTGATTTTATAGGTACATTATTTTACTGTTTGTAACTAATAAATTTGACTCTTCTTTTTTCATATATATATATATATGCCCTATTGATGTTCTTTCTTTTTTCATCCCTCCCTCTTTCCTTCCCTTTTCCCCTTCTTCCCTATCTTTCTTTCATATTTCTTTCTTCCTTTCTCCCTCCCTCATTCCCTCCCTCTTTTTCTTTCTCTTCCTTCCTTCTTTCCCTCATTTGTTCGTTCCTTCTCTCCTTCCCTTCTTTCTTGGTTAAAATTTTCTAAACAAAGCTGAACAACAGTAGACAATGGTGCAGCCTCATCTTACTTATAATCTTCATGATTCTAGTGTGATTAGCTAGATTTGTTTTGGCTTTGTTTTTCAATAAAGCATAATATTTGCTGTTGGGGTCACTTCCCAGAGTACCGTCTGGGCCAAGTGCAAGAAAGAAGTAACAGCCTGTGAACAAACCCATTTCCACGTACTTCCGTAAGATGTATGTAGGGTGAGGTTGAGAAATCCCTTTCCTTTCATCACTTATCACAAGCCCTGCTTTAGGTTAGGCTTGCCGGCACTCCTTGCACCTTGGAGCTTACCTGTCTTTTCAGATCTCTCTGAAAACTGCCCATTGACTCTCCAGGTGGGCTAGTGAACTGCTGGGTGGTTTGCCATTTACCAAATTCATCAGTCTTTCCGAAATTGCTTGCAGTCACCTTTCTCTGATTTCTCTTAAATTGTTAATAAAATTATTTACTTGGAATGTGAATGGAAATTAAGTAAACAAATCAGCTCAGCCAACTTGAAATGGTGAATGGTTCTTTTAAAAAATAAAATCTATCATGTTCAGTTCTCGAGTATCAAAGCATAAGTGAAACTTCTCTTAAGTAATAAGGACAGACGGAAATAATACATTAAACCTCAGCTCCTGCCACACATCAGTGGTGGTAGCTTGCTTTATAATGTTATTCTGCTTAACTTAATTAACATTAAATTAGGAGCTGTGATTCCAAAGTGAAAATATGAATATAAATTGATTGTTTCTTTGCCCAAAAAGTGAACACTAAGTGAACACGTGTGTTGAAAGAGTGCTTTTTATTCAAATTAGTCTATGAATTATTTTCCTTTTTTTTAATGTTGGCAAAAAACCTTCCTAAGAAACAACATTGAATTTTAAATCAACATTGCATCGTAATTGGGGGAACAAAATCCTCTCTTATTATGCTCGCTGAATAACAAGTATTTTTCCAGGGGAGCCACTGTAGGTTTGTGTATATCAATGCCTGATTTTTCAACAGATTTGTACTCTGATCTATGTTTTGCAGCATTAAGTCTCACTGTGTCTTTCACAGTGAAATGTCATCATTGTTTGAATTACATCTTTGGCAGGATGGTGCTGTTACATTCCATGGGAATCGTGGGAAGCTGAAAAATGAGAGCGATAAACTTATTCACGAAGCTTATGCTTGGATTTTTGTTTTGATGTGTAGAAAATTTGCTCTTGGGCATGACAGAGACATAAAATATTTCCAAAAGTCTCGATAAAAAAATTTAGTTTCTTGCAGCAGAAGGATACCACATATCAAGTAGCTCTTTTCTCAGTTGTTTATATGCTTTAAAACTTAGTTTAAAATACAAAGTGAATATGTTTTATAATTATTTTTTAAGTTTATTTGCTTATTTTTAGAGAGAGAGAATGAAAGCAAAGGAGGGGCAGAAAGAGAGAAGAGAGCAAGAATCCCAAGTAGGCTCTGCATTGCCATGGCAGAGCCCAATGAGGGGCTCCAACTCACAAACCACGAGATCATGACCTGAGCCAAAGTCCAGGGCTTAACCCACTGAGTCACCCAGGCATCCCTGGAAATTCTTTTCAGGAAGGGAGCAGTGTGCCCCCTGCTGGCAGATTGCCTCTCTGGTGTGGCCACTGTGCTGGTGGAAAGGCCCATCAACTGTTTCTTCTTCCATAAGACCAGAACCATCTCTAGGTCGGTCTCCTGATTGATCCATTACTACAGCTTTCTAAAGTAGGGCATTCTTCTTGCAAACAAATGAGCCAGATGAAAGAACTGTTATATCTGCATTTAATGCATGGTTCTGTTACAGGTTTGAGTAGAGTCCTCCGTTCTTGTCTTCTCGAAGGAAAGAATTCAGTTGAGAGGCAGCGACAGTGAAGCAGCAAGAAGCTTTATTGACAGAAGCAGAAGTACACTCTCAGGAAGGGAGAGCTGGAAGTCCCATACACGGCATTGCACTGTGTTTTGTTTTCCAGTCCTGAAAGACTCTTGATGGGGGGAGGTTTCTCAGGTTTCCTCCCTTTCATGATTGACAGGGCCTCCTTTTTCCAGGGCGCAAGTGCTAGCCAGCCATCTTCCCATGATCCTCCTGAAAAGGCCACAGGGGAGAGGGGCAAACCACAATGTAAATGGCAAAGTTAATTCAAGAGCTCACCCTAGGACACATGGACGTTCTTTCCTGTGAGCATGTCCTTCCTTCGGGGACATACATACATCCTGGCTATCAGGATGTTGGTGACCAAAGCCTTGGCAAGTTCTGAGGTGAGCTTCTGACCAGAGGTGTGGTTTGCCGCGGAAACCAGCCCCATCTCATCCCCCCAGGTCCTTTCCTGCTCATGTCTAAACTTTCTACCTAACAGTTCTTGTTTTGTGGTTTAGGTTTTTCTTTTGTGGTTAGCATGAGGCTTACCTATAACAACTTACATCTCTAATAGTCTATTTTAAGTTGATTACATCTTAAGTTTGATCCTAGTCTAACACTCAATTTTTTTACTCTCCCTCCACACTTTATGTTTTTGAAGCCCCATTTTGCATCTTTTATTTTCTTGTGTGTCCTTTGTAATTGTTGTTGTCACAGTTATTTTTACTACTTTTGTCCTTCAGCCTTCATATTAGCTTTAAAAGTGATTAATCTATGATGTTTACTCTATATTCATCTTTCTAGTGAGATTTATTCTTTCACATGTTTTCTTGTTAATTGGCACCCTTTCTTTTCAACTTAAAAAAGATCCCTTTAATATTTCTTGTACGGCTGGTTTAGTGGTGATAAACTCCAGCTTTTCTTGTCTGGAAAACTCTTTCTCTCTCCTCTAATTCTAAATGTATTCTTGGTTGGGAGTTTTTCCTTTCAGTATTTTGAATATATCATCCCACTTCCTTCTGGCCTGCAAAGTTTGCGCTGAAAAATCTTTTAGTCATATGGGGATTCTCATATACCCCAAAAGCTGTTTTTCTCTAACATAATGTATAGACTTGTCAAATCACTATGTTGTGCACCTGAAACTAATGTAACATTGTGTGTCAACTATGCTTCAATACAAAAAGTTGTTTTTCCCTTGCTGCTCTGAGGATTCCCTCACTGTCTTTAAATTTTGACATTGTAATTATAATGTGTCTTAGTGTAGGTCTCTTCAGTTTCCTCTTATTTGTAACTCTCTGGAATTCCTGGGTCTGGATGTTTCTTTTCTTCCCTAGGTTAGGGAAGTTTTCAGCAATTATTTCTTCAAATAATTTTTTTTTGTCCATTTCTCTTTCTTCTCCTTCTAGGAGCTTATAATGCAAATAGTAGTTCACTTGATGTGTCACAAGACCCTCAAGCTATCTTTACTTTTTCATTCTTTTTTTTTTTTTTCTTTCTTCTGCTCTGATTGGGGGAGTTCCACTACCTTGTGTTCAGGTTCACACTTCTAGACCATTTAATTTATCTACCTGATGATCAAAGGTTAAAAAAGTGACCCCTACTTCCTTCAAGAGGAGGATTTTTTTTTATCAACCTGAAATGATAAACTTCCTTAGGGAAAATGATACACAATCTAGGGTCTGTTTCCTAACATCAAATTCCAGATGATGGCTGGCATGTTTTGACCAAAGGACGAACCTCCTTTTATTGATCCAGTATGGGAATGACTGGCCTGGAGTTACTAGAAAGTCAGGAAAGCCAGGAAATTAGAAAAATAATTGGAAAACACAATTTTTCTAGAAACTTGTATGAAGACCAATTTATATCTTAGAAGACTAAAATATCTGCTGTGTTTCAGTTTAATAATCTATGAGTAAGGTTTGAAGTTATCTAATTCCTCAATATTCAGATAGTATCATCGATGAAAAAAATGTCATTTGATTGAAGTTAAAACACAAGCAGAGCAAAGTTTATTTATTTATAAATCTGAATGTGTGTGCAAAATGAAACTGAAATTTCTGATTGTCTGGAACTCATTGTACTTGAACAGTGGAATAGAGTTTCTGATTTTTTCCCCTTTCTCTCATTTGTCCAGGCTGCCCCTGTGGGTCACTGGACACGTAGGCTGGTTACAGAGCCGTGGGGAAGTTCAGAAGTTGAGGTGTATGAAAGGACGGGCAGGAGCATAAAATAAGGGGGTGGGAAGCCGAGGCTTGCTGGGACTTCTGAAACAAAAACGCACCTTGTTTGTGGGAAATCAAATAGCTCTGTTCTGGATAAGATTGTAGGGAACACATTGCAGGGCAGAACACTGCTTTCTGGCCTTACAGAAAACAGTGGGCCACACTTTGCTTATCTAGTTAATGTATGTCTAGGGGTTAGATCCTGCCTGTGCTCATAAATTCCTTAGACCATGTTATCACATGGAATATTTTATCCTGTCTTAACTTTTTTTTCCTGCATGTTTCCAATTCGTTCTTACTGGCACGTAGCCCACTGACGTTTTGCACAATGTTTCCCTGCATGTATGCTTAATAAATAATGGAAGCTGGAGAGCAGCTCGGGAAGACTTCCTTAGCCTCCCTCTCACCTCTCTGGACTTGCGTGGGGTCTTGAGTAATCCTTTCTGCCCTCCTCAGCTTTGCTGGCCAAAGCTAAGAGCCGAACCCACAACTGGTGACCCCGATGTGACAGTGATAGCTTTGAGAGGAAGACTTTCAGGCGGCAGAATAGACACGTTCAAGAGAAGAAAGTGAAATTGTCCAGACTTCAGACAGACCTCATCCCCCTAAGGGACAGCATTACCTATTTGGGATAGTTGCCAAAGTGTCTAGTATCCAGTGAGAGTATTTCTTTCCTGTTCTTTACCACGGGCCAAAGGAACAATGACAAAGGAACAGCTATTATATTTAAAAACTTTACAGCAGCCTTTAAAGGCGGCTCATTGTACTGTTACAAAAGATCAATTAAGTGAATTGCTACAAACAATTGATTCCCTGGTTCCCTGGCCATGGTACAGTTGATTTAGATCTGTGGGAACAAGTGGGAAGATATTTTAAAAGAAAACATGCAAAGAGAGAGAGCTCCTGCTTCCATTTTAGTGACCTGGAGTTTATTCTGTATGGCATTTATGTTCATTACATGTATCTCCAGAGAAATAACAAATTAAGAAAGAAAACCTGACACCCCCCTTTCCTATGGCACCTCCTACCATGAAGGATGACTTCCTTGTCGCTGCCTCCTGTCCCAATTCCTCCCCATCACTTAGAGCCAATACCTATATTGGAGGCACATAAACCATCAGTTATGCAGCAATGTTTACAAGAAGAATATGCTGTTGGAAAGTTTCATGCATTCCCTGGTCATTACCACTGCTGGACAGCAACCTAGGCATGAGTCCCTCCCTTTTATTGTCTTTTAAGGAATTGAAACAATGCATTGCTGAGAACAGTGTCCAAAGCTCCTTTACTAAGGGGATAATTGAAGCAATAGGAAATGGATATGAAATGACCCCTTGGGATTGAAAGGCATTAACAAAAACTATACTTTCTCCTGCTCAGCATGCTGTGTGGACTTTAGAATATCAAAAGGGTTGCATCACACAGACAATTGGAAATCGAGAATTGGGTACTCCGATAGGAGTAGAAACGCAGCAGGGCATCGGCTGTTATACCAGGGCTCGAGCCCAATTCCAGGACGATCACAAATTATTCCAACAATGTTCTACTATTGCAATTGCTGCCTGGTCCAGAGTCCCTGACACAAAGACAAAAACAGGTTCCTTTGTCACTCTACGTCAGGGAGCCACTGAGCCTTATGTTCATTTTGTGAATAAGTTACAAGAGTATTTTCAGGCAAATAGATAATGAGGAAGCTGCTCAAGTTTTCCTGCAGCAACTGGCCTACGAAACGGTGATGTGGACTGTCAGGCTGCTCTCCCTGGCATTCATACTCAAGCCAGAGGTATCGCTGAATTCGTTAGGGTGTGCCAAAGTGTGGGATCTGAAACACATAAAGCACAAATTCTTGTGGAGAATTTGTCAAAGATGGGTTATAGACTTCTGAGCAGCCTCCACAGGAAGTGCAGGATTGGATTTATGCACTACCTCAGAATTACTTAAAAAAATTTTTTTAATGTTTATTTATTTTGGAGAGAGACAGAGACAGAATGCGAGTGGGTTAGGGGCAGAGAGAGGGAGACACAGAATCTGAAGCAGCTCCACGCTCCAAGGTGCCAGCACAGAGCTTGATGCAGGGCTCGAACTCAGGAGCTGTGAGATCATGACCTGAGCTGAAGTCAGACACTCGACCAACTGAGTCACCCAGGTGCCCCAACCTCAGAATTACTTTTAAAGGAACAAGATCATGTCTATACAATAACCACTGGGTTATATGGCCCCTTATCCCCTGACGCGGTGGGGATTATTCTAGGAAGATTTAGCCCGACAAAAAAAGGAATTCTTGTACTACCTGGAGTCATTGACTTAGACTATACAGGGAAATTCATGTTATGATAAAGGTTAATGGGTTACATACTATCCCCCTGGAACACAATCAACACAACTACTTTTAATCTCTTTTAAAATTCCAGGAGCTTTAGCACAACAAAGAAGAAATAAAGGATTTGGCAGCATAGGATCCAAGGAATTCTATTGGATTCAGATCATTCAATCTGACAAACCTTTTTAAACTATTACTGTGAACGGAGCTTCTCATGAATGGCCTAAATAATGGGAAAAAAAGACCTACCCTCCTGATTGCTACTGGAGTGGGAGTCACCCACATTCCATTATAAAGCAAAAGGCCCCTCACATGTCCGGCCAGAAGGATAAACAGGTTGTGTTCAACACTTTATTCTACCTGTTCCTATGTCTTTATAGGGAAAGAACTTAAACAAACAATGGAAAGTAGTCATTCAGTCTTTTTTTTTTTTTTTTAAAATTTTTTTTTTTTTTGGGCAAAGAGAGACAGAGCATGAACGGGCGAGGGGCAGAGAGAGAGGGAGACACAGAATCGGAAACAGGCTCCAGGCTCTGAGCCATCAGCCCAGAGCCCGACGCGGGGCTCGAACTCACGGACCGCGAGATCGTGACCTGGATGAAGCCGGACGCTTAACCGACTGCGCCACCCAGGCGCCCCTCATTCAGTCTTTTTAATAGGGGCCACTGTTAAAATTCCTCCCCTTCCACTGGTATGGAAATCTTCCACACCTATTGGATTCAACAGTGGCCCCTAAAAGGGGAGGGATTAAAACAGGCTAAGAATTTAGTTTTACAGCAATTGGAGGCGGGTCATAATTGCACCTTCCACTAATCCTTGGAACACATCCGTTTTTACAATTCCTAAAAAAATCAGGTATTGTTTTTTGGAAGATTTTTTAGAGATTGTTCCATGACCTCAGAACTATTAACGCCATTATCCAACCTATGGGGGCATTACAGCCAGGCTTGCCCAACCCTGCTATTATTCCTTCAACATGGCCTTGTTTTAACAAAACAAGACAAAGAATGTTTTGCCTTCTCTCCACCTGTGACTAACAATCAAGAGCCTTTGTCTAGATATCAGTGGGGAGTATTACCTCAAGGAATGATTAGTAGCCCGACTATATGTCAATATTTCATTTAACACGCCTTACTGCCCACTCTATCTGTCTAATTTATCATTATATGGGTGATATTCTCCTTGCTGCTCCTACACGGACCTTACTTCTCACAATATATAAACACTTACAACTTTCCAGAGAAGAACAGGGGCTTCAAACAGCTCCTGAAAAAAGTTTCAAATGTGGGAGCCTTGGCAATATCTAGGACATATAGTCTTTGCTCTGACAATACGGCCTCAATGCCTCTCCTTAGATACTACTAATTCACATACCTTAAATGATTTTCAAAAAAACTTAGGAGCTATTTATTGGATTTGTCCCACTTTGGGAATTACTACAGGACAACTTTCTAATTTATTTAATATTTTAAAAGGGGACACTGTTTTAGACTCTCCTTGTAGTTTAACTCCCAAAGCAGAAAAAGAATTAATTATTATTGAACAGGCATTTAAAAACAGGCAACTGTGTCACTGATAGTTAGGTTACCCCATTTATCTATTTATATTTCCTACCCTTCATATGCCCACCAGACTTCTAGGCCAACTTATAAAGGAAATTCAATGTTTAGAATGGCTTTTTCTTTCCCACTCATTTAAGAAAACCCTCACTTCCTATATACAACAAATGACAGAATTACGGTTTAAGGGCAGATATCGCTGCCAACAACAGAATATGATCCTGATTTCATGTACCCTGGGGTGTCTTATGAATGCTTTCAACAGATTCTTAATCTTTAGAACTCCAAAGTGCTATGGCAGACTTTGTTGGCCAACTTGTATACTCTCTGAGATCAGATAAATTATTACAACAATTACCTCTTTTAAACATAACTTTACTCAAAAAAGTATCTACACAGCCAATTTCACAATCACTGTTTTCATGGATGGCTCTGGGAAAACTACTAAATCTGCTATTGTTTGGTTTGACCGATGATGGCATAAAGTAATCTCTAAAGGACAAACATCTACTCAAAGAGCAGAATTAAAGGCCACTATTATGGCTTTACAACAATTTCCTGACCAACCTATTAATATTGTAGCAAATTCTCAAATGTAGTTTATGTGATACACAATATAGAACAGGCTTCTGTTAGGGAATTAAAGGATTCCTCCTTACTGTTGTTATTTTTAACTTTACAAGCCTTACTAGATAAACGAGCACAACCTCTTTTTATCACTCACGTAAGATCACATTCAGGCTTACCTGAACCTTTAATAGAAGGAAATGAGATCGCAGACCAATTTGTTGGCTACAATATGGTTTTTTTTTTTTAATGTTTATTTATTTTTGAGAGAGAGA
>NW_024412394.1:83847792-83848799 GCF_014898765.1 Herpailurus yagouaroundi
GTTTTTTTTTTTTAATGTTTATTTATTTTTGAGAGAGAGAGAGAGAGAGTGTGTGAGCATAGTGGGGGGAGGGGCAGAGAGAGAGGGAGGCAGAATCTGAAGCAGGCTCCAGGTTCTGAGCTGTCAGCCCAGAGCCCAACGTGGGGCTTGAACCCATGAACTGTAAGATCATGACCTGAGCTGAAGTTGGACACTTAACTGACTGAGCCACCCAGGCACCCCAACAATATGGCTTTTAAAACTGCTTAATTACCTCACAACTTTTTTCATCAAAAATTTAAGTCTCTTATTAAACAATTCCCTCTTACAGTTACTCAAGCTAAATAAATTGTTGCTGCCTGCCCTGATTGTCAATAGAAATCAGGAGGACAAAAACAATGGGGAACAAACCCCAGGGATTAAATGCAAATTAGCTTTGGTAAACTGATATTACACACTCTGAACCATTTGGGTATCACAAATATATCCACATGTCTGTAGACACCTCTTCAGGATTTATAATGGCTTCTCTTCACACTGGAGACAATACAAACTATATCATTCATCATTTTTTACCTGCATTTTCACTAGCTGTAAACCTCAACAAATTAAAACTGACGATGGGCCTGGATATCTTTCCTCCATGGTAAAGGAATTCCTCTAAAACTGGAATATATGACACATTATGGGTATAGCAAATAATCTTACTAGACAAGCTATTATAAAATCTACACTTGCTACTTTAAAACAAATGCTTCACAAACAAAACAGGGGAAATTTACATAATGCCTCCCCCAGGAATTCACTATATAAAGTCTTAGGGTGCCTGGGTGGTTCAGTTGGTTAAGCGCTGACTTTAGCTCAGGTCATGATCTTGTGGTCTGTGAGTTCAAGCCCTGGGTCAAGCTCTGTGCTGGCACCTCAGAGCCTGGGGACTACTTCGGATCCTGTGTCTCCCTCTCTCTGCCCCTCCCCCACTCTCACTCTGTCTCGCTCTCTCAAAAATAAATAAACATTAAAAAAAAATT
>NW_024412394.1:83849199-83873769 GCF_014898765.1 Herpailurus yagouaroundi
AGAACTGTTCCCAGGGGCGCCTGGGTGGCGCAGTCGGTTAAGCGTCCGACTTCAGCCAGGTCACGATCTCGCGGTCCGTGAGTTCGAGCCCGGCGTCAGGCTCTGGGCTGATGGCTCAGAGCCTGGAGCCTGTTTCCGATTCTGTGTCTCCCTCTCCCTCTGCCCCTCCCCCGTTCATGCTCTGTCTCTCTCTGTCCCAAAAATAAATAAACGTTGAAAAAAAAATTAAAAAAAAAATTGTGATTCCCATGGCCTCATAGCTGCCAAATGGCATTTTGCACCATATTGGAGCTCAAATATCAGAGCCAAAGTGCTACTTAAAGACATACAAGGACATTCATGGAAAGGACCTTATGAACTGATAACATGGGGAAAGGGATGTGCGCATGTTCTTCTCCCATCAGGACCACACTGGGCACCTGTCCATCTGATTCAACCATACCATGAGTTGGATGGATCAGCCCTTCACTCCTCTTCCACAGATGGCCAATTTGTCACTACAAGGACAATAGGGGAGACCATGCCCATGAATGACCAAGGCAAATAATGTCACCTGGAGACAACTTAAGAAGCTTGATCAACATGCCACTGAAGTCATGCGCCATGTCAGAGTGCCATCAACCCCAGAAAAGAGGTTTTTAGCATATTTAGCTATGGATTCTCAAAACTTGGCTAAAATAATGATTTGTTTAATCCTTTTTTTTTTTTTAAATACAGACTGCTATTGTTTCTTCATCACTCTCTTGGGCTCATGTCATAGGTCCCCCTTTTCTTTAGGCCAGGTACATGATGGGATGCAGACCCACCATTAAGCAGTAGTGATTCTCCTTGGACTGGAGGCATCTGGCTTCAGCCAAAAGGTCCTCTTACTGAATGGAGAGATTGGCTGAATCTGAATACTTCTGTTCCTTTTGTGTCACCTTTCCCTCCTATTTGTGTAACCACTACGAACACTTCTGGATGTTTAAAAGTCACAGCACAGACATATCTTCACTACATGCCTGAAAAAAAAGACCATAAAGCGAATCTGACATTAGTTTCAGTAGCCTCCTTTGCTACATCCACCTGCACCAATGATTCCTATCTGCCCCCCATGATCATTGCCAAATAAAGAAGAAAGGGTCCCCTAGTAGATCTTCAGTCATCTGGCAGCCCTGCCAGACCTCCCTTGCCAATAAAGAGGAACTGATGCAAAATCTTACTCTCATTAACTCAGGTCCTAAAGGACACTTAACCTCAACAGGCAAACCTATTCGGTTTTCAGAACCTAGCAACTCCTCCATCCTTTGGACTTTCAGGACCAATATTAAGAATTGAAAACAAAGATTCACGTAGCCAATGGAGTTACAACTTACGGTGTCTTAGCTTTCCCTTTTTGTTACACAATCTCTCTCATGGGTATTATGCTAATAATAGTGGTACCTTTTACATGAATCTCACACAGAATGTCTCAGACAGTGTCATGATCTGTACATCTCATCTCTATGTTTTCATAATTTCCACTAAGCCAGTTAATATAACATGTGACAACCCATATTATGTTTTTGAAGTACCTCCTCTAGCTTGGTACACGGCCTGTATCAGCCATTATAATATTATGAAACTTTCTATCTTATATATGTTTATCTTAAAAAGACAGCCTCAAATTTGGCCGCCAGTAAATCTACACTTGATCTTAGCCAAAAGACTGAGAAGCGATAGCTGCCAGTAAATCTCACATGGCCCTGGGAAGGGTCCAACGGTGTCACTGAATTAACCCAAGCCATTTCTAAGTGGAGACCTACAAGATTTGTTGGATGGCTCATTGTCTTGCTTATCTCAGCGGTTGTCATCTTAGCCACAGCCTCTGTTACAGCGGTCTCCCTGAAAGAGCTTATCCATGCTGCTAACGTAGTCAGTCACATAATGACTAATATCACCGAAGCGATGATTACTGAAGTACAGATTGATAATGGTATCATGCAGAGACTGCAAGCTGCAGGAACAGCACTTGAACGGATGGGGGACCACCAACAGGCACTTGTTGATTGTCAAAATATTCAATGTGACTGGCAACAGGACAAAATCTGTGTCACTCCCTTACAATATAACATGTCTCAACATTCCTGGGGTTTAGTAAAAAAAACACCTACAAGGAACTTTTTCCACCAATTTACAATCTGAGATTGATGCTCTGTCTTCGCAGCTGCATCAACAACTCTTAGATATTCAACAGGGAACACAGATACGAGTTGAACGGGAGTTACCTGACGATGAGAAATGGTTGAATCCAACCAACTGGTTCCATGGTCTCAATTTAGGTATTTGGATTACTGGAGTTCTCTGCTTGTTAATATTTTTTGTATTTCTCATAGCCCTCTGAAGGATCGACACCATAGTGGCCCCCTCAAGATGTCGTGAACAATGAGTGATTGCCCTCCTAAACTCCATGAACAAGGAGATTCTTCAAACCAAAAAAAAAAGGGGGATGTGGGAAATCAAATAGTTATGTCCTGGGTTATGGGGATTATAGGGAACACATTGCAAAACAGAACACTGCTTTCTGGCCTTGCTGAAAACAGCGGGCAGTGCTTCGCTTATCTAGTTAATATATATCTCCGGTTAGGTCCTGCTTATGCTCATAAATTCCTCCGACCATGTTATCGCATGGAATATTTTATCTTTTCTTAACTTGTTCCTCCGTATGTTTTCAATACGTTCTTACTAGCACGTAGCCCACTGACGTTTTGCGTAATGTTTCCCTGAATGTATGCTTAATAAATACAGGAGCTCGAGAGCAGCTCAGGGAGACTTCCTTAGCCTCTCTCTCACCATTCTTGACTTGCAGGTTGAGTAATCTTTTCTGCCATCCTCAGCTTTGCTGGACAAAGCCGAAAGCTGAACCCACATTGTTACAATAGCTGAACTCAGACATCTTGTGAAGGTGGGGACGCAGAAGTGGAGGGGCCACTTCTCAGCAAGTCTTGTTGTTTGAGCTCAACTGATACTGTTAGGCCACTTTAAATAAAACCCATTTATTTAGAAACCAAAAGTGATTATTCAGGCCAACATTTTTGGAATCACTTAAATTCCATATATAATTCATCTCAATTAAAAACTTAGAATTACAACATTTTTAAAAGTTATTACATAAAGATCTTTTAAAAAGTTGTTGATATTGCTTGGAATTTACCCTTTGATTTTGTCTTGGCCAATCTTGCTAGAGGTTTATGGATTTTACGTATGTTTTCAGAGAACAAGCTATATTTTTTTGCTTATTTTTGAGCTTTTTCAGCTCTTTAAGTTTATAGGTTTCATTATTTCTTTACTTCTAGTGTCTTTTTTTTTTTTTTTTGAACGTTTATTTATTTTTGGGACAGAGAGAGACAGAGCATGAACGGGGGAGGGGCAGAGAGAGAGGGAGACACAGAATCGGAAACAGGCTCCAGGCTCCGAGCCATCAGCCCAGAGCCTGACGCGGGGCTCGAACTCACGGACCGTGAGATCGTGACCTGGCTGAAGTCGGACGCTTAACCGACTGCGCCACCCAGGCGCCCCTAGTGTCTTAAATTTCATCATCTCTCTCTAGTTTCCTAAAGTAGAATTGTAGGTTATTAATTTTGGATATTTCCTAATATAATTTTTTATAATATATACACTTAATGCTATAAATTTTCTTCTAAGGACCATTTTTACTATATCTTATTAATTTTCATTAGCTGTATTTTTATTTCAACTTTACTCAAAATATATTTTAATTTCTTTTGAGACTTTTCGTTTGAACTCCATGTTATTTAGAATACCATGTGTGTTCTTTAATCTCTCAATGTTTGGGGTTTTCTAATCAGTTTTCTGTTATTATTTCTAGTTTAATTCCATTGTGGTCTCAGAACACAGTTTGTCTGAAATTTGTGTTTTAAATTCTCTATGTATGAAAATAATAAAAATGAAAAGAAAACTTTAAAAAGTTGAAAATAATAAAATACAGAAAATAAACAGAAACTTTTTGGCAAGATTAAAAAGATAGATAAACCTCTAGCAAAGTTAATCAAGGACAAAACAGTGGAAGGAAGGAAGGAAGGAGAAAGAAAAGGAAAGAAAAGAAGGAAGAGAGAAATAAAAAAATGAGAGAGAGGAGACATGAATTCCCATGGCACAAATGAAAGAGGGATCATCGCCACAGCTCCCATGGACATTCAAAGAACAAAGAGGGAATGGTATGAATAACTCTTCCCCCAAAATTATTAACTAAATTAAACAGACCAATTTATTGAAAGACACAAGCAACCAAAACTTACTCAAGGAGAAAAGAATAACCTTAATAGCCCTGTATCTATTAAAGAAATTAACGTCATAATTTAAAATCTTGCAAAAAAGAAACACTCAGATCCAGATGATTTTACAGGCAAATTCTACTGAACAATTAACAAAGAACAACAATTCTCCACAATCTCTTCTCAAAAACAGTACCAGAGGGAACATTTCTCAATACCAAAACCAGATAGAGATATTAAAAGGGGGGGGGAACCCTACAGAATAATATAATAATAACATAGATACAAAAATCCTTAACAAAATAGTAACAATCCAGGAATATGTAAAGAGACTAATATATCTCTACTAATATAGTAAAGAGACTAATATATCACTACTAATATATCACTACACTAATATATCACTAATATATCATTACCAGTGGTGTTCATTCCAGAAATACAAACCTGGTTCAATATTCTAAAATCAATTAATGCAGTCATCACATCAATATGCTAAACAAGAAAAATCTTATGTCATATCAATAGATACAGAAAAAGCATTTGATAAAATTCAATACCCATTCATGATAAAAAAAAAAAACCTCTCAGCAAACTAGGAACACAGGGGGAATACCTCAACTTAATAAAGGATATCTACAAAAAAATGTACAGCTAACAGTATATATAATAGTGAGAAACTAGGTATTTTCTTCTTAAGGTATGGTAGAAGGTAAGGATGTCCTTTCACTACCATTCAACATTTTATTGGAAGTCCTAGCCACTGCAATGAAACAAGGTAAATAAATAAAATATATACAGACAGTAAAGGAAAATCTGCAGATGACATGATTCTCTATGTAGAATTCAGCAAGTACACTAAGGTTGTACAATACAAAGTCAATATATAAAAGTCAATTGCTGGGGTGCCTAGGTGACTTTGTTGGTTGAACCCCCAACTCTTGATTTTGGCTTGGGTCATGATCCCAGGGTCTTTGGATCAAGCCCCATGTTGGGCTCCGTGCTGAGTGTGGATCCTGTTTGAGATTCTCTCTCTCTCTCTCTCTCTCTCTCTCACTCTCTCTCTTTCTCTCTCTCTCTCTCTCCCCCTCTGCCCTCCTCTCCCACTTGCATTCTTGCTCTAAAAAAAAAAAGTCAATTGCTTTCCTATACAATAAACAATTGGAATTAGAAATGGAAAAAAATACCATTTATAATAGCACCAAAAACCTGAAATGTTTGGGTATAAAAATCTAACAAAACATGTATGGATGTGTGGGTGGAAAACTACATAAAATGATGAAAATAATCAAAATGATTAAAATATATGGATGGATAGTCCATGGTAATTCATTGGAAGGTTCATTATTGTTCAAATGTCAGTTCTTCCCAACTTGAACTATTTATTCAAAGCAGACTCACAATGAAAAATCTCAGTAATCTTTTTGTAAATATTGACAATCTGTGCTATTATTAATAAATACTAAATTACTAATTTAAATTAATAATAATAACTGATAATTATATATTGTATGATCCCATTTAGGTGACATTCTCAGAAAGACAAAACTATAGAAATGGTAAACAGATCAATGAAGGAGGGGAGGATTGGTAGATGAAGGAGGAGGATGTTTTAGGTTAAACTATCATGTATGATAATGTCATGGTGGATATATTACACTATGCATTGAAATTTACAGCACAAAGAATAAACTTTAATATATTAAATTTTTAAAAAATTGCTTCGAAGTTTGGGAGCCCCCTGGATGGAATGCAAACTGTGATGTTACAAAATTATGAATACTCTCACAAAAAGGTTTGAGGACAAAGGATGCTAACCTAAGTAACTGTGGAAATGAGCGGAGACCTTTAGTCTCCGCTAGTATATCAACACTATAGTCTAGTTGGCAACATTGCTTTCCATAGGAGTATGGGTTAGGAATTCTAAAATCACTGTACATATGCTGGAATTGAATAACTAATTAAATGCATGGTGGACAGTAAGAGGTTTCTCTCTTTTGTGATAAGAGATTGCAGACAAGCAAAGGGAGAAGGCTAGGATAGTGTATGTTGTAATAGATCAGAGTTGGAGACATCAGTATGAATTTATGTTTAGTTTAATATAGATACAGGTGGCTACTTATAGAAATATTTAGAGAAACATGGGTTAGTATATATATATATGTGTGTTTTTCCTGATCTGTCAATGGCAAGGGCCTAGGAGAAAGGACATCTGGTAGTAAAGAGCAGATCCAGTGAGTGCCTATTTCTTGGTTTCTAACTTTATTCATCAGTACAAGGAACCGAGGCTTGTTGGAGGAATGGCTGATTCTAAGACTGGAGAAAGAAACACACCTGGTAAACCTGGAGCATTACATGGTACCAGAAAGCAAGAAGTGCTCCAACCACCACCACCACCACCCCCAATGAAACAAAACAAACAATGAAAAAAAACTTACATGAAACATGAAAAACAATAATGTAGATATATCAAAGAGGCCTAGGAACCAATGGAAAGAGCTCCGTATAATTAAGGCTGGAACAATTTGAGCAAAAAAAGAAAAATAGCACAGTATTGGATTAAATCCAAAATGTGAAACAAATATTCATGAGTTTATCCTGACATAAATAGATGATTGAATAAATAACTCTCCCCCCAACACACCGTAACTGTGGAGTGTGCAGGGTGACTCCTTCCCAAGGGAACAATATGGAAGGGGGGGGAAGGGAGAAAAGGAATAAGTTCACAATGGAGAAACCTCACAAATATTACCTCAGCCAGCTGATCAAAGTTAACATCAACAGTGATGTCATAAAAAAAAAAAACAACAGTGATGTCATGTTGACAGTATGCACACTTGATATGATGTCATGAGAGTGATACTTTACCTGTGTGGTCTTCTCCCAACCCCAAAATCTCATCCTAACCATGAGAAAAATGTAATACAAACCTCAATTGAAAGACGTTTTGCAAAATATCTGACCAGTATTCCTCAAAACATTTGCAGTCTTCAAAATTAGTGAAAACCTAAGAAACTATTTTTTAAAATAATTTTTTAATGCTTATTCATATTTGAGAGAGAGAGAGAGAGGGAGAGAGAGAGAGAGAGAGAGAGAGAGAGAGAGAGAGAGAGACAGTGTGCCAATGGGGAAGGGACAGAGAGAGAGGGAGATACAGAATCTGAAGCAGGTTCCAGGCTCTGAGTTGTCAGCACAGAGCCTGACCTGGGGCTCGAACGCAGAAGCCATGAGATCATGACCTGAATTGAAGGCAGATGCTTAACTGACTGAGCAACCAGGCATCCCCAAACCTAAGAAACTATTACAGTCAAGAGCATCTAACAGAGACATGCCAGGTAAATGTAATTCTAAAGGATATCCTGTAACAACAACAAAAAAGAACACAAGGTGAACACTGAGAAAATCCTAATATTTTGTTAATACTGACATATCAATGTTGGCTCATTAATTGTGACACATGCATTATACTAGCATTACATGTTAAGAGCTCTACATACATCCTCTACTTTATGTAAATATGAAGCTATTCTAAGTATTTAAAAGAAAATGAGATACTGTGTCTAACCACAATGGGTTCTAGTAGTCTAAAGCTGAAAAACAAATGTACGTTTACTGTTACATTAGCCAAAGTTGATCAATATCTACAAGTTTGAGCATACTGAGCCAATGACATAGTAGATCCTCACTAGATTCAATGGGGGACTCCCTCATGACCAATGAACAATAGGATGTGTTCTAACCAATGAAGTATAGATTTATATACTGATACCTACCTTTTTCTGGGTCCAAGTTTCAATCCTTTAATTATACTAACCACAATAAACTTTCTTTAAAAAATTTTTTTTAATGTTTTATTTATTTTTAAGACAGAGAGAGAGACAGAGCATGAGTGGGGATGGGGTAGAGAGAGAGGGAGACACAGAATCTGAAGCAGGCTCCAGGCTCTGAGCTGTGAGCACAGAGCCTGACGCGGGGCTCAAACTCATGAACTGTGAGATCATGACCTGAGCTGAAGTCGGATGCTTAACCAACTGAGCCACCCAGGTGCCCCTAAAATTTACTTTCACTGTTTATTTTTGAGAGAGAGAGACAGAGTGCGAGCAAAAGAGGGGCATAGAGAGAGGGAGACACAGAATCCAAAGCATGCTCCAGGCTCTGAACTGTCAACACAGAGCCTGATGCAGGGCTCTAATCCATGAACCGCGAGATCATGACCTGAACTGAAGTCAGATGCTAACCAACTGAACCACTCAGGCGCCCCAACCTTACGTTTGTTGATGGAGCTCTCATCCTTGACTTGTGGTCTGTTTGTACATTAAATTTTTATGGGGAGAACACTGTGTCACCAGGATTTGAAACACATCATTAGTGGGCAACTCACTCGATTTGTGACTAGTCTATTTGCCCTCTGTATTGTCTCCCCATCTCCCAAGACATACAGACCAGAATTGGCCAAAACATTGACTAAAAGTCTGTTGATCTGCGTCATTTCTATTACCTTCATAAATGGGGTGGGGAGGGGAGGGTGTCTCTGAATTCAAAAGAGTCAACAATCCCTGGAAGGGAATCCCAATTCTAACAGGTATATTCACTGTATTTTAATTTTTGTGCTGATTGCCTTATAATAGTTAACATATTGCTGAACTCATCTTGAAAAAGAGCAATTGAAGGATTTCTAGAAAAAATATTACTCTCTCTTGGGGCACCTGGGTGGCTCAGTCAGTTAAGTGTCCAACTTCAGCTCGGGTCATGATCTTGTGGTTTGTGAGTTCAAGCCCCACATTGGGCTCTGTGCTGACAGCTCGGAGCCTGAAGCCTGCTTCAGATTCTGTGTCTCCTGTTCTCTCTGTCCCTCCCCCACTTGTGCTCTGTCTCTCTATGTCTCTCAAAAAATAAATAAACATAAAAAAAATTTTTTAAAGAAAAAATATTACTCTCAATTTAAAAAATATGTTGATCTCTTAAGAAAAATCTTTTCTTCTAAAATTTATTTTCCAAGTAAAAGGACTTTGAGTCAAGTTAGTGGCCATGTTTAAAATGTTACTGTACAAAAGTTAATATCACACTAGGAAAAAAGATTTGCTAACAGAACTCTAGAACTTTAAAGAAACCTTAAAGTTTTAGTGAATGGGGTACATATGTAAAAACAGTTCAAGTGATATCCCCAAATTTAGTAAATATTTAAAAATCATATTGGGTTGATACTATCTTCTTGATTTTCTCATAGTTGTAAAATAATGTTAACATAATACTACAGTTTAAACAAGACATAAAGTTGTATTATTAGAGACACCTGAACAGATAGGCTAACCTTACTTCAACCAAATATTAGGATTAGGAACATATAAATATATGTGTTTAAGGGAAATTTAAATTATAATAGCCAGTTTCTTTATAAAAGGGATTGATTCTTATAATTTGTTTTTTAGATATTTTAGGAATAGCAATATTTCTTCCCAGAAATTTTCCCAGAAAATAGCAATTTTCTTACCATCTCAATTCAAGGAGAAACTATATGCTCAACTCATATTAGATTCAATGAAGACATAATTGTATCAGAAAAACTTAATAATCTTTGTATTTATTTAAGTCAGCATAATCAAAATTGAAATATTTTCTTAAACTTACAGAGAAAAATCTAACATCCATTCCATAGTATACAAGTGGATTGTATAAATCATTAAGGAAAAGAAATAACCCAATAGGAAAACAGGTAAAGAAATCAAATGGGCAATTAATCCAAGTGAGAGGAAATGGGTAAAAATCATTTTCAAAGTTGTTGACCTTACTAAAAAAAATTAACAAATATAACAATTAAAATTTTATTTCATCAGTTAGAATGGCAAAGATTATAACACTTTATAATAGCATCGCTGAGAATTGCTGGGTGTGCAAATTTATACAAAAAGAGCAGTAGTATACTTCCTTCCTTAAGTTTCATGAGATAACATCTCTCAGAGTTTAAAGTTGTATACATATATATATATATATAGAGAGAGAGAGAGAGAGAGAGCTAAAGGAAACAGTTTCTTATTGCAGATAAACATTTTTTTAATTTAGCAAGTATTTATTGGCAACTATTTTTTGCCAGACATTACATGAAATACTAGGAATAAAATGGTAAATGATATAAAACTTTGTAAGTGTTACATAATAAACACTTAACCAAGTAAAATTTATTTTTATTTTTATTTTTTGAGAGAGCAACAGGGAGTGAACAGGGGTGGGGCAGAGAGAGAGACAGAGAGAGAGACAGTGGTTCCGAAGACAGCTCTGCCATGACGCAGCCAGCCAGACGTAGGCTGGATTCCAACTCAGGAGTGAGGTCACTACCTGAGCCAACATCAATCGCTCAAACTACTGAGTCACCCAGGTGCCCCTAACCAAGTAAAATTTTAAAGATCTGGTTGACATTGTTGATTCCTGAAATGGGCAGCATCCCGTCAAGCAAGTAGTGGGCTACAGAAAAGGAAAGGCTCTTAAAGGTATAGATAGAGTGGAAAAAAAAGAAAATTATTAGCAAAGGTCCTTTGTTTTAGGAAAAGGTTGCCCTCCTAATGGAAATGGGAGGATTGGGTCAGCAAATTTCCTAGTGCTGTTCCGGGAATTCCCATGTTGATTGGTTAAAGGTATATACCTGGGGGGTTAAAACTGCAGTGAGTTTAGGGATTAAGCCTTGGTTGTTTACAGACTTGGGACCTTAACCTAAGCGATGCCATTTTGGGCCTGCAGTTTTCTTTTTAACATAACGATTACATTTAAAATGTCCATGCTATGGGGCGCCTGGGTGGCGCAGTCGGTTAAGCGTCCGACTTCAGCCAGGTCACGATCTCGCCGTCCGTGAGTTCGAGCCCCGCGGCGGGCTCTGGGCTGATGTCTTAGAGCCTGGAGCCTGTTTCCGATTCTGTGTCTCCCTCTCTCTCTGCCCCTCCCCCGTTCATGCTCTGTCTCTCTCTGTCCCAAAAATAAATAAACGTTGAAAAAATTTTAAAATGTCCATGCTATGAGGCTGGTTTATATATACTCATAAATTTAGCTGATGGTGGAAAAATCGATATGATTAGAGCAGGAATGGCCTTTGCAGAGGAACTGTGTTACCTGGCTCTGTTTGAACTGGGTCAAAACCTTTGGACTGGGGAAGACAGCAATTGCTTGAGAAGTCAGCAAGACTGAGAGTTGAAGATTTTCTAAAAATAAAATCAGTAGTCAGTTTAATGGATAACCCAAAGTAGCTTAACTTGTTCCCACCCATAGAAAATACTTTTCTTTCCTTCAACTCATGAAGTTGCTCCCCTTAACTTTTCTTCATTATCCACACCCCCTTGTTTTCACCCTACCAGTGGAAACACTAAGTTTCTACCTGAATCTCTGCTCCCTGAATTGCAATTCTTCAATCTCAAATAAATGCTCACTTGTCTCTTATATGGCTCTTTATTTTCAGGTTGAAATTCTGTCATCCATGGAGAGAACAACATAAACAATGTACTGGCATTTAAAAAACATTTATCAATTTCTCAGGATAAACACACAGGATTAAAGTACATGTTACAAAAGCAAATTGAAGAACTGTATAATATAATTTCATTTTAGTAAAAGAAATTTAAGGATGCATCTGAAAGAATCTGAAGGGTATCTACCAAAATTTTGTCACTAAGTTGTTAGTTATTTATTTGTATTATCATTAAGAACACTGGTCTAAATGAATGAATGAAGGAGTAAGGAGATAAGTTAATCGGGGCTAGATTATTGAACATTTAACCCCCTGCTTTCTAAACAGTATTATTCTTTACATTTTTTTCCCCAAATAGCATGATCAGAAAACTATGTTAAGAAAAGCTATTAATAGACCCTTGCATAGAAAAATCATTATGATTTGCTTGCATAGTCTTTAAGGTATAGTAAATCTAAAATATTAGTAGCTATTTTACCATTAGCTCTTTGAGGGGCAGGGAACAGGGGGACTTCCTCAAAACTTGCAATTAAGCCCCCCTGTTAATTTATCGTTTCTGCGTTTTAGCTGGGATCCAGTGCCTTCTCCCTCTCGCCACATGGTGGCAGCACCTGCACACTGCCGCTCATTCCTCCTGCACACGATTGTAGTCAAAGCCTTGATCCTGCAGTATGATTAGAGGGGCATGTCTGAAAGAGACCTCTGCGCCAGAACCACTAACGTGGCATGCAATGACTTCCTATGAAGATACTCTCTGTCACAGAAGAAAATAGTATCTAACTTTTGATTGCCGTGTATCAAAATTATACATATTTGAGAACATATTAACTTTTAGAAAAATCTCACCAACAATTTAGTAGTCTTTAGAATAAATTTCCGTAATAGTCATGCTTTCTACAGTCATTGTGCTTTTTTTTTTTTTTTTTTTTGTCTTAGGAGATCTAGTGATCCTAATTCTCAATTTACTCCTGCTGTCCTTTATTGAAAAGAAAGGTAAAATATGATTCATGTGGTGTCTGGGGAAGAATGGGTGAAGTTGGGAGAAGAGCCCTTTTAAGGTGTTATATTTTCGTTTCAGAAATTTGAGTGTCGCCGTGTGAATGTGCCTGTAGAAAGGATAGCACATAATTTTCATGTTTACCATTCTCTTCCTGGAATTTATTTGTTCTGGAATGAATGAATACATTAATCATGGTCTCGTATTCACCATCCGATGGTTCACCTTTCCTGGAGCTGATGTTTTGATTAATCCTTAATATAGAATGATACTTAAAATTATTCACAAAAGTAACTTCTAAAATGGACTTGCCTTTTAAAAAATATCTGTAGCATATGTATTAAATGTTAATTAAAAAAACCATCTTTCAAGACTTTTACATTGGTTCTCTTACAGTATGGGAACGTGCTACGGTAAACACAGTTTTTGTTTCACCTGTTAAATTTGTAGCGCGTAGTGAGCACATTGTGTGAGATGACTGTATGTTCACGTAATACCAATGAAAAATTATTGGGTCAAGTAAAATTTAGGAAGTATGTCTTCTGGTCAGACATTCCAAATTTTAGTTTTACTCACCTAGGTCATCTTCCCAAGCGACTTAAATTATTTAAAATGTAGTTTGCTAATTCATTTAAAAAAAAGTGTGAGCTTTGGGAGGTGGAGTAGAGGGCTTTCTTACCATTCCTGGCTCTTCCTCCCATGGCAGTTGAACTCTGCCTTTTAATGTTGAAAAGTCTTTCTCCCCCAAACTTTACTGAGATATAATTGATCTATTATATTGTGTAGGTTTAAGGTGTACGACACGATGATTTAATACACACATACATTGCAAAATAATGCCCACAATGACCACATTCATTGCTTCACATAATTATCTCTATTTTGTACATACATGTTGTGAGAACATTTAAATGTATTCTCTTAGCAACTTTCAAGTACATAATATAGTATTGCTAGCTGTAGTCACCACGCTGTACATCAGATCCCCAGAAATTATTTGTCTTATAGCTGGGAGTTTGTACTTTTCGGCCACTACCTCTACCTCTCAGGCCCTGCCTTGCCATTCTGTTCTCTGCTTCTGTGGGGGTCAAGAAGTTTTCAGCCATTCTTCTTTAAATATACTTTCTGTTTCTTTCACGTTCTCTTCTGACGAAAGTCCCATAATAAGAATATTATTTCTTTTCATTGTGTTTCATAATTCCCATTTTTGCTTTCTTCACCTTGCTTCACTTTTCTTTTTGCTCCTGTGACTGTTAACTTCCAATGTCCTATCCCTCACTCAGGTGGCTGATCCTTTCTTCTGCTTGGTTGGGTCTATTTTTGAAACTCTATATTAGATTCTTCAGTTCAGTTCTTATATTTTTTGACTATAGGATTTCCGTTTTTTTCCTTAACCTTTTTTTTTAGTGACTGCTATTTTCTTGTTGAACCTCCCATTTTTCCCCCTTTGCCTGAGCACTTTTTTTTTTAATTTTATTTTTAATTTTTTAAAAATTTACATCCAAATTAGTTAGCATATGGAGCAACAATGATTTCAGGAGTAGATTCCTCAATGCCCCTTCCCCATTTGGCCCATCCCCCCACCCATAACCCCTCCAGTAACCCTCAGTTTGTTCTCCATATTTATGAGTCTCTTCTGTTTTGTCCCCCTCCCTGTTTTTATATTATTTTTACTTCCCTTCCCTTATGTTCATCTGTTTTGCCTCTTAAAGTCCTCATATGAGGGGAGTCATATGATTTTTGTCTTTCTCCGACTAATTTCACTTAGCATAGTACCCTCCAGTTCCATCCACGTAGTTGCAAATGGCAAGATTTCATTCTTTTTGATTGCTGGGTAATACTCCATGGTATACACATACCACATCTTTACGCATTCATCCATCGATGGACATTTGGGCTCTTTCCAAACTTTGGCTATTGTTGATAGTGCTGCTATAAACATGGGGGTGCATGTGTCCCTTCGAAACAGCACACCTGTATCCCTTGGATAAATGCCTAGTAGTGCAATTGCTGGGTCATAGGGTAGTTCTATTTTTACTTTTTGAGGAACCTCCATACTGTTTTCCAGAGTGGCTGCACCAGCTTGCATTCCCATGAAACTCCCATTTTGTTCATGATTTTTTCCCCCTCTAATGTCATTTAGTTGTCTGTTTTCTTGTAGTTGCTTGCAGTTTCTTGTAGTGCTTGTAGTTTTCTTGTAGTCTCTAAGCTTGCTTAAGAGAATTATTCTGAATTATTTATCTGACAGTTCATCGTTCTCCATTTCTTTAGAATCAGTTATCAGAGCTTTATTAGTTTCCTTTGATGGTGTCATATTTACTTGAATTTTTGTGATCCTTGATTTCTTGTGTTAGCCCCATTTGAGTAATGGGGCTTTTCTTCCAGACTTTATAGGTTTGCTTTGGTAGAGACAGTTCTTCACCAGTCAGCTCTGTTTAGGATTCTGGGTAAATGTCACTGGTAATGTCTTTGGCCAGGTAGGTCTTGCTATTATGGTCTTTTTTGAGGGGACGCAACCGTGAACTCTGAGGAGGGGTATACAGAGGTGTTGAGGGGTTAGGACTGCTAACTTATTCCCTACCCGGTGAGGCTGTGCCATGGGCTTCGTGATTGGATTCTCTGGTCAGGCTTACTAGATGGCTGGGACTGAGTACTATCTTCAGTGGTAGTTGGGGCTATGAATTAGCTTCCTTGCTTTGGCAGATTAGCAGGCCAGGGGCCAAGGCCTGTATAGCTCGTTTTTGGGGACCCAAATCAGGTCTGAGTACACTGAATCCCTGGAGCCACTGGTTTTGCTCTGCAGAAGGGCTGTGCTCTCTGTTCAAGTGCCACTGTACATAGGGGTGTTGAATGGAGGTCACAGCCTCTCATGTGCCCTGGTTAGGTTTCCTGGTTAGACAGGCTGAAAGCTATATTTGGTAATGAGTGGGACTATGAATTATATTCCCTACCCAAGCACAGTGGGAGAAGCAGCTCTAAAATTTTCTTTTCTTTTCTTTTCAATCTTTTTTAAAAAAGTGTTTATTTTTGAGAGAGAGAGAGAGTGTGTGTGTGTGAGAGAGAGAGTGCGAGAACGAGTGGGGAAGAGCAGAGAAAGGGAGACACAGAATCTAGGCTTCAGTGTCTGAGCTGTCAGCACAGAGCCCAATAACCACCTGGAACCCACGAACCATGAGATAATAACCTGAGCCGAAGTCAGAGAGGCTTAACCACCTGAGCCACCCAGGTGTTCTCTCTTTTCTTAACTCAAGCCAACCCACACTCCAAGTTTCCTGGTTGAACGGGGCCACTGGTTCAGCTTTGCAAACTATTGGCTCTGTCTGCATTTCTTTCCACTTGAGTGCCACTGAGCCAACTGGGCCATGTAGCTTTCAGGTGTTTTTGTTAGCCCTTTTGGTCAGATGGGGCTGGGAGACATTCACCACAGCAGGTGGGGATTATGTCTTTAGCCCCCTTGCGTTGGTGGCTATTCTCTCTCAGCCTTGGCTGTGGATTAATCTCCTTGCCCCTGTATAATAGGAAAGGAAGTCTTCATGTCTGGTACTGGCTTTGCTCTAGGGGAGACCTGCTCCATCCACCTGCCTCTTAGACTCATTACTTCTGGGTTGCACAGCTTTCAGAAGTTAACACCAGCCCTTCTGGTTAGATGGGGCTGGAAGGAACTCTCCCTGTGGGTGGAGCTGTGACTCAGTACCTTTCCTGGGTGTGGGCAAACAGGGTCCTAGAGCCACAAAATTCCCTGTTAGAGGATCTGAATCAGCAGATCTGCACGCTACCTAGATCCCTCGTCAAAGTACACCCCTGAATTGGTTTTGGACATGAGCAAAGCTTCTGGTTGGGATCACTCCTTGGGCACTGAAGGTATGAACTTGATCTGTCAAGATCCATATATTGGTTATTGCAAATCTTCCCTCCTTCTCTGTCACAGTTAGATTCCCAGGGGCTAGGCCCCCAGATTTCCCTGCAGTCCCTGTAGCATAAGATCAGAGCAGAGGCCTCCACAATGTGGCCCACAATGCTGGGGGAGGCTGGCTGTCACCTCTACGTTCTCTTTTCTCACTGGAGGAACAGGAGGCCAGGCAAGACCTCTTCATGTTGTGCTATGCTGGCCTGGGGGAGGGGCAATGCAGTCCAAATTCAGCAACTTCTCTTACCTTCAATGGTAGTCTGGCTCGGTCTCTGGGGTGCAGGGGGGTACCTCGGCCTTACCTCTGGGTTCTAGGATTCTCTCAGTGGTAGCTTACTATTCTTGAATAGATGTTAGTTGTTCTTATGAGGGGGAGCAAATCAAGAACAAGCTATGTCACCATCTTGGTGATGTCCTTCTCCCTATACCACATTTTCTTCATCCATTCATTTGTTGATGAACACTTAGGTTGTTTCCATACCTTAGCTATTGTGCACAATGTTGCGATGAACATGAGGGTGCAAGTATCTCTTTCAGATAACGATTATATTTCCTCCAACTATATACCCAAAAGTGGCCTTGCTGGATCCTGTGATAGTTCTATGTTCAATTTTTTAAAGAGCCTCCATACTATTTTCCATAGTTGCTGCACCAATTCTGGTGGCAGGGGGAGGGGGAGGGGTAGTATCTCCCATAGGAGTGGGATTCCTGCCTCTCCCCAGCAGCAACAGAACTTTCCTTTGTATCAGGGCACATCTTGTATACCAGGAGGTTTCTGCCCCTCTTGCAGTGGCAGATGTCTTTGGCTTCCTTTTGTCCCTCAGCAGCAGGCAACCTTTTCCTGGGCCTTGGGAACAAGAGGGTTTTCTACCCTCCTGCAGAATCAGAGGATTTTTGCTTCACATAAGGGAATGGCCTGATACTGTACCTGCCTATCAGCAGCAATCACCACCTGCAGTTCTGAACGATGGAGGGAACTCCAGTGGGTCTCCTGCCCAGTACAAAATCATTTTCATGTGCCATATGATGAATTTCAAGGAAAAGAGTCGATGAGTGAATCTGTATTCTTCTCATGTCAGGGACCCAGAGATTCCAAACTGCCACATTTTAGCCCACAGAAAATTTTTAAGAATTTGTTAACATTTCAGTTGTTTTCCTTTTACCCACATTATGGCTGCCACCCCTTACCCTGTGCTCTGCCAAGGGCAAATTTGTGTGTCCAGAGAATTGGATGTCCTCTAGAATTCAATTCACCTAGTTGTCTTTGATTGCATTTCTCCAATGGGCTCAAACGAAGTTATGATTTTGTAGATTATATGACTTTTATTTCATAGTGTGAGAGTGATATTCTCACATGGCTTCTACCTAAACATAAGCAGAACTCTTGCATTTTTACATTGGTTACCTCAGTTCATTGAGTTAGTAGTGTAAAAGACCCTCTTTTGCCATATTAGCTAAAATATAACAGTACATGACATAGAAAGAGTAAAAACCCTGAAGTGCTTTCCTTCTTACCCCAGCATATGTTTAAGAAAGAGAAGAGTAGTGAGGGAGGAGCCAAGATGGCGGAACAGCATGGAAGTTTTGGTGTGTCTTGTGTCCATGAAATACAGCCAGACCAACACTAAACCATCCTACACACATAGAAAACTGATTGGAAGATTAACACAACAATCTGCACAACGTGAACCACAGAATTCAGCAGGTACAAGCTGCAGAGAGGTGAACCTGGGGAGAGAGAAGCCAGCGGCAGGCAGGGAGCTGCTTTTGCAGGTGGAGAGAGGACAGAGACTGGGGTGGGGGGAGAGAATACGGGAAAAGCACTCCTCACCAAAAGTAGCTGGAGAGAAAGTGGAAAATTGGAAACAGCCACAGGGACTCAACTAAAAAGGGAGAAAGGAAAACGGAGAGGGTTTAAATTCCATTAAGACTGTAAACAAGGGGAGTGCAAAGGCTGCAACTCTGCAGCTCCATACCTGGTGGTGCTCTGGTGGGAAGGGCGAATCCCCAGGAACAGAGTGGGGTCTGAACCACATGGGGAAAAGCAGTTCCATTGCTGGAAGGACATTTGGTAAAGACTGTTGAAGCCACCTGGTGCCAGCAGACCCCAGAAGGTGATCACATTCACTGGTGCTGGGGCAAGGTCGTTGAGGGTGAAGCCTGGTGCCAGATGTGTGTTGTGATTTTCCATAATCCCTGAAAAGCTGCTGCTACACTATCTTGCAACCTTTCACTGGGGCGGGTTGGCACCTGGCCTCAGTCTCAGGGAACCAGCAGCAGCAGGGTCCAGCAAGCGTTCCTGGGTGCAGCTGACATTCAGCCATTGCTCAGTGAGACCCTTCCACAGAGGGGCGGAACAGGTCAAAGCCACAGTCCTTCAGAAGTAAGGGGCTGGGGAAAACAGCTGCATCTGAGACAAAACTTGGGAGAGAGGTACTGCCTGGGGCTTGGTCACAGACAGTGAAAAAGCGGGGAGTGGATGAAAGCTGAAGACAGAGGATGGGTGCGCGATTGCTGATCAGGGAGAACAGACTTCCAATACTAGAGACTGGGTAGCTGGGTGAAGCCATTTTCACCACTCCCGTGCATGCGCATGCACAACTACGAGCACCGCAACAATCCACCCCAGTAGGCTAGCAGGGCCACTTAGTGGAGAAAGGAGCCGTTACACCGAGCCCCGCCAAACTAGGCCAACCTCGCTCTTCAAGAACACAAGTCTCACTGCCTTCTTAGTTTATGGACTATAAAGCGCTACATAGTCTGAATTCTAGGGGAAAATGAAGTAATTTCAGTCCTATTTCAATCTCTTAGCAGGTCCATCTTTTCGATTTTCTTTTTCTTTTCTCTTTTACACTACTTTTCTTTTTCTTGAATACAGAAAGAAAAAAATTCATTTTTATTTTCAATTTTTATTAAAAATATTTTTCTTTATTTTTTTACTATATTTTTTACTTTTGTGCAAATTTTTTCAAATTCTATCTTACTTCCATCATTTTATTTTAGTCTACCTCAGTGTATTCACCTTTTCAAATTTTCAAACGATTTTCTTTTTTCTTTCTTTTTCTTTTCTTCTCTTTTTCATTTTTCTTTTTCTTGAATGCAGAAAGAGAAAAACTTCATTTTTACTTTCAGTTTCTATTAAAAACATTTTTCTTTAAATTTTTTACTATATTTTTTGCTTTTATGTAAATTTTCTCAAATTCTATTTTACTTCCATCATTTTATTTTAGTCTACTACAGTATATTCACTTTTTCAAATTTTCAAATCATTTCTTTTTTTTCTCTTTTTAGCTTTTTTGTTTCTTTTCTTTTCATTAAATACAGAAAGAGAAAAAATTCATTTTTATTTTTAATTTTTATTAAAAATACTTTAATTTTTTCTACTACATTCTTTACTTTTGTGTAAATTTTTTCAAATTCTCTTTTATTCCCATCATCTCATTTTAGTCTACTTCAGTGTATTCATTTTTTCAAATTCTCAAACGATTTCTCCCCCCCCTCCTTTTTTTCTTTAATCTGTCAAACTGGTTTCAACACCGAGACCAAACACACCTAGGATCTAGCATCATTTATTAGATTATTTTGTGTGTGTGTGTTTTTAATTTTTTAATTTTAATATTTTAATTTTTCTACCTCATTAATTCCTTTTCTCCCTTCAAAATGACAAAACAAAGGAATTCACCTCAAAAGAAAGAGCACGAAGACAGCCAGGGATTTGACCAACACAGATATAAGCAAGATGTCTGAACCAAAATTTAGAATCATGATAATAAGAATACTAGCTGGAGTCGAAAATAGATTAGAATCCCTTTCTGCAGAGATAAAAGAAGTAAAAAATGGTCAGAATGAAATTAAAAATGCAATCATGGATGGATGCAGCAGAGGCAAGGATGGATGAGGCAGAACAGAGAATCAGCGATATAGAGGACAAATTTACAGAGAATAATGAAGCAGAAAAAGAGAGGGAGATTAAGGCAAAAGAGCACGATTTGAAAATTAGAGAAATCAGTGACTCATTAAAAAGGAACAACATCAGAATCATAGGGGTCCCAGAAGAGGAAGAGAGAGAAATAGGGGTAGAAGGGTTATGTGAACAAATCATGGCGGAAAACTTTCCTAACCTGGGGAAAGACACAGACATCAAAATCCAGGAAGCACAGAGGACTCCCATTAGACTCAACAAAAACCGACCATCAACAAGGCATAGCATAGTCAAATTCACAAAATACACAGGCAAGGAGAGAATCATAAAAGCAGCAAGGGAAAAAAAGTCCCTAACCTACAAGGGAAGACAGATCAGGTTTGCAGCAGACCTATCCACAGAAACTTGGCAGGCCAGAAAGGAGTGGCAGGATATATTCAATGTGCTGAATCAGAAAAATATGCAGCCAAGAAGTCTTTATCCAGCAAGGCTGTCATTCAAAAAGAAGGAGAGATAAAAAGTTTCTCAGACAAACAAAAATTAAAGGAGTTTCTGACCACTAAACCAGCCCTGCAAGAAATTATAAGGGGGACTCTCTTAGCGGAGAAAAGATTTTATATATATATATATATATATATATAGTATAAAAGCAGCAAAGATTAAAAAGGACCAGATAGCACCACCAGAAACTCCAATTCTGCAAGCATCATAATGGCAATAAATTCATATCTTACAGTACTCACTCTAAACATCAATGGATAAAATGCGCCAATCAAAAGACATAGGGTGGCAGAATGGATAAGAAAACAAGATCCATCTATATGATGTTTACAAGAGACACACTTTAGACCTAAAGACACTTTCAGATTGAAAATAAGGGGATGGAGAACCATCTATCATGCTAATGGTCAACAAAAGAAAGCCAGAGTACCCATACCTATATCAGACAATCTAGACTTTAAAATAAAGACTGTATCAAGAGATTCAGAGGGGCATTATATCATAATCAAGGGGTCTATCCACGAAGAAGACCTAACAATTGTAAACATTTATGCACCAAATGTGGGAGAACCCAAATATATAAATCAACTAATCACAAACATAAAGAAACTCATCAATAGTAATACCATAATAGTAGGAGACTTCAACACCCCACTCACAGCAATGGACAGATCATCTAATCAAAAACTCAACAAGGAAACAATGGCTTTGAATGACACACTGGCCCAGATGGACTGAACAGATATATTCAGAACATTTCATCCTAAAGCAGCAGAATATACATTCTTCTCCAGTGCACATGGAACGTTCTCCAGAAGAGACCATATAGTGGGACACAAATCAGCCCTAAGTAAGTACAAAAAGATCAAGATCATACCATGCATATTTTCAGACCACAACGTTATGAGACTCAAAATCAACCACAAGAAAAAAATTGGAAAGGTAACAAATACTTGGAGACTGAAGAACATCCTACTAAAGAATGAATGGGCTAACCAAGAAGTTAAAGAGGAAATTAAAAAGTATATGGAAGTCAATGAAAATGATAATACCACAACCCCAAACCTCTGGGATGCAGCAAAGGCGGTCATAAGAGGAAAGTATATAGCAATCCATGCCTTCCTAAAGAAGGAAAAAAGATCTCAGATACACAACCTAACCTTACGCCTTAAGGAACTGGAAAAAGAACAGCAAATAAAACCCAAAACCAGCAGAAGATAGGAAATAATAAAGATTAGAGCAGAAATTAATGCTATTGAAACAAACAAACAAACAAAAAATGGTAGAACAGTTTAATGAAACCAGAAGCTGGTTCTCTGAAAGAATTAACAAAATTGATAAACCACTAGCCAGTTTGATCAAGAAGGAAAAGGAAAGGACCCAAACAAGTAAAATCAAGAATGAAAGAGGAGAGATCATAACCAACACAACAGAAATAAAAACAATGATAAGAGAATATTATGAGCAATTATATGCCAATGAAATGGGCAATCTGGAAGAAATGGATAACTTCCTAGAAACATGCACACTACCAAAACTGAAACAGGAAAAAATAGAAAATTTGAACAGACCCATAACCAGTAAGGAAATCGAATTAGTAATAAAAAATCTGCCAGAAAACAAGAGTCCAGGGCCAAATGACTTTCCAGGGGAATTCTACCAAACATTTAAGGAAGAGTTAACACCTATTCTCTTGAAGCTGTTCCAAAAAATAGAAATGGAAGGAAAACTTCCAAACTCTTTCTAGCCAGCATTACCTTGATTCCAAAACCAGACAGAGACCCCACTAAAAAGGAGAAGTATAGACCAATTTCCCTTATGAACAAGGATGCAAAAATCTTCAACAATATATTAGCCAACTGGATCCAACAATACATTAAAAAAATTATTCACCACGACCCAGTGGAATTTATACCTGGGATGTGGGGCTGGTTCAATATCTGCAAAACAATTAACATGATTCATCACATCAATAAAAGAAAGGACAAGAACCATATGATCCTCTCAACAGATGCAGAGAAAGCATTTGACAAAATACAGCATCCTTTCTTGATAAAAACCCTCAAGAAAGTAGGGACAGAAGAAGCATACCTCGAGATCATAAAAGCCATATATGAACAACCCAACGCTAATATCATCCTCAATGAGGAAAAATTGAGAGCTTTCCCCCTAAGGTCAGGAAAAGATAGGGATGTCCACTCTTGCCACCGTTATTCAACATAGTATTGGAAGTTTTAGCCTCAGCAATCAGACAACACCAAGAAATAAAAGGCATCCAAATTGGCCAGGAGGAGGTCAAACTTTCACTCTTCACAGATGGTATGATACTCTATATGGAAACCTGAAAGATTCCACCCAAAACTGCTAGAACTGATTCATGAATTCAGCAAAGTTGCAGGATATAAAATCAACACACGGAAATCGGTTGCATTCCTATACACCAACAATGAAGCGAGAGAAAGAGAAATCAAGGAACCGATCCCATTTACAGTTGCACCAAAAATCATAAAATACCTAGGAATAAATCTAACCAAAGAGGTTAAAATTCTATACACTGAAAACTATAGAAAGCTTATGAAAGAAATTGAAGAAGACACAAAAAAATGGAAAAAGATTCCATGCTCCTGAATAGGAACAACAAATATTGTTAAAATATCGATACTACACAAAGCAATCTACATATTCAACGCAATACCTATCAAAATAACACCAGCATTCTTCACAGAGCTAAAACAAACAATCCCAAAATTTGTATGGAACCAGAAATGACCCTGAATAGCCAAAGCGATCTTGAAAAAGGAAACCAAAGCATGAGGCATCACAATCCCAGACTTCAAGACATACCACAAAGCTGTAATCATCAAGACAGTATGGTACTGGCACAAGAACAGACACTCAGATCAATGGAATAGAATAGAGAACCCAGAAATGGACCCACAAATGTATGGCCAACTAATCTTTGACCAGGCAGGAAAGAATATCCAATGGAATAAAGACAGTCTCTTCAGCAAGTGGTGCTGGGAAAACTGTACAGCGACATGCAGAAGAATGAAACTGGGCCACTTTCTTACACCATACACAAAAATAAACTCAAAATGGATGAAAGACCTAAATATAAGATAGGAAGCCTTCAAAATCCTCGAGGAGAAAGCAGGCAAAAACCTCTTTGTTCTTGGCCACAGCAACTTCTTACTCAACACGTCTCCGGAGGCAAGGGAAACAAAATCAAAAATGAACTACTGGAACATCATCAAAATAAAAAGCTTCTGCACAGTGAAGGAAACAATCAGCAAACCTAAAAGGCAACCGAAAGAATGGGAGAAGATATTTGCAAACGACATATCAGATAAAGGGTTAATCTTCAAATCTATAAAGAACTTCTCAAACTCAACACCCAAAAAACAAACAATCCAGTGAAGAAACGGGCAAAAGACATGAATAGACACTTCTCTAAAGAAGACATCCAGATGGCCAACCGACACATGAAAAAATGCTCAACATCACTCATCATCAGGGAAATACAAATCAAAACCACAATGA
>NW_024412394.1:83873779-83891541 GCF_014898765.1 Herpailurus yagouaroundi
TATTACTCAGCAATCCAAAAGAATGAAATCTTGCCATTTGCAACTACTTGGATGGAACTGGAAGATATGCTAAGTGACATCAATCAGTCACTTTATATTTATAAAAATATAAAGGCACTACTTTTAACACTGATAAAATGCATCAACTAAAGTTTAAACACTATCATCTATCTGTGTTAGAAAAATTGGTACTGGATTTCTCTTCTCTTTGTAAACAACTGAAAAACTAAACAAAATAAACAGCAAACATGGTTTGGGACACAGTACCGGGAAACACAGGATTGCTATCCCTGAGAAAAGCAGAATATACAGGATGAGCTCTCAAGGTGCCTAGGCTTCCTGCAAGGAGGCACTTTCCTGACCACAGGGTAGATAAGAGGAACCCAGGCAGAGCATGGCGATCAAATTGCAGGAGGTGGAGAACAGTTTAGGGAGGCCAGGCAGCTGGCACTTGCACCAGAGAGCATCAGAGAGGACTCCAGAAATCTGCAGAGTCCTCTGGAGTCTATGCTCTGATACAACCGAGGCAAGCATAAGATGAAGAGACATCAAAAGGCTAGACAATAACAGCTCCAGACAGCTGATGCTTAATAATACCCAAGAAGAAAGGGCGCTGGATATGGCATTCAAGCAGAAAATATGGAAGACATTTTTCCTCATTAAAAAAACCTTAAGAGTATAAGTGACTGTTTAAAGCAAAAATAATAATTAGCTGGTAGGCATGGTTTATAACACATGTAGAAATAAAATGCATGACCAGAGTAGTACAAAGGCTTGGTGAAGATGGGCCTCTCCTGCCAGGGTCCCAGTCTTGCCATGGCTGGGTAGGAAGGAGGCACAGATCCAACCCATGACCTGAAGTTTATTTATTTATTTATTTATTTATCCCCCCAATATTATACATTTTTATTTATTTATTTATTTATTTATTTTTATTTAATATATGAAATTTATTGTCAAATTGGTTTCCATACAACACCCAGTGCTCATCCAAAAAGGTGCCCTCCTCAATACCCATCACCCACCCTCTCCTCCCTCCCACCCCCCATCAACCCTCAGTTTGCTCTCAGTTCTCAACAGTCTCTTATGCTTTGGCTCTCTCCCACTCTAACCTCTTTTTTTTTTTTCCTTCCCCTCCCCCATGGGTTCCTGTTAAGTTTCTCAGGATCCACATAAGAGTGAAACCATATGGTATCTGTCTTTCTCTGTATGGCTTATTTCACTTCACATCACACTCTCCAGTTCCATCCACGTTGCTACAAAAGGCCATATTTCATTTTTTCTCATTGCCACGTAGTATTCCATAGTGTATATAAACCACAATTTCTTTATCCATTCATCAGTTGATGGACATTTAGGCTCTTTCCATAATTTGGCTATTGTTGAGAGTGCTGCTATGAACATTGGGGTACAAGTGCCCCTATGCATCAGTACTCCTGTGTCCCTTGGATAAATTCCTAGCAGTGCTATTGCTGGGTCATAGGGTAGGTCTATTTTTAATTTTCTGAGGAACCTCCACACTGCTTTCCAGAGCGACTGCACCAATTTGCATTCCCACCAACTGTGCAAGAGGGTTCCCGTTTCTCCACATCCTCGCCAGCATCTATAGTCTCGTGATTTATTCATTTTGGCCACTCTGACTGGCGTGAGGTGATACCTGAGTGTGGTTTTGATTTGTATTTCCCTGATAAGGAGCGACGCTGAACATCTTTTCATGTGCCTGTTGGCCATCCGGATGTCTTCTTTAGAGAAGTGTCTATTCATGTTTTCTGCCCATTTCTTCACTGGGTTATTTGCTTTTTGGGTGTGGAGTTTGGTGAGCTCTTTATAGATTTTGGATACTAGCCCTTTGTCCGATATGTCATTTGCAAATATCTTTTCCCATTCCGTTGGTTGCCTTTTAGTTTTGTTGGTTGTTTTCTTTGCTGTGCAGAAGCTTTTTATCTTCATAAGGTCCCAGTAATTCACTTTTGCTTTTTTTATTTATTTATTTATTTATTTTTTTAATTTTTTTTTTCAACGTTTATTTATTTTTGCGACAGAGAGAGACAGAGAGAGACAGAGCATGAACGGGGGAGGGGCAGAGAGAGAGAGGGAGACACAGAATCGGAAACAGGCTCCAGGCTCTGAGCCATCAGCCCAGAGCCTGACGCGGGGCTCGAACTCACGGACCGCGAGATCGTGACCTGGCTGAAGTCGGACGCTCAACCGACTGCGCCACCCAGGCGCCCCAATTCACTTTTGCTTTTAATTCCCTTGCCTTTGGGGATGTGTCCAGTAAGAGATTGCTACAGCTGAGGTCAGAGAGGTCTTTTCCTGCTTTCTCCTCTAGGGTTTTGATGGTTTCCTGTCTCACATTCAGGTCCTTTATCCATTTGGAGTTTATTTTTGTGAATGGTGTGAGAAAGTGGTCTAGTTTCAACCTTCTGCATGTTGCTGTCCAGTTCTCCCAGCACCATTTGTTAAAGAGGCTGTCTTTTTTCCATTGGATGTTCTTTCCTGCTTTGTCAAAGATGAGTTGGCCATATGTTTGTGGGTCTAGTTCTGGGGTTTCTATTCTATTCCATTGCTCTATGTGTCTGTTTTTGTGCCAATACCATGCTGTCTTGATGATGACAGCTTTGTAGTAGAGGCTAAAGTCTGGGATTGTGATGTCTCCTGCTTTGGTCTTCTTCAAAATTCCTTTGGCTATTCGGGGCCTTTTGTGGTTCCATATGAATTTTAGGATTGCTTGTTCTAGTTTCGAGAAGAATGCTGGTGCAATTTTGATTGGGATTGCATTGAATGTGTAGATAGCTTTGGGTAGTATTGACATTTTGACAATATTTATTCTTCCAATCCATGAGCAGGGAATGTCTTTCCATTTCTTTATATCTTCTTCCACTACCTTCATAAGCTTTCTATAGTTTTCAGCATACAGATCTTTTACATCTTTGGTTAGATTTATTCCCAGGTATTTTATGCTTCTTGGTGCAATTGTGAATGGGATCAGTTTCTTTAGTTTTCTTTCTGTTGCTTCATTATTAGTGTATAAGAATGCAACTGATTTCTGTACATTGATTTTGTATCCTGCAACTTTGCTGAATTCATGTATCAGTTCTAGCAGACTTTTGGTGGAGTCTATCGGGTTTTCCATGTATAATATCATGTCATCTGCAAAAAGCGAAAGCTTGACTTCATCTTTGCCAATTTTGATGCCTTTGATTTCCTTTTGTTGTCTGATTGCTGATGCTAGAACTTCCAGCACTATGTTAAACAACAGTGGTGAGAGTAGGCATCCCTGTCGTGTTCCTGATCTCAGGGAAAAAGCTCTCAATTTTTCCCCATTGAGGATGATGTTAGCTGTGGGCTTTTCATAAATGGCTTTTATGATCTTTAAGTATGATCCTTCTATCCCGACTTTCTCAAGGGTTTTTATTAAGAAAGGGTGCTGGATTTTGTCAAAGGCCTTTTCTGCATCGATTGACAGGATCATATGGTTCTTCTCTTTTTGTTTGTTAATGTGATGTATCACGTTGATTGATGTGCGAATGTTGAACCAGCCCTGCATCCCAGGAATGAATCCCACTTGGTCATGGTGAATAATTCTTTTTATATGCCGTTGAATTCGATTTGCTAGTATCTTATTGAGAATTTTGGCATCCATATTCATCAGGGATATTGGCCTGTAGTTCTCTTTTTTTACTGGGTCTCTGTCTGGTTTAGGAACCAAAGTAATACTGGCTTCATAGAATGAGTCTGGAAGTTTTCCTTCCCTTTCTATTTCTTGGAACAGCTTGAGAAGGATAGGAATTATCTCTGCTTTAAACGTCTGGTAGAACTCCCCTGGGAAGCCATCTGGTCCTGGACTCTTACTTGTTGGGAGATTTTTGATAACCGATTCCATTTCTTCGCTGGTTATGGGTCTGTTCAAGCTTTCTATTTCCTCCTGATTGAGTTTTGGAAGAGTGTGGGTGTTCAGGAATTTGTCCATTTCTTCCAGGTTGTCCAATTTGTTGCCATATAATTTTTCATAGTATTCCCTGATAATTGTTTGTATCTCTGAGGGATTGGTTGTAATAATTCCATTTTCATTCATGATTTTATCTATTTGGGTCATCTCCCTTTTCTTTTTGAGAAGCCTGGCTAGAGGTTTGTCAATTTTGTTTATTTTTTCAAAAAACCAACTCTTGGTTTCGTTGATCTGCTCTACAGTTTTTTTAGATTCTATATTGTTTATTTCTGCTCTGATCTTTATTATTTCTCTTCTTCTGCTGGGTTTAGGCTGCCTTTGCTGTTCTGCTTCTATTTCCTTTAGGTGTGCTGTTAGATTTTGTATTTGGGATTTTTCTTGTTTCTTGAGATAGGCCTGGATTGCAATGTATATTCCTCTCAGGACTGCCTTCGCTGCGTCCCAAAGCATTTGGATTGTTGTATTTTCTTTTTCGTTTGTTTCCATATATTTTTTAATTTCTTCTCTAATTGCCTGGTTGACCCACTCATTCGTTAGTAGGGTGTTCTTTAACCTCCATGCTTTTGGAGGTTTTCCAGACTTTTTCCTGTGGTTGATTTCAAGTTTCATAGCATTGTGGTCTGAAAGTATGCATGGTATGATTTCAATTCTTGTAAACTTATGAAGGGCTGTTTTGTGACCCAGTATATGATCTATCTTGGAGAATGTTCCATGTGCACTCGAGAAGAAAGTATATTCTGTTGCTTTGGGATGCAGAGTTCTAAATAGATCTGTCAAGTCCATCTGATCCAATGTCTCATTCAGGGCCCTTGTTTCTTTATTGACCGTGTGTCTAGATGATCTATCCATTTCTGTAACTGGGGTGTTAAAGTCCCCTGCAATTACTACATTCTTATCAGTAAGGTGCTTATGTTTATGAGTAATTGTTTTATAAAATTGGGGGCTCCGGTATTCGGCGCATAGACATTTATAATTGTTAGCTCTTCCTGATGGATAGACCCTGTCACTATTATATAATGTCCTTCTTCATCTCTTGTTACAGCCTTTAATTTAAAGTCTAGTTTGTCTGATATAAGTATAGCTACTCCAGCTTTCTTTTGGCTTCCAGTAGCATGATAAATAGTTCTCCATCCCCTCACTCTCAATCTAAAGGTGTCTTCAGGCCTAAAATGAGTCTCTTATAGACAGCAAATAGATGGGTCTTGTTTTTTTATCCACTCTGATACTCTATGTCTTTTGGTTGGCGCATTTAATCCATTTACATTCAGTGTTATTATAGAAAGATGCGGGTTTAGAGTCATTGTGATGTCTGTATGTTTTATGCTTGTAGTGATGTCTCTGGTACTTTGTCTCACAGGGTCCCCCTTAGGATCTCTTGTAGGGCTGGTTTAGTGGTGACAAATTCCTTCAGTTTTTGTTTGTTTGGGAAGACCTTTATCTCTCTTTCTATTCTAAATGACAGACTTGCTGGATAAAGGATTCTCGGCTGCATATTTTTTCTGTCTAGCACACTGAAAATCTCGTGCCAATTCTTTCTGGCCTGCCAAGTTTCAAAAGAGAGATCAGTCACGAGTCTTATAGGTCTCCCTTTATATGTGAGGGCACGTTTACCCCTTGCTGGTTTCAGAATTTTCTCTTTATCCTTGTATTTTGCCAGTTTCACTATGATATGTCGTGCAGAAGATCGATTCAAGTTCCGTCTGAAGGGAGTTCTCTGTGCCTCTTGGATTTCAATGCCTTTTTCCTTCCCCACTTCAGGGAAGTTCTCAGCTATTATTTCTTCAAGTACCCCTTCAGCACCTTTCCCTCTCTCTTCCTCCTCTGGGATACCAATTATGCGTATATTATTTCTTTTTAGCGTATCACTTAGTTCTCTAATTTTCCCCTCATACTCCTGGATTTTTTTATCTCTCTTTTTCTCAGCTTCCTCTTTTTCCATAACTTTATCTTCTAGTTCACCTATTCTCTCCTCTGTCTCTTCAATCCGATCCGTGGTGGTTTCCATTTTGTTTTGCATTTCATTTAAAGCGTTTTTCAGCTCCTCGTGACTGTTCCTTAGTCCCTTGATCTCTGTAGCAAGAGATTCTCTGCTGTCCTCTATACTGTTTTCAAGCCCAGTGATTAATTTTATGACTATTATTCTAAATTCACTTTCTGTTATATTATTTAAATCCTTTTTGATCAGCTCATTCATTAGCTGTTGTTATTTACTGGAGATTCTTCTGAGAGGAATTCTTCCGCTTGGTCATTTTGGATAGTCCCTGGTGTGGTGAGGACCTGCAGGGCACTTCCCCTGTGCCGTGGTGTATAACTAGAGTTGGTGGGCGGGGCCGCAGTCCGACCTGATGTCTGCCCCCAGCCTACCGCTGGGGCCACAGTCAGACTGGTGTGTGCCTTCTCTTCCCCTCTCCTAGGCCACAGTCAGACTGGTGTGTGCCTTCTCTTCCCCTCTCCTAGGGGCGGGATTCACTGTGGGGTGGGATGGCCTGTCTGGGCTACTTGCACACTGCCGGGCTTGTGATGCTGGGGATCTGGCGTATTAGCTGGGGTGGATAGGCAAGATGCACAGGGGCAGGAGGGGCAGGCTTAGCTTGCTTCTCCTTAGGTGATCCACTTCAGGAGGGGCCCCGTGGCAGCGCGATGGAGTCAGATCTGCTGCCGGAGGTTTGGCTCCGCAGAAGCGCAGAGTTGGGTGTTTGCGCGGAGCGAGCAAGTTCTCTGGCAGGAACTGGTTCTCTTTGGGATTTTGGCTGGGGGATGGGCGGGGGAGATGGCGCTGGCGAGTGCCTTTGTTCCACACCAAACTGAGCTCTGTCGTCCAGGGGCTCAGCAGCTCTCCCTCCCTTTGTCCTCCAGCTTTTCCGCTTTCCGATCAGAGCTGTTAACTTCTGACCTCCCAGAGGCTAAGTCGCGCTTGCTGTCGGAACACAGTCCGTCAGCCCCCTCCGCTTTTGCCAGCCAGACTCGGGGGCTCTGCTTGGCCGACGAGCTGCCCCTCCGCCCCGGTTCCCTCCCGCCAGTCCGTGGAGCGCGCACCGCCTCGCCGCCCTTCCTACCCTCTTCTGTGGGCCTCTCGTCTGCACTTGGCTCCGGCAACTCCGTTCTGCTAATCCTCTGGCGGTTTTCTGGGTTATTTAGGCAGGTGTAGGTGGAATCTAAGTGATCAGCAGGACGCGCGGTGAGCCCAGCGTCCTCCTACGCCGCCATCTTCCCTCTAGAAGTTGACCTGAAGTTTAGGGCATGTTGAGACTAGGAGGCTCATTTCTTTCCCTAGCTCCACACAGGACCTGAAGTCTCTACTTCCCTGCATATCATGCATGGAGCAGGTGCAGAGGGAGGGGGAAGACATGACCAAGTTGGTATAAGAGAGGTCAATGCTTCTCAGCAAGTAGCAAGCCATAGATAGTCCTTTGTGTTGAATTGAGAAAGTTCTGGTTACTGTGAACACATGGATAAATTAGCCAAGCTGAACTCTCCAGTATATATCAGTATTTTCATGCCTTAAAAATTAAGACATTATTTATCTCTGTGCAGCACAAAGAGGTCTTCAACTTCAATTGTACCTCAAATTACTACTCATTATACACTTCATTCTCAGTATAAAGATAAGCGATGGACAATGAACATGGAGAGGTTTGTAAAAGTGCATGTAGTATTATAATAAAAGCCTTACAGCCTCTGCAGCTGTTCCTCTAAAGCATTGGCTACTAAACATGAAAAGGACATCTGCATGTGTCTAGCAGAGAAAACTGCTCAGCAGAACTCAAACCTTCTCAGGAGCTTGCCCTGATTCATGTGTTTTTAAAGAACTGTTCCCAGGGGCGCCTGGGTGGCGCAGTCGGTTAAGCGTCCGACTTCAGCCAGGTCACGATCTCGCGGTCCGTGAGTTCGAGCCCCGCGTCAGGCTCTGGGCTGATGGCTCAGAGCCTGGAGCCTGTTTCCGATTCTGTGTCTCCCTCTCTCTCTGCCCCTCCCCCGTTCATGCTCTGTCTCTGTATCCCCAAAATAAATAAACGTTGAAAAAAAAATTAAAAAATAAATAAATAAATAAAGAATTGTTCCCAGACCGGAAGGAAAAAGGGACTCAACATTTCTATAAGAAGAAGACAGATTTGGTATCTTAACAGAGAAATACAGAATTCCTAGGCCATATCTCCCAGGTCTTTCAATGAATAATCATGGCATTGTTTTTACACTTGGGACATTTAGTGAGCTGTGTGGAAGAACAAACAGAAGTTCTTAGCATTAAGGTACACGTGGTTATGCTGCTGCTGAGGTCCTTTTCAGTGCACTCAGCACTGAAGGAACATACATTCTTTTCAAGTGCCATTGAAGTATTCTCTGAGATAGACCATATGGTCATCAAAAAAAAAAAAAAATCAAGTCTTGATATATAAAAGGACTTAAAGTATGTAATATATTTTATTTACAATAACTCATTCAGGGGCTACAGAACTAAATTAAAAATCAATGAAAAAAGATACCTGGAATATCGTCCCAAATATTAAAAAATTTAAAACATGCTTTTGAATATCTCATCAGCTAAAGAAGCAAGCATAATGTAAATTAGAAAGGATTTTTATTCAATGAAAATAAGCATAACACATCAAGATTGCAAGTAAATCAACGCTTAGAAGGAAGTATATACACTTAAATAAAAATTCCTAAGTTATTACTTAAAAATTAAAAAAAAATTTAAAAGTTAGGGCACCTGGGTGCTCAGTCAGTTAAGCGTCCGACTTTTGAATTCAGCTCAGGTCATGATCTCACAGTTTGGTTTGTGAGATTATGGACTTGCATTATCAAAGGAGCGAGAATGTCAAAGCTATTAAGGAAAATATTCCTGTTTCTACTGGAGTACTTAATTCTGAGTTTTGATTCTATTAACATAGTGAATAATTCTAAGAATGAATTGGTGTTTCATTCTAATAAAAATGGCTTTGTGATTTTGTTTTTCATGGTTTTATACTCATTCCTTTTGTCTGTGTCTTCTCATCTAAGTTTCCCAATGACTGTGCAGAAGCAGAGAATGGTTTTATTATTCTTGTTTTGCAGAAAAAAAATTAGATTAAGAGTCTCTGAGTTCACACTGCTAGTGCAAGTTTGAAATGAGGATACATGTCTTCTGGCTTTAATTTTCTGGCAGTTTTCACAACCATTTGTCATTTAACACTTTCTTTTCTTTAAATTTTTAAAAACTATTTTTATTTATTTTTGAGAGAGAGAGACAGAGTATGAGTGGGGAAGGCGCAGAAAGAGGGAGACACAGAGTCTGAAGCAGGCTCCAGGCTCTGAGCGGTCAGCACAGAGCTGAACGCAGGGCTCGAACTCATGAACCACAAGATCATGACCAGAGCCGAAGTCAGACATTTAACCGATCAAGCCCTCTGGGCACCCCTCTACCTTCGATCAGCATTATAGGCAAAGAATCCTGAGAAATGCCTTGACATGAATAAAATGCTGAGTTGTTTAAACACAATCTTTTTCCTAAATAAATACTTTTTTTTTCTATAATACTATTTGCATTATTATTTTGTGGCATTGTATAGCATAGCCTACAAAATCCCTGGCTTTAACCTCAGGCACACCTGGGATCAGGTTTTTCCATCTGCATCCCGTGACTTTGGGTCAGTGCCTTGAACCTGATCAGCCTCGGTGTCTGTATTACAAATTAGGATGTTAGCACTCATCTCATATTGATCTTTTGGAATTTGTATTATTGCATGTATGCATGTGCCTCAAACACAAACATACACTGAATTGCTTTAGTGCTTGTGCTTCAAATTCAAATACAAAATTTCTTCTCAATAATCTTATCCAAATTTTCTCTTACACAAACTGCAAATAACTCGAAACAGTGATAAGTGGTGGATTTAGGAGTATGTAACACTATTTCTACAGTACTGTTAAGGAAGGAAAATGAGGAAGAGAGATACCAAAAGACATAATTAGAGTGTCAGTTCAGATTAGGTTCTCCAGGTAGCAACAAATCCTGCCAAAAAAGAATTGTCTTGTAGAAGATAAAATTTCATTTTTACTTTAGCAAAAGTAGTCGGAAAGTAGGTAGTCTAGAGCTCTGTGAATGTCAGAGACCTAGGTTCTTCTATGTTATTGTTCTGCCACCCTTCTTGTTACTTCATAATCTAAGAGGGTTTGTCAGCATCAAGTTATCCCAGCCAGCAGAAGGAAGAAAGAACAAATAAGAAAGGACAAACTGTCATTTAAGTAGGTTTCCTGAAAGTTGCAACATCACATTTTGGCTTCCTATCAATTGGACAGAACTTAGTCACACAGCATACCTTGCCATAAATGAGAGAGAATAACATAGCTTTTATTCCAGGAAGACTGTCCTGCACTAAAAAAAAAAAAAAAAAAAAATATCATTCCTCCATTTCCCTATAAAATTCTTGTCACAACTCAATCTGCAGCTTTGGAGCAATGGCTTTCCTTCCTCCTTGGGCCGGGGTACTAGTTTATTTCTTTTGTGTTTCTTTAGCAGGATCTGACTTCTCAGATCTGTATCCCCCCCTGTGGTTGAAGAGTCCTGGTCAGTTCAGTGACTACAGGGTAGAGAATGGAAAGTACATTATCGATCCCTGGGTATACTCTGAGAGAATGGGGATGTATAAAATCCTAGTGAACAAGACAGCCAGTTATTTTGAAAACTTTGTACCAGACAATGAACAAAATATTTTATGGGGATTACCTCTCCAGAATGGCTGGCAATTTAGAACAGGTAAGAATGACTCTTGTTTTCATCCTAATGATCTACCAATATAACCATGTGGGAAATAGGACTCCGTATACACCATACCATGTTTTTGAAAATTGATTCTTTTCTCTTTCCTCTGTCCCCCTCATAATCATATTTCTCTACTTCTTCTCCATAAATCCTTCTTTTATGTGTTTTCTGTTTTGACTAGAAACCACAGTGAGGAATAAGGTATAGTTGCAGATTAAAAAAAAAAGACTTCATATCAAATCTATTGAATATTCTACAAGTATTTATTGAAATTCCGCGAGGTGCCAGATACCATCCTAAGCACGTAGATGAACAAAGCAGCCAAAAGGCTCTACATTAAAAACAGAAGGCGAGGTCAAATTAACTTGCATTTTTTAAAGTTCCAATTGTGATTACCTCTACATGAAGAAAGGACATATAGACAGGGTGTGACGTCTCATTCATGAGGATATTTCTCTGCAAATGATTGATTCCTCCTGAAGATACATTCTCGTGTTTAATTAGGAGGTATGTTGTGGGCCAAGGGTTCACAAATTAAAAAGACATTTTTGTTGTGGCTGAAAGAAGAAGCTCATAAAAGAGAGTGGTGTCTCCTGCCTGCTCCATACAGTTAACAGCACCAATAAAGAAATTTGTTTTATTCCGATGGGAAAAAATACAGGGAGATAACAGTTTACCTTAGGTCTTAGCAGTGGTCATATTCAGGAGCCACTGAGGTTGGTAAATCATCTATCTTTGTCAGGAAATGTCCTGAGACCCAAAGCTACTCCTGTTCATCTAGCTTTCCTTGGAGTCAAAGCAACCCTGGCCCAGGAGACATCACTAACATAACGTCTACTATGGGAGGCAGGCCGGCCTCAGGGGAGAGAAGTCTAAACGGGCTGGTAGTTTAATGCCCTTTTTATTCTTTCACTGCATTTGCACCTCAGGACCAAGCCTGACTAAACTCATCCATTGATGAGCTTGTAAGTATCCAGTATTTGCTACAACGATGGGGAGGTGGGGTGTGAATAAGTACTTTCAGACAATTCACAACACAGTTGAAACAGGAAAAGATAGTAGAAATTAAATGGAAAACAATGAACAACAGCTTTTGTTCTCAATATTTAAGAGTCTCTTATGGTTTGCCTCTTTCCCTCTCTGTAACTTTTTTTTTCCCTCCTTCCCCTCCCCTTAACTTCTGTTAAGTTTCTCAGGATCCACATATGAGTGAAAACATATGGTATCTGTCTTTCTCTGCCTGACTTATTTCACTTAGCATAATACCCTTCGGTTCCATCCACATTGCTACAAATGGCCAGATTTCATTCTTTCTCATTGCCAAATAGTATTCCATTATATATATAAACCACATTTTCTTTATCCATTTGTCAGTTGATGGACACTTAGGCTCTTTCCATAATGAACAACAGCTTTTGGATAAAAGTTAAAAGTGCAAAACAAGGGGCATAGTGGAGTCAGCGGGAGTAATCAGGAAAAAATGAATTTAAACAGACTTGAAATCTGGATGAAATTTTACTGCGGAAATAGAAATGAAATCTACTAGGAAATAAAAGAATGAACTAATGAAGTGTTTCTCAGGCTTGGTTGCATATTGAAAATAAATGCCCAGTTAAAAAAATACCAATGTTTAGGTCCATTCTATTCTAATATTAAGCCAAAGGACAGACCTGGAAACAGCATGGTGTAGGAACATGTGATTGAGGGTAGGGTGTGTGTGTGTGTGTGTGTGTGTGTGTGTGTGTGTTTAAGAAAGGGACAGGAAAAGGAAAAGAATGCGGGAGTGAGCAGGAGAGAGTCATTGAAGATCAACGAAAAAGAAAGAGACAAAATGAAAGCAAAATATTTATTGATATTCAAGAACTAACACTAGCATATAATAAATAATCCCTGCACCCTCTCTTTTCTAGGAAGATTAGCTGATCCCAGACGAAGGAAAGACTGTGGCTATGAATCTGGAGATCTTTTGTGTATCTCTGTGGACAGTTGGTGGGCTGGTAGGTTCATTTAAATGGCAAAACAGGTAATAACCTTCCCCCAAGGAAAGTATTCAACCTAAAATCTTAGGGACAGAGACCAAACAATACTATTCTTTTGTAAGAAGGAATCTATTTCATTATGTACCTTGTGGCCCTTAGGCCACATTCTAGAATTTAACAGCCATAATGTCAATAATGATTTCTTAAGACATGTTCACCTTTAATAGAAGGACTAAAACAAGGATCTGCAAAGGACCACAGCTCCTGAAAGCCCAGCACTGGCAAGTGAGGTGGGAGATCCCATGAGTGAGAGGGAGTCTCCAGAATGAGGAAGGATGAGCAATGAGGAAAGAAGGAAATAAGGCTTTTTCTCATTTTGCTCAAACCAAATGTGTTTAACTTTTAAACCATAAACATGTCAGAGTGATCTACCACAAATCAATTTATCAAGTGAGTAATCTAAGGCTTCAACCAGATAATTATTTATTTATTATGAATATAATTCCAACCAGATATTTAATAGTAAAATAATTAGAAGGTATTTTCTAATTCTTTCATTCTATTTTGTGCTTTAGTAATACAATTAATTTATACACAATTTCTTAGATCTATTTCCCAATAACTAGAAACAAGAATATATTAAGTTTCACTTTCTTAGAGTAACACACATCACATACACCTTTACATATTTTTCTAATACAGCACCGACTTGTTCTTTGCAAAGACACGCAAGTAGTCATGGCCCCAGCACTAGAATTCAGGCTTCTTTATTCTTAGATTGATTTAGTAGTTTGGAGTATCAGCTGCTCCACTGGGGCAGAGAACTACATTCATTAATGAGTGTCTATGATAAAAAATGTTCTGCATCACCAGTGAGAATCAGTGTAAGCTTTATAGCCATCCAAATTATAATGTCTAAATCTGCTGGAGTAGGTTATATGTAGAAAGAAATAAAAAAAAAAACCTCCATTCATTTGTCAATTTAATTATCCAAAGATTCATTGTCAACATTTATCCAAGATGTTTGCTTTAAGACCTAAAAACAAAGACTTTGTGATACCATGGTTGCACATTAAACTTGGCTAAACACAAAGCACAAAATGTCAACACTATACTCACATTAAAATGTTTTAGAAAAAAATTACATTTTATGATAAAACCTCAGTTAGAGGTGTATCATTCTGTGCACAAGTAGATAACTTTCTTCCTTTTTTTACTTAATGTTTTTTAAAAAAAGAATATTGAATAGTATTAAATTAATATTAAATATTAAGATTAATTGTATTTAAAATATTAAAGGCAACTGCATGAGTCTCTGTTTATTTTTGATTGTAGGGTTATTAACAAAAACATGTTTAATTATGTAGGTGATCCTTAGGGGGATTTTCAATTTTTTTTCTTTTTGCTAGTGATTAACTTTTACCTTTCTGGATCTGTGAAGTTTTGCTTATTCATTTACAGATTACTTAAAAATATTGTCTATCACCTTTTGTTAGTGCTTGTGGTAATAATAAGTATTTTGCACCTACAGATATGAATTACTTTCTATGTGCATTACCCTTCCTTGCTGCGGTTGATTCTGGCATAATGGGGATATCATCAGACGAAGTCATGCTTTTGCCACCACCCAAGGATCAGACAAATTTCTGTCTTAATGTTTCTAGTTGTCAGTCATCCTTTCCTGAAATAATGAGCAAGTGGAATGCCTTTTACCAGGTTGCTGTTTTAAATTTTATAATTTCTTTTCTTAGGAGGTGGTAAGAGAATGTCCTTTTTTGTATAATGCTTTTTGTCTAGGTTTATTTGTGTGCATTATATATTTTCTTAGGTATAAAAATGTAAATTATTATGCAAATTGTATTATAATATTGCAACAGGGCACTACAGGTCATTAATACCCTCTGAACCAATACAGTATTAACACAAAGTTTATCCACACGTTTCAAATAAATTATACATAAATGTGAGAGGACAAAAGATATCTTACTGAATGAAAAGATGATTCTGGTTAACTGAAACTTTATGTCAATCAAGGGTTAACCCTTGGGAGAAATACAGTTATGGAGTTGGTTTTCAGAGCAGTCAATTAACTTATTTCAACGGAATTAACAAATGATCATATATTGGTGGAACTAAGTAATTATGTGGCAATCAAAACCAAATATTCAATGAGCAAAATACAAACCGATTAAACATAGATGTAGGCTTAGATCCACAATGAAAAGATTACTAGTTCTATATATTATTAGTTCACCTTTTTAGATATGATTGAATTAAATATTCTAATAAAAATTTCCCCTTTTTCTTAATCTTAAAATTTTGTGGTAATTTCTACTGTGATAGCAGAAAAACAAACAACAATCCAAAAACAAAATCCTCTTGACCAGTGTAAAATACTGACTCTCAGGAAAATTGTTGTAGTTCATTTCTTATAGATGCATTCAATATTACTATTTGTAATAGATATTTATTATACTCTATGGAGTATTAGTCACTGAAATCTTACAAAATTCTTAGAAACAAAATTCCTCATGTAGAATATTTCTAAATTATATATGGGAGTAAGATGAAATTGTAGGGAGAAGAATTGTTATATTTTCTTAAATACAAAAAAGTTTCTCCTCTGCTACAGCATTTACAGTATCCTTCCAGTAGCTTTGAAGACCTATTGAAGTACTTGTGGGCTGCACATGCCTCAACCCTGGAAAATGCTGGCAAAATATTTGAAGATAGGTAAGAATGGATCCCAAATCATTTCTATTTAATATGGCGAATGATTTTTTGCCTTATTTATGCCTTTTTACTCTTCTAAAGTCGTTATCAATCTTCTTATTAAACATTAGGTACTTTAGCCATTGGGTACTTTAATGATGAGGCCTAAATATTTTAGAGTGATTAGACTAAAAAAATGTTTTATGAAGAAAAGGGCAAAATTTTGAGAAAAAAAATCTTGCACTAATCAACCAATAACTAATGAAACAACTAGCCAATTAAACAAAATAAAACATACAACCAATTTCTCTACATAAAAAAAGAAAAGAAATTATCTTCATTATTTTGACCACAGACACATAATATGGTAGGTACATAATTAGGGAACAAGATCAACTACCATCAGGGTTAGCTCACAAGATAGCTTAAAAGATTATTAAGCCACTGCACATATACATCTAGAGGTTATTATACACCTAGATGTGAAAGTGTAAGAATGATTTGTGTTTACTTGTGAATGATTCCCAGTTCAAGTTCAAAGGTTGACAGCAGCTATAGAACCAGAAGGAGCCTATGTTCCCCTTGAAAGGCCATCAGCCAGAAGAATTCTCTTTTACTCTAGGGAAGGTCAATGTTTTGTTCTATTCATGCCTTCAGCTGATTGGATGAGGCCTATTCACATTATGAAGGGAAATATGTTTTACTCTGTCAACTGATTTCAAAATGGAAGTTTCAAAAACACTTTCACAGAAACACCCCAAAGTGGACACTATCTGGGGGTGAAATCAACCACTTTGAGTGAGATAGCGGGGAGAAATCTGGATATGATAAAAAACAGGAACAAAAAAAAATCAGGGTCCTTGGTATTGTGTAAGTAGACTGGTTAATCCAGGAAGGAATGTGTGAGGACCTCTTATTTCATGGTTGTCTCTCCCACTGATTCCATCATGCAGTAAAGGTAAATGAATCACCTAAGTAGCAGATTTCCTCCTTTACCTATTGGTATGGCTTAAAAAACTGGGTATTAAATTGGGCAATGGAATTTTCTCCCTTGGCATTATCAGTGATAGGATTTCAGGCTGCAGCCACCACAAAAGTTGTAACTCAACTGCTTTTCTATTCTTATGACAGGAAATAGGAATGAGATGATCAGACAAGGATTTCAGGCTGGGATTGCCAACCTCAAGATGTGACTGATAGCAAAAGTCATCTTTCTAGATTACTTTTTAAATTTATAGATGTTTCAGTTCATATACAAGGATAAATCACTATAGAATGCAACTTTGTGCCTATTGAAACATAAAAGGACTTTAGTTAAAATTCAAGATCATAGGAATTTTTTTCTTATAGGTATATTTCCTGTCTCTTGTGGTCTCAGACATTTTAACTTATTGTATTTATTGCTGTTTACATAATGGAACAATATTTGAAAGAATATCATATTTTTAACAGGCCAACTTTATTTAAAAGCTGCTTCAAGATCATAGAGCATATGAATTTTTTGGTGAATAATTTGAATAACTTTAAATATTTATATGAGTATTTTGATCACAAGCATATTACCTGAATTTTTTTTGGATAGTATTAGAAGCACTTTCCTCATTAATTATACTAAGAAAATTGTTTTCATTAACTCTTTTTATTATCTAAAATTCTCTCCTTCTTACTTGACCTTCTATTTAGATGTCAACAAATGACTCTCTTAAATGAATTTTAATAGTTACTATTTCTCAAGTACAATAAGTAAAAGAAATTTCACTAAGTATCTTAATGTAATATCTCACTTCAAAATAGCTCCTTTTTCTGGATCATGAGTATGTGGTTGAGCTGTTTAGTAACTTGCTTAAAATCTTACAGCTAGTGATGGCAGAGCTAGTATTTAAATTTCTTGTGACTCAATAGCTCATCCTCTTACGTGTAAACTATACTGCCTGCAATGTATGTGGCCTAGTTTTACGAGGTCAATAACTACCAAAGTGCTTCTTCCCTTCTGAAAAGATATTAAAAGCTATTAAACAAGAAAAAAATATGCTTCCACCTTTTCAATGTATAATGGAGCAGAAATAAAATATAATATTTACTTCTTTTATGAAGAATCTTTAAATCCTTGGGAGACATGAGTCATACAGGGGAACACCTAAGTGAACAAAATATCATTCATGCCTTTTCTCCATTCCTCTTAGGTAGGTTAGCAGGAAGGTGTGTATGATCAGCACCTCCCTATCCTAGGAGTTAGAGCAGTGGATAGTCCTTAGAGTTTTCCTGCAGCTGTTGCTAAGACTACTTTCGGAATTTGTCAGACATCCTCTCTCCCTTCCTTCCTTCCTTCTTTCCTTCCTTCCTTCCTTCCTTCCTTCCTTCCTTCCTTCCTTCCTTC
>NW_024412394.1:83891551-83952231 GCF_014898765.1 Herpailurus yagouaroundi
TTCCTTCCTTCCTTCCTTCCTTCCTTCCTTCCTTCCTTCCTTCCTTCTTCCTTCCTTCCTTCCTTCCTTCCTTCCTTCCTTCCTTCCTTCTTTATTTTATATATTGAATTCAGCTGTTCTCTCTTATTTTTTGTTTTGGATTATTTTTAGTTTGTATATTATACACTTCTTATATGTCAATGATTTAAGGAGTCAATTGGTTTTATGAAGTTTTGTCATCTTGCCCACCAAAAATACATACAGAAATGAAACAGCTGTATCTAGGGAGAATACCACCATAACCACTGGTTACTTTGGTATTTGGTACTATATTTCTAAAAATGAAAAGTTCTAAAACATTTCCTTATTTGAAGATTTAGGTATTATCCTTTTATTCATGACCATAGAAAATTACCATCTCATTCCCCTTACCCTCACTCCACAAAAATTCTTCCTACTTCTCACTTTCTCTGTATAATTGTTTAGTGGTTTGGGTTAGGTCTGTGTTCGATGGTTACACTATTTTGACTATTAATTACTATTCACATCACATGTACTTAACTGATAGTATTTCTTTTTTCTTGTTATCTTATTCCCTTTAGAGTTGATCCTTTTTCTATTGTACCCAACACTAATTACTTCAAATTGCCAAACCAAGGAAGTTTCTTCTCAAGATGTTCAAAAGCATCCAGGATTATATCAATTTCTTCTTCTTGAAGAGGTTTCCTTCAGAACTGTTGACTTGCTCTACTCTGCCTAGGTGGTCAGATATGATTCTTAGGTCTCTAATAACTGTACTGGATTCCTTTTATCTCTTGTGTGTGTGTGTGTGTGTATGTGTGTGTGTGTGTGTGTGTGTGTGTGTGTTGAATCACCCATTTCCAGTTTCCCACATCTATTTCCTGGATTACTTTGTTTGTTAGGACTTATACACCAGTCAATTCAGAACTGTTGTTGTATGAGAAATTATTTGCATTCTTAAAATACTCTTATTATATCATGAGTTTTGACTGAGGCTTTGGGCAATTACAGAGATCTAGGCTGGTAATACTTAAGATATTTGAAAGCATATCTCCATTAAATTTTAGCTTCACTTTTGCTGTTGAAAGTCTACAATTTACTAGGTGTGTTGTCCTGTATTTTGTTTAGTTTTTTTCCACAAGAATGTAGCACAGTTGATAACTATTAAACCTCAATGTCATATAGCAGTGTTTATTCTTCACATGTTTGAGATTCAGCTGGCAGGTCTGCTGATTTTTTCTGGGCTCACATCATATTATTAGATTTTGATCAGCATCACAGGGATGAATGGAGAAGCTCTGCTCCGCTCCACGCGTGTCTTGTTCTCCAGCACGCAAACTTGAGTGTTTCCCATAGTGATGGCAGAATGGCAAAAGAGAGGAACCAACTTGCGAAAACGTATTGCAAAACTTATACTGTCAAGTTGATTAATATCTTATTGGCCAAACCAAATCCTTTGACTGAGCTGGAGTCAGAGAGTGATGCTTCTTTCCTTCCCACCTCCTCCCAATGTAGCAGAGAAGGGGCACTGGAAAAATATACCAAAAAGCAGAGATGAAGAGTTTTGAAAAATTGGGGCCATGTTCACAATCTATTATACACTGGGGCACTTCCTTCAAATCTCATGTGTTACTTTTTTAGGCAAAAGAATATATTAGGGTTTTTATATACATGAAACAATACTGACCTCTGTATTGTCTACATATACTCAAAACTCTGTGGTCTTGAATCCTAAGATTGGCTGGTGCATGCATATCTGTATTTTAAATGAAAATGGGCCTTTTAAGGTGTATTTTAATTTTTTTACTTCACTACATCTTAACTGACTTCTTAGATAAATTGTCCAATACCACATTCAATTGTATCATTTGAAAGGCTTCCACTTAATTTCACTTCTGCTTATATGCCTCTGTGTCTTGAATTGGTACCCTCACCTCCTTCCTAGTGTTTCTGACTCCTGTGCAGTTTATTTAATCCACTGTTCCTAGGGCTTTGTGGCCACTGCTCAAAATCTTTATGGATTTATACTTATTTTTATCCTTATTTCACAGTCAGGTGTCATGTGAGTAAAAGTAGTCACCTGCAAATCCAAACCAAGATCTTCTTTCACCAAGGATGCACTGAACCCACTCTTCTACTTTTGGGTGTTGGAGACAGAGAGGAGCCCATGAGCATGGGAGCCACATACAGGAAATTTTCTCCTCTGGGTTATGTTATGGTTTACTGAACATTGACAAACATAATGCAAGCATTATCTATTTAATGGTCCTTACATATGTGCTGTGGAAACAGAGAAATTAGAGAATAGTTTAATGGGAAAATAGCTTTCAAATAAATGAATGAAATGGTGCTTTGGGACTACACAGGAGGAGGAAACTTTGTGAAGGAGGTGAAATCTAATGTGATTTGAAAGAGAATGTAGGTGTAGACAGGTGTAGACAACAAAGCAAGGAATAGACAGGGGGAATGATTCTGTTAAAAGAACAAAGTTCAAGTTGTTCACTATACTTAGACAGCTATTGAGGACGGGAGCCTTGAGTTAAAACTATTTACTACCCTCTTAACTTTTCTACTGTAATAATGTGTTCCCCAATTAGGTGAGAGAGTTTGGCTTCCTAGCATACTTTCTCCAGTAGGAGAAAAATCCATGTATTTAGACAATCAGACGTCACCTTTTCTAGGATGCTCAATGTTTCAGGGGCCTCCTCATTTCAGGAAATCAATAGTGTTGCAAAAGAATCTCAGTCTAGCAAACTTTTTATTTTTATCTGCACATTTCTAAAGAGTATTACTTAGTCATGATCTAACATCTATCTGATCACTATATGATATTCAATTATAAGTGTAAAATGTTTGGTTAAAAGAGATAAAAATTCAAAATAAAATACAAACAATTGATGAAATGGTCCTTTGCAAGTTCAAAATTTTAATTACCTATATTCATATCTTCAAAGGTAGGAGCTCAAAACATCACATTCTAAATTTTTTATGTTTATTTATATGAGAGAGAGAGAGAGAGAGAGAGAGAGAGAGAAAATGAGCAGGGGAGGGGCAGAGAGAGACAGAGACAGACTCTGAAGCAGGCTCCAGGCTTTGAGCTGTCAGTACAGAGTCTGACGTGGGGCTCGAACTCACAAGCCGTGAGATCATGACCTGAACTGAAGTCGGATGCTTAACTAACTGAGCCACCCAGGTGCCCCAAGCCATCACATTCTAAAACTAAGAACTACATTATCAGTTTATTGGCAGAAGATGATCTTTAGTCAAATTATGGAAAGAGCCCAAATTTGCACTGACTGATTAATGGATAAAGAAGATGTGGCATACACACACACACACACACACACACACACACACACACGCACATACAACAGAATATTAGTCATAAAAAAGAATGAAATCTTGCCACTTACAAAGACACGGATGGAGCTACAACATATTATGCTAAACAAAATAAGTCAGTCAAAGAAAGACAAATACCATATGATTTCACTCATATGTGGAGTTTAAGAAACAAAACAGGTGAACATAGGGGAAAGGGAAAAAAAGAGAGGGAAGCAAACCATAAGAGACTCCTAACTATGGAGAACAAATGAGGGTTGCTGGAGAAGAGGTGGGTGGGAGGTGGGCTAAATGGATGATGGGTATTAAGGACGGCACTTGTGATGAGCACTGGGTGTTATATGTGAGTGATGAATCACTAAATTCTACTCCTGAAACCAATATTACACTATATGTTAACTAATCAGAATTTAAATAAAAACTTAAAACCAGAAAAAAAAACAATGAGGCTGAAATTCTGAGTGGACTAATTATAATTGTACATGTTTCCACTTGTCTCTTAGGCTGGAGTATTATTCTAAACCAGAAGCAGACTTTGGAAGAAATTGGTGTGTGGCTGTGGAATACTTGGCTGCATCCCTCTTTCCTACAACTTTGATTATTACACATGAATTCCAGAAAGGCCTGCCACCACGGATGCTTGTTAACGGGGATAGAGCCCCTTTCATCAGCGACTTTACTGACTTTCAAAACACTGTCCTGCTTGTTCTAAGTTTTCTTCCCAGATTGGATAACTCTTCAGGTAAGGCCCTTAAAAACAAAAGCTTGAAGAAAACTAATATTTTCATTGAATAAAGGAAGATATAATGATTTTATCAGATATAAATGTCGTTATAACACATACTCTTAAAGAAAGTCATGATTACCTACGGGTGTCCATTCCACACTTTTTGGTCCTTCCAATCAAGGACTGTCTTTTCTTATGCATCTTTATTGACTCATAAGGCCACCAGGCTACTTCAAGTCCACTTTTCATCTACAAACCGAGATACATTCCTTTGCTGCTGTTGTGATAGTATTCCCTTTTTAAAACCCTTATATGTTGGTCTTTTTATTTTTATTTTTAATTTTTTTAATGTTCATTTATTTTTGAGAGAAAGAGAGAGACAGAGAGACACAGCATGAACAGGGGAGGGGCACAAAGAGAGGAAGACACAGAATATGAAGCAGACTCTAGGCTCTGAGCTGTCAGCACAGAGCCTGTCACGGGGCTCGAACTCACAAGCCATGAGATCATGACTTGAGTCATGTCCTAAGTCGGACACTTAACCGACTGAGCCAAGTTGGATGCTTAACCAATTTAGTCACCCAGGCGCTCCTGGTCTTTTCTTTCTTTCTTCTTTCTTTTTCTTTCTTTCTTTCTTTTTCTTTCTTTCTTTCTTTCTTTCTTTCTTTCTTTCTTTCTCTCTTTCTTTCTTTCTTTTGAAATATTTTTAAAAGTTTATTTATTTACTTTTGAGAGAGAGAGAGAGAGAGAGAGAAAACGAGAACGGGGGAGGGACAAGGAGAGAGGGAGACACAGAATGCGAAGCAGGCTCCAGGCTCTGAGCTGTCAGCACAGAGCCCAATGCAGGGCTGCAACCCACCAACCATGAGATCATGACCTGAGCTGAAGTCGGACTCTCAACCCACTGAGCCACCCAAGTGCTTCTGTTGCTCTTAAATTTAGAAAAACAAATCTCAAAAGAAAATCTTCAGTGATTTAATGGGAAAAACTAGCAAATTGACTTATGTGAGCTCTCTTCATCTGGCCTTACCAGTCACAGATGAGGTATTCTGCTGCAGCTCCTCAGCTATAGGGTCTCCTATCAAAGCAAAAAATAGAAAGAATCCATAATTATACATTTGAATAACCACATCATCTCAATTTCGCAGATATGCTCTTATGCAGTGAACCAAGCTTAAAACATAATTAAAACATTACTAGCTTTAAATCCCTTCAAAGAATCTGAAAGATATAAAAGCAGAGTAAACATAAATACATGAAATATATGTTTTTGAAAACTTACTTGCATTAGTTAGAGTAAAAAATAAACCCAAACATTTAAGGAAGGCCTTCATGCAATTGCAGTTTCTTCTTGCTGCAGTAATGTTTCCTGCAATATTCTCAGCAATGGTAGCTTCCCTTTACACAATCAGTAGAGGACTAAGGCTCCTTCCATCTGTGGTTGTTCCAATCCCAGCCTTCTATGTCATTTACACCCCATCAGTAGCAAGATGCTATAGTGTTTGGAGAAGCAAGTGGGATAGGGAATTAAACTGTTGTCCAAGAACTAAGCACCATGAAAGGAGAAGCATGAATTTTGGTAGTCACCTGCCCATCTCTGCCAAAGTATCAGATGGTAAAATTGCATTGTAGATCTGGGTTGTATAAACTGGATCTCTCCTCTTAAGATGTACAAGGCAAAGAACTGAGTGGGGGAGTTGGTAGTTATTTAATTTAAAGCTTGAAAGTACCACACTACAAGATTTTATTCCAAGATTCGGTTTTACTGAAATTTGGCTTTGGATAGATCAGGCAGTTTTGAATTGCTTTCATAAGAAAGAAATGTTAAAAACTACTGGTGAAAAATTGGTGAGCATTCATAGTATAATTGCATAGATGTTGTATAACAAGGCATTCACTATCATCTAGTCGTCCTTGCTCTCCATGCTCCCAGTGAACCTCAGCATTAGTGAAAAACAAATTCAACAATAAGCATTTTAAATTCATCTTCAATAGAAATATATGTATACATTTGCAGTAAAGTTTCAAAGTGTCATTTAGCTACTTTTTAGTCTCCAAAAGTGTTTGCTTTGCTACAAGAAACCTTACCAAAATTCATTAATATTTTTTAAGTTTATTTATTTATTTTGAGAAAGACAGAGTGCGTGCATAGGCATGCCTGCGCATGCACATGGGCTGGGGAGTGACAGAGACAGAGAGGGAGACAGAGAACCCCAAGCAGGCTCTGCACTGTCGCAGCAGAGTCAGACATGGGACTTGATCTCACAAACTGAACGATGAGATCATGACCTGAGCTGAAATTAAGAGCCAGATGCTTAACTGACTAAACCACCCAGGTCGCCTCATTAAATTTAATCTACAAAATAAAATTAACCTTTTCAGACTTCAATTTAGCTATTTAACACTTTTGCTCATGGTAAGAATTGGCATGGAGTTTTTCAGTTTTAATTATGTAAAATTCTGAACCATCTCTTTGTCTATAGTGGCATAAGTTTTAATCCTTGACTATACATATTCTAAGAGTAAAGCTCATATTAAAGTTGAAAATATTATTAGGTATAAATTAGTAAGAAAAAAAAGCTTGCCTAGATTTTATTACTTTTCCCCCATGGGTGATGTTTAAAATAAGGAATGAAGACTGAATGAAGATTCAAAACTGTCAAACGCTGATGATTCATGTTAATATAATTTAAAATGTTTTAAAAACTTATTAAATTTTAAGATTCAAGGCTGAGGTCAGCCACCCCTTTTGCTGCCTCCAACCTGACCAAGAAGGTCGTTACTCCCCACTCTTCTGCTGCAATGGTCACTACCTCCTCCTTTCTTCAAATGAGGACAATTGGTGGCTGAAGTATGATGTACAAAGAGGGGGGAAGAAATGAGCTTGGGCATCTCTGAAGCTTCAGTGCAGATGATGACATAGGAGGCTCCTGAACTTACCTCCTTTCATGGATACACCCAATCTACAACTACATACAGAACAATTCACCTGACAGAAATCCAGAAGCTAGCTAAGTGACTCTTACCCTTTGAAAAAATGAGAGAAAAATCCACAATGAAGCAAGAAAGAGAGGCTGAGACACAATTTTGCCATGAACCCCAGCCTTGGTGAGGTGACACACAATCGGGAGGGATCTCACAACTCCCAGCTTCTCCTTAAGGAGTGCTGGCTTTGGAATCCCACATCTAGCACATCAATGTCTAAGACTTCCATGTGAGAGAGATGGGTGCCCAAAGCATCTAGCTTTGAAAGCCAACAGGGCTTGTATCCACAAGATCCAGGAGGCTATAGCCAAGTAAGAGACAGTTCTTAAAGGGCTTGTGCAGACTCACTGTGGCAAATTCCCAAGAGTGCAGAGCAGATGAAGCAAACTGAAACATACCCAATCTTTTCATGAAAGAGGCTTATTTATTCATTTTAATAGCTATGAACTGAGGGGCAGTCATCTAATTTAATACTACAATACTCTCTAGAAACCGAGGGCATGGTAGGTGCACTGTTGTCACTCTCTCTCTCTGTCTCATTTCAAGGTGGAGATATCTCCTGGAAAGAAATTGTGCACACCTATGGTGTCATGTTTTCTTCAGTTGTCCTCCAGAGGGTACCCCTTGATGTGTGGCTCTGATGGCCGATAGGGCTTAAATTCATGGGTTCTGTAGGACTGTAGCAAACAAAAGCTGCTACCTGAGGATCTAGTTTAAAATCATCTGGCATCTAGGTGCTGACTGAGTTCTGCCTCTTTGGGACACTGACAGGTCTTGGCACATCTTCAACTACTAGGGGCCATTAAGAACAAAGAAAGCTGCTTGGACAATCACAAAGGATTGAGAGACAACCAAGAGTGAGGGCAGAGTTGAATAAGATTTATCTTTTACACAGAGGCCACTTTTTCAAAACTGGAAGAGGTGACTATTTTATCTAATCCACAGAAACCATCACAGAAAGGCAAGGAAAATGAAGAAACAGAGGAGTATGTTCCAAACAAAATAACAACATAAAACTTCATAAAGAGACTTTAATAAAATGGAGATAAGTGATTTTCCTGGTAAAGAGTTCAAAATAATGGTCATAAAGATGCTCTCTGGTGTCAGGAAAAGAATTCATGAACAAAATAAAAATTTCAACAAGGAAATATAAAATATAAGAAAGTACCAAACGGACATCATTGACCTGGAAAATATAATAACAGAGCTAAAAAATTAATAGAGAGATTCAACTGCAGTCTGGATGAACTGGAAGACAGAATCAGGAACTTGAGTACAAGGCAGTGGATTTTATCCAATGAGAAGAGCAAAAAGAAAGAAGAATGAAAAATGATGAAGATAGCTTAAAAATATTTATGGCACAACATCAAGTGGACCAATCTTTGTGTTACAAGGTCTGAGAAAATAGAAGATAGAGAGAAAGGGAAGAAAACTTATCTGCATAGCCAAAGCAATCTTGTAAAAGAAGAATAAAGGTGGAGGCATATCCCGTACAGAATTCAAGCTATATTTTAAAGCTGTAGTTAGCAAAACAGAAGAGTACTGGTATAAAGACCGACATATAGATCAATGGAGCAGAATAGAGAGCCCAGAAATAAACCCATACATATATGATCAGTTAATTTACAACAAAGGAGCCAAGAATATGTAACAGTGAAAGGACATTCTCTTAAACAAGTGGCTGAGAAAACTGGACAGCCACCTGCAAAAGAATGAAATTGGACAATTATCTTACACCATATGCAAATGAATGAAAAATTAATTATGTTGTACACCCACAACTAATACAATGTTATATGCCAATTATATCTCAATTTTAAAAACTTACTAAACTTCAAATCTGATAATCTATTGCATTAAACTAAAAGTACACAATGGGTGTGATATAAAGTTAAGAGGTTAACATGTAGAAAGGAACTCCTATGTATTAAACACCCACCATGTGCCTGAAATTGTGTCAGGTGCTTTTTTTCATTACCATATATAAATATCACTACAATACTTTCACAAAAATATTATTGCCAAGACTGGGGTTGAGCACTGGCATTCGTCCTTGAAGAGACCCTGTTGCTATGGACCTGGTCCTCCAGAGTGGAGCAGAGGGACAAACATGAATGTTGGAGTTGCCCACAGTGAGGTGGATGCAAGTACCTGTATAATGAACAGCCAGGGCATGTGGCCGACATACGCATTGGGAGCTGGCTTGCTTCACATTGTCGTCCTCAGTATTCCCTTCTTCATTGTTTCTGTTGTTTGCACCTTAACAAATATTATACATACTCTCAGGATGTATGGGTTTTTTGGATGCAGTAAAAAGAGTGCCTTTTGAAATCCCGACAAAGGTAAAAGCAAGGTGTTCCCTGATTCGTTGGAAACACCTGGACTGTGGAGTGCAATTTAAACCTTCACAGAAGTTTCGCATGGTTTTTTTCAATAATTCTATATTATCTGGCAAGTCTCTGTCAATGTATGATCCAACTCACTTCATCCTAAACACAGCCTCTCTCCTGAGTTGCTGATTCCAAGAATGCCAAAGTTACACGGTGTTTGGATCTTTGGAATTAATGAGTATTGAAATGTTTTGAAACAGAACAAAAATTTTTAGAGCTACTGAGTTTTCTGTAAGGAAGGAATGGTTAGTAAATTGCACTGTTTCTGTGATAATGTGAAATCGAAGATTTTTATATTGTAGGGCTGGTTGGTGTTCTTTCGTGTACTGTTATAAAGTGCAGATTTTTACTGGAAGAGGCCTCTGTTGAATGCATCTGGGATCTTTCTGAAGAGAAGCTTTATAGTCAGGCTGGGCAGGCCCAGCTTATAAATTAAATGGCTATAAAGTGACGGTGTACTAGATAAATTCAAGGAAATGTGAGATTTATAAGAAACTAAGACCAAGTTAGTTTATAATGAATGGGATTATGTTAGAAGAAGAAAATTTCCAACCATTTACACATGGGCAATATAGGTAAACTTACATGTAAACCAGAATCATCCCTTTACAAGTTTATTATAGATTGATTTCATTACCATACATATTCCCCTTTTATTATCTAAGAGGAAATGTATTCCCTTGTTTTATGCAATCCCTGCCTTTGTTGGTTTTGCTGGCTCAACATTGTATTGATAGAGGAGGTCATTTTTACATTTATTAAGTTACCGAGTTCATGAAGATCACTTCCGTGACTGGCATTAGAAGACACCAGGCATCTTATGAACAGCCTCCGAATCCACCTTCTAATTTTGGAGCAAAGTGGATTTTGCTGCTTTTCCAGACACAAGGTTGCTAAACCAGGTAGGAAAACAATTTATTTCATTCAGTTAAAGTATATGGTAATTTAAAGGCCTCTGCTTATTTGGTTGATCAATTGAATTGTTAAAGTCTGCCATTTTTTTAGAAAAGGAAATAAAATGAACAACTATGTAGCAGACTGTGGTCTGGCAGAAACCATTTCTTCAGAAACAGCACCAAAGTAAATAATTGGAGTCTTTTATAGCAGGTCCCCAGTAAAAGAAAACATCTTTTCTTAGTCCTTCCTGCTTTCAACCTCTGTATTTTTCCTATTAATATTTGCCGTTCCCCATATGGGTCTTGGTGTAGGTAAGCCAAAGTGGTAACTATTTCCAAAGCCGCAATCATGTTGAATTCTTCACTTAGAGAAGCTTCTCATAGTTGTTGACATTAACTCTAAGAAATAACTACAGATTTTGAGAAGTAAGTATTTATTTACTTAGAGAAGTAAATATGTCAAAAAAACAAATTCTGATCTGAGATGAAACGGAAAAACCTAGTAACATTTGTAAACAAACACCAAAGAGAGTTTATAGACCAACTTAAAAATCTGTTTCAATAGGCTGACTTTTGGGGGTAATTATCATTGTTTTTTATTTCAACAGTGTTGAGTTTAGAAACCAGTTGTATGATAATGCCTTTGTATCTTTGTCTTTTCCCATGCATTTTTAAGTAACCAGAATCTATATTTTAATAACATTTTTCTGTGGTGTCAAAAAACATTATTGCCAATATTTTGCCAGTAAAGAAACAGAGGTTTTGTAAGTTTAAATAATTCACTAGTTGGTAAATGAGACAGTAAATTTGCATTCTGGCACATTATTTTAAAGCCTGTGCTCTTTCTCCTTAACACATCATCCTCCTATATACTGAAATCTATACTCTAGATAAGGCTGAAATCTAGCATCAGCCCTTTGCTTTCTTGTTGGGTGTGTTGACTGACTCAATATTAATCAAATCTGAAGATTTCAAAGTAGCCCAATTTCCTCACTAGTTTAAATAGAAAAAAAAAAAAAAAAAGAAAAAAGCTATCCCTGGGTCTTGAGACAGCTCTAGCCAGCTGAGAAACATGAACCAAATGCTCTCACCCACCAATCAAGTAACATGCTCCATCTCCGTGGAAACGAGAAAAAGATGTTTCTGAGAATAGCTCTTCACAGAAATTAAGCATTATCCTCCCTCCCATCACCAAAGAGTGTAGGAAGAAAATAGAGGTAGACCTGGGACCAAGTACTCAGGACACTTTCAAACCACTACCTCTCATATGTTAACAGATATAACTTGAAATATTTCTTCTCTTCAAAAATTGTTTTTAAAATGCTAACTTATTTTTTCTCTATTGAAAAAGCATTTTAATTGCTGTGACTTTTACTAATTTATTTTAAAGTGTGTACAATATATTCAAATTAAAAAGTCTAAAAGTCTAAGTGTATCAACACATTAAATAAAAATAAAAGTCATCTTGTTCACCACTTCATTTATATATCTTGGCCCTTTGCCCAATTTTCAGAGGTGGTGCAATTTCTGGAATTCATTTATATATAAAACAATATGAATAAATAAAACTTGTGTTGTTTGCACAAATGAAATCAAACTGCTCTGCCCTACCCTTTTTTTTTTTTTTTAAGTTTTTTGAGAGAGAGAGAGAGTGGGAAGGGCAGCAAAAGAGGGGGAGAGAGAGAGACAGAGAGAGAGAGAGAATCCCAAGCAGGCTCCTCGCTGTCTGTACTGAGCCCCATGAGGGGCTCGAACTCAAGAGCCCTGAGATTATGACCTGAGCCAAAATCAAGGGTCAGAAGCTTAAACTGAATGAGCCACCCGGGTGCCCCTGCACTATGTTTTTTACTAAAAAATTTTCTTGAAGCTCTTTGATATCAGGACATATTGATCCAAACATTCTGTTTAAAGGATATGTAATGTTTCATTTAATTAATTAACTATAACTCTAGGCTTTATTTTCTGTTATAAGCTATTGACAATAATGCAACAATGGCATGATATGTATATTTTTCTTGGTATAATTTATGATTTTACCAATAAATTTGTAGAGAGAAAATGAACTAAAATCAATGAGTCATATATTGTTCAGTGGCACTTAAAATAATTTTCAGGAGTTTACATTTTTGTCACAAAACTGAATAACATTTCTTATTTTCTCTAACCCATTGTCTTATAGCAATTTCTATAACTTATGTTAGCTTGTTATGTAGAAAATGCTACTTCACTGTTGCAAAGTTCAACTCTTTTAACATGTTTGTGTACTTTTCCTAGTTTTCTGATTATTTACATTTTTTATTGATTTTTATATGAAGAGTTGGTCAATAAGTTGTAAATTTGAAAACTTCATGTGTGTGATTATCATATAATGAGCATATAATTTTTATATGCAAAAATACATAGAATTTTCCTTAAAATAAACATTTCAATAATTGGGGATAAACTTAAATTTACATGTGATAATTTTATATATTTTCCAGGTTTATTGTCATTGACTGGATGGAAATTTTTAATGAAGACACAGGATGCAAGAAAGGAAGTTCTAGAGCTTTTTGAAATAATTCTTCAAATCTTTAATCCAAAATTACGGTATATTCCTAATATTTAATTAATGAACTAAAAATGAACAATTCTAATTTGTTGAGAAACAGTAATTTCAAAATTTTAATGTGATCATAACCATACAGTTTTCTTATTTCTGATATTTTTGATTTGTGCTCCTTTGTTAGGATTTTATCTATGAATTCTAACTTTAAATTTAAATTAATGCAGGGCACTTGGGTAGCTCAGTCGGTTAAGCGTCCGACTTCGGCTCAGGTCATGATCTCAGGGTCTGTGAGTTTGAGCCCCGAGTCGGGCTTTGTGCTGACAGCTCAGAGCCTGGAGCCTGTTTCAGATTCTGTGTCTCCCTCTCTCTCTGCCGCTCCCCCACTTGCGCTCTGTCTCCCTCTGACTCAAAAATAAATCAACATTAAAAAAAAAATAAATAAATAAAATAATTTAAATTAATGCTATGATGATTGTGCTCAATTAACAATTCTTGATTTTTAAATGTATCAATACTTAAAATATTTTGGCTGTAAAGAAAATTATATTAAGGAATCATAAATCACTGTGAATCAATAAACAGACATTAAATTTATATGCCTCTTTTGTTGTTATCCTATGTAACCCAATTTCATGAAATTTAGAGCAATATGTCTTGCTGATTTATGACCAAAATCCAGAACATTTTAAAATTAAATACTGACAGTCAGCTAATATTTTTAAAACTCATTAAACGGAACTGGCAGAATATGTACCCGGTTTGTCATTTTTGTGTGTGTGTTTTCATTGACTACAATTTTATAGCAATTACACATTAAGTTTCCCCTCCTTTGATCCTCGCTTGATAATGATTGCTTAAGGGTCAAGTTTATCCCTGTTGCTCTCTTCTAGGAGAGACACTACTCTGGTCCGGAGGCGGTGACTTCCGGTGGTTTCCAGGGCTATACGGAAGCTTGCATGTGCAGGTTTCCCAGGGCCTCATCCACACACTAGATCCACCCTCTGACTGCGGCAAATAGAAACGCTTATTACCTTTGCTCTCTTTCTGATGTAAGTAATGTCCACATCATGACTGGAGGGATCTTTCCATTATAAGTCAGATCATGTTTCTCCTCTGCTCAAGCTTGAAATTGCTTGCTGCCTCTCCCAGAGCAAAACCCACATGTGGCTCACACAGCCCAGCCAGCAGGATCTGGATTCCTCACTCCCTCTGCTCAGCTCTCCTTCCACTCTCCCCTTTCATACCTGCCTCCTTGCTCTTCCTCAGACGCTACAAGCACACCCATGACTTATGATTTTTGGAGCATTGTTTCCCTTCTGTAAAGAACGTTCTTCCCCCAAATCACTGCCTGCTTCACCTCTACACTTCCTGCTGGTCTTTTTCCAATGTTAGAATAGTCTCAGACTTCTTTGTATAAATTTGTGCCCACTCAACAATCTCTATTTTTTTTTAATCCTGCTTAATTTTTTTCTTCCTATCACTCATCTCCACCCATCAAATGTTGTATAAGTTTCTTTGTTTCTTGCCTGCCTTCCTATGTTGGTGTGGGAGCTCCATGATAGTACAGCTTTATTTTCTATACTGCTGCATCCCTGGGACCCAGGAGAGCAGTTTTAGTAAGCACTCAAATATAGTGTGATTTGGATGAATAAATGAAAAAAAACAATGGTTTAAAAAATAAGAAGGAATTGGTGGAGGTTTCAAGTGCCAAAACAGAGTTTTGTTTTAATATGAAAGCCACAGGCGTATACTATGGATACTTGAAGGAAAGGGTAGAAATTACCTGACAGTCAAAGAGCATAATAAATTTCGGGAAGACAAAATCAGAATAAGCCAGGAACTGCTGCTATCCAATCTGATCACTGGGAGGTAGTTTAGGAAAATAGTTATGAAAATAAAGAAAAAGTAGTAAAACTAAATGTGACAAAAAGTAAATTGGCTGAATTAACATGGGTGGAGGAACATAGCATTTCATAGACACTCTTAATACTGTGATCTTTTGAGAAGTAGAAAGCATTGGGGCCATTCCCACAGAGGGAGAAGTTGGGAAGTCAAGCTTTTTTGCATTAAGTGACACTGCTGTTTGGGGGTGGGGGTGGGGGGGGGTCATGTCTCCAGGGTAAGCAGGGTTGTGATATTCTTGGATTGGGGACACCAGGGGAAACCTGCAGACCTGCAATAACCCCCACAATAGGTGAATGAATAGAAAATTTTTCAGTAATAAAAAACTGTCCTTTCCAAACCATGTTTTTATTTTTTATGTTCTATATTATTCCTACACATATCAACTAGCTGTAATTTGATCTGCATAGTGATTAGTAAAGGAATGATTCCATACTGTTCCAAATTAGCTTTGGAACATACTTAGGGTATGTTTCTTCTGTTTCTAAAGGAGGCATAAAACTAATAAATGAGTCCCCAGTTTCTGTCTGGCCCTATGCCCCAGTCATGTCCCCATTTTAGGATTCTGCTTTGATAGGCAACACATTGGTATAGTGAAATCTCAAGATCCTACATTATGTCCATTGAGACAAAATAAGGAGGGAGAGAGGGAGAACCACAGGAAGAGATCTTCTGAATTGGGTTATTGCTCTAGGATTTCGCACTAGAACCAAGGGTCCTGAAATCCCTTTAGTCTTGAATTTCTGAGTATACATATCTGGGAAATGTTATGTTTAATTGATTGGTGTTCAGGGATTGAATCAGGACCTTTATAAATTAATAAAGTGAAGTCATACCACTCACCTAATGTCTAAAACTAATGAAATTACAGGTGGCAGAATGTTCGGAGTGCTTAGCCTTGCAGGCTTAGGACTGAAATGACACACCTATTTGTAAAGTGCTTGGCATTTCCGGGGGTCGTGTATCCCTTCAACGATCAAACTCGTCCTAATGAACCATAAGCTTTGACCATATTAAGCCCTTGTTTTATCTTCTGGGTTGTCTTTTGCTATTACACCCACATACTGTGAGGATTAAACCCGAACAGATTATGGGGTAACAACTTAAACTTCTTGGCTACGCTTAGGACAGAAAGAGTGACCATCTGGATTAGTAAGGATTCCTTTGGTTAAAGTGACAAAATTCCAAGTCAAACAAGCCAGGGCAAAAAGCGAGCTTCGTGGAGGGACACCTTGTTGTCAAATGTGATTAAAGAAATGTTGTTAATCAATTCTTGGGACAGGAACACTGCCAGGACTCCCTGTCCTAGCCTCTTATATCTTCTTCTCCGTTTTTAAGTTTCATTTTTTGTTTCCAATTAGAGACTCTGGCTTCTTGCTCTGCTTGCTGTTGCTGCCCCTTCTCCCAGGAGGTGCTGGCTGGCTTTTCCTAATTCTAATTTGAAAAAAGGCCCAAGGAAGGACACTGAGTTACTCTTTTTAGGTCATGGGCCTACCCTTGGTGTATTCAGCCAAGGCAAAGAGGCCACCATGCTATGACTGACCCAGCCTGAGGCTGGAGCCTAATCCTGAATGAGTTAATATCACAGGAAGTTGGGGGGGGGGGCTTGGGGGTCGGATCTGAAATAACATAACCACTCCCATTCAAACCATGTGGCCTAATTGGAAAGGGAGGCAGCTCTATCGAGGAGGAGAATGTTGAAGATAAAGTGCTGGCAAATGAACCATGTGACTACAGCCTGTATGTGGAGACATTTCAAGGAAAATGAGAAGGCCTTACTCTTTCTCTAACATTGATGTCCTATGTGTTTGGCTTTTTGAGATTCCATACTAGGGATCCATGCATTTCTTTGATTAAAGGCAGTGTCCATATTAAAAACAAACAAACAAACAAACAACTATTCTTGGAGGACTGTGCAGCTACTCATAGTGTCCTGCCTAAGAGTTATCCTCTTCCACCCATTTTCCTCGCAGACAGAACCGGCCTCTCTCCATAGGAACTGAAGACGTCCCTGAACCTATCACCATTTTGGTACATGGTAGGCACTTAATAAATGTGAATGGAGACTGAATGCATAAAGAGCCCCAGCACAGCCCACTGAGAAGCTGTGGACTGGAGGTTAATGTCATGCAGATAATAGTTCAAGTCTTGGTTCTGATCTTGGGAAAGTTAAAATGTGGAAAATATACACATATACTCACATTTTATATATAAGTATCTGGTAGAGTGTCTGGAAAATAATAGTAACTAACCTACAAAGTGTCAAGCACTTTTCTAAATGCTGACATCTATTTGCTCACCTAAACATCGCAACAACTCTTCTGAGCTAGGTAGGTACACTAATTATTTGCATTTCACAGATGAGAAAACTGAGGACAGGGCGGGTAAGTGACTTGTCTAAGGCCACTCAGCTAATAGGACACTATTTGACCAGTGTTTATGGAAGTGATTAAATAAATATTAATTATGATTTGACTTGAAATCATTAAGATGCCATTTGTACAGAATCTAAAACAGTGAACAGAAAAAAAGAGAGAGAATATATTATATTAAGGTTATATTGTGCCATCTAGTAATAATCAAGAGAATTTTATCATTGCACATATTTCACCCTATGTAATAACTAAGGATGTTTTATTTTGCTTCATGCAATCTTTAAACAGGCCTCATAAATTGGCAATATGTTTATAATTACAAATTTACATATTTTATGGGACCAGTAAGAAAATAGCCCACATTTAAAGGGTCATTCCAATTAATATTCAAGTTTTCAGTGCTGATGTTGATAATAACTTTAAAATTTAACAAACACTGGTACACATTCTCTTGCAGAAAATAGGCATTCTATTCTCAGATGCAGTATAAAATGAGCCAGATTTCAAGGTCTGTAACAGTTTTGTTGGTCTGTGAGCCTTCTTTCTGGGAAATAAATAGTTGCTACTAAGGATAAAGTAAAAAGAAGATAAGTGGTTGGTGCCCTTCCCGAGGATGTGCCCACATATCCCACAGCACACTAGAACTGCCCTGCAGTTTGCATGCAGCTAGATTAAGAGAGAGGGAGCCAGAGGGCACAGAGCTGGCCAGTCAACCTGGTTCTGAATCCACCTGTCCACTCTGGTCCCACCATTTTGCTACCATGCGGCCCTACTGTTCTCTTTTGTAATTGTGTAATTTCTAACAGCAGGATAATAGCATTTATCATTTCTACACAGTGCAGCACAATTTTAATGTGATATCAGACAGCTTCGTATAAAAAATGTTTGATTTGAGTATTTTTATTTATTTATTTATTTTATTTTTTATTTTTTTTAATTTACATCCAAATTAGTTAGCATACAGTGCAACAATGATTTCAGGAGTAGATTCCTTAGTGCCCCTTACCCATTTAGCTCACCTGCCCTTCCACAACCCCTCCAGTAACGCTCAGTTTGTTCTCCATATTTGTGAGTCTCTTCTGTTTTGTCCCCCTCCCTGTTTTTATATTATTTTTGTTTCCCTTCCCTTATGTTCATCTGTTTTGTCTCTTAAAGTCCTCATATGAGGGAAGTCATATGATTTTTGTCTTTCTCTGACTGACTAATTTCACTTAGCACAATACCCTCCAGTTCCATCCATGTAGTTGCAAACGGCAAGATTTCATTCTTTTTGATTGCTGAGTAATACTCCATTGTGTGTATATATATATATATATATATATATATATATATACCACATCTTTATCCATTCATGCATCGATAGGCATTTGGGCTCTTTCCATACTTTGGCTATTGTTGATAGTGCTACTATAAACATGGGGATGCATGTGTCCCTTCAAAACAGCACACCTGTATCCCTTGGATAAATGCCTAGTAGTGCAATTGCTGGGTCATAGGGTAGTTCTATTTTTAGTTTTTTGAGGAACCTCCATACTGTTTTCCAGAGTGGCTGCACCAGCTTGCATTCCCATGATTTGAGTATCTTTAAACATTATATCTAGCTCAACACCATAGGATGATTTTTAGTAGCAACTTACATTTATATTGCAGAAATATTTCATAACATATGTGATCAATAAATTTGTCCCTGGAGCCATAGACATTTTCCCAGAGCTTTTACATCTATCTCCATGCTCCAGAAGCCTGGAATCTATCTAATATTCATACATTTCCAGTTATTTGATGAGGTCTTTCAAATCTTGATATTGTTAGTAGGGAGAAAAAGAAAACATGAGAAAGTCAATGCCTTGTACGTAATGTTCTTTCTCCTTGAGATAATGATACTTTATGATATGTGGACATATAATTTTATCCTGCCACAGGTGAAAAAGAGGTGCTACTAGCTTGTTCAAAGTAGTCTAATTATCAATTTCTCTATTAAATGCCGGCACAGGTAAACTAAGAGCTAATGAATGCAACTGATTGAGTGGCAACATTTAAAAGTTGAGACATTTTGAATATCAATCTCATTTTTGTCCAAGGAAAGTTGAGTTTTTTTGTAAAGGGGCTTTAAAGTTCTGGGGCTTTGGGACAGAGCCGCCCTCTTTCTCCCCATCAGCCCTTCCACTCACTTCAGTACGACCATGTTTTGCTGTAGAGAATCGGTCTCTGACCCCGGGGGGTTTCACCATCCTAATGCCAGAAGTGCCTGTTGGAAATGTTGGCCAGCTTGTAATCGATTGGATTATTTCTATGCTGCATATGTGTAAAATTGGTTACTTCTACACCACTTCTCTTGGGCAGATGGTTGGAAACTGTCCATATGCAACTGCAGAAGTAAATTCAATAGAACTCAGTACAGATGCTGAAGTATATTCATTGCCTTCAAAAAAGCTGGTGGCTCTTCAGTTAAGATCCATTTTTATTAAGTACAAATCAAAGCCATTCTGTGAAAAAGCTGCTTTCCTGGGTGAAAAGTAGTAACTGTGCCAAAGTTATTGTTCTTTCAAGCAGTCATTCATATCACTGTAATGATCTACATTTCACATTGGGAAGACTCCCTTCTGATACCTGCTTACATCTTTGGTGCAAAAAAAACTGTTCAAAATAAAATAGAGACCCTTAACTGGGAAGAAATGGAAAAAAGCCCATGCATTCCTGAAATAGATGATTTTGAGTTTTGTATCTATATTCCTGGAGGAAGTATCACAAAAATACTCTATACTGAAGGTTGTTTTAAAGAAATCCCAGATGCGGTTCTGTTGAAATTTGTTTCAGAAGAAGACAATATCCTAGATGCATTAATTCTTCAGTATCTTAGTGAATGGCTTCACATAAACCACATTTACAGTGTGATGACCCTACAGCGTCTATCTTGTGGTGGAAAATGCCAAGTTCATGGAGATTTCTCTTTGGAAGTGGTCTTCACCCTAGCTTTTCTGATCTGTTTTCAGTTGTATACCTAATGTCCCAAGACACTTAATATCAACACAACACAACATATAGTTACACAACCATATAGAAAGTTATATTTTCTAAGGACGCATTAGGAAGTAAATCTTTACTTCTCACAGAAACTCTCAAAGAAAATGGATTAACAAAAGGTTGTTTTGCCATGCCCCTATACACAACAAATGTAAGTTTTATACAATTAAATATTTCCTAAGTAAGAAAAAGGAGGGGGCCTTAAAATAGAAAAAATATATATATGTATGACCAATATGTTTTTGACTTGATATAATGTGTGGATGATAATGTCTTTTATTAAATAAATCTGTAATATTGCAGAATCACCTGGTATCCTTGTGGTTGCTTAAAAATGTACCATCTTTTTTTTAGAGAGAGAGAGAGCATGAGTGGAGAAGAAGGGTAGAGGGAGAGAGAAACAGAGAGAGAGACAGACAGAGAGAGAGAAAGAAAGAATCTTACACAGGCTCTACGTTCAATGCTGAATCTGATGTGGGACTCCATCCCTTGACCCCAGGATCATGACTTGAGCCAAAATCAAAAGTTGGACATCAACTGACCGAGCCACCAGGTGCCCCTAAAAATGTACCATCTTAATAAAAATTTTAAAAGTATTTCTTTGAGATATAGAAAGTAGCACTCCTGTAATATCTTCATTTCTACCCTGTTACCTCCTTGAACAGAAATTTGGAGGTGACCAACAAATCATCTGAGATTTATCAGAAATCAATATTCATACATACACACTCAGTCAGGGCTCAACATCTTCAAAAGCCCAAAAGAGTGGCATTTGGTCATATTCTTCTGATTGGGGAAAATACACTGGAGAGCTTTTCTGTATCCAAGCAAGATGTAAGATTCATGATCATCCTCTGGGAATGGTCCCTATCCTTACACACTAAAATGAAGTGAGCACCATTATTTATGAATACTTCATGGCAAGACATGATTTAGCCTGCTCTTGGCAGTGACCAGGAACAGTTCTGAAATTATTTAGGAACACTAGAGACAAGTCAGTTCAGCTGTGGCTGTGTAGGAGCTAAGCAGGTGTATTCAAGGGCTCAGGAGTGTCTGGTCATGTCTACCATACTGTTGGGGTTTTCCTCCACACTCTGTTACAAAGGAATTGTCCTTGCCTGGGTCAGCTGTGCCTGGCCATGTCTCTTACCTGAGCTTAAGATTTAGAAACACAACTGCCTCTGACTCCTCCCCATGAAGACCAATATTTGAAAGGAAAGATTGATTGGGTCTATTGACGATACTGATGAGACCTGGGGCTCTAGCTGAGTTGGGTTTATGATAGAAACCACATAGGCTTCTTTCCAGAGAGTGTCTGTAGGATTATTTGAAGCAGGGAGTTGGGGCAGGGAGAGGATGTGTTCTATTACATCTTAATGCATCTTAATGCACATCTTACATGCAGTGTGGTTTTGGTGTCACCTGTGTGTAAGACCATCCCAAATGAGTAGACTTTCCTGGTGGGTGCCTTTAGGTGAGGGTCCTGATACTAATGAAAGATCCCCTGTGGCTCTTTGAATGGGAAACATCACATAACTGCCTTGTTTTCCACATCCATTTCCCACATTTTCCTCAATACTATGTTTCCTATTGGAAGCCCACAGGGCTTCCACCTTCAGGAAAACTTGGAAACTATACTTTTGTAAACATCTGCCGTAATTCCTGCAGGCACAAACATTTCTATCCCACCCTATTCTCACCTGGGTCTTTTCTTCCACATTAAGTTCCTGGAATCCTTTCTAACTCTGTCTTCTACCAAGATGTGAAAGATTCTTCCTTGTGTACAATAAAGAGACCAGTCTATCAGATAAATTGTGTTTCTCATTCCCAGAGCCTGCAATTAGGGCTTTTGCAACAGGCTGTGGTCCATTTTTCTTATACCTAACTTTTTTCTAGGAACAAGTGTAGGACTAATCTGGGATAAAAAGTTAGCCTTGGGAAATACAATTTAAATCAGAGATAGAGGCAGAGATAATTTTAGCATAACAGCCCTCAGGAATTTTACTAGAAAGAGGTCCTTTTTGGTCCCTACTTTCTCCCCCACTGCTCCACTCATAACTCTAGGTCCTTGGAAATGGATAAAATGGAACACATGACAGTCTGTACCAGGGCAGGTTGAGGGGAAGAGGCGTGCAGAGGAAGCAGAAGAATCAAGGACATATGGAATTAAGGCCAGTGGATCCAGAGAGGAGGTTCTCTGATTCTGTAATAATTACAGTGATAGCGTCCATGTTGAGTAGCCTTAAGACCCAACGTCACAAACCCTTTGGGACCGGGCATGGTTTGTACAGAGTAGAAAAGCACTTCAGATACTCTATCCTTTGTGAAATATATTGATGTTGAAAGTATGCTTCAAACCTGAATCTGAGGATTGTTTTACACATTCCTCTAGACTCCTAGTGTGTGATAAAGAAACAGATTGTTCAATATGGGAGTCTATCTCCCCTCTCTTCCGCAGTTAGTGCATAGACATTATACATACACTTTTATATGACACTCTATCAGTAATGTACCATCCGTCTCCTCTTGGGCTCTTCCTATGCATGCCATGAAGAAGAAAGTTGGATAACTATGTTTCTAACAGGTTTTCTTCAGCCTTACTGCTATGCCACAAGAGACAACTAATAAGTTTATCCGATCCTCTGCTAAACCAGCTCTGGAGCACCTTTGTCTTTATGAAGCCAGACCTCTGGGGAATGCATAATAATATTAATATCCAAGAGATAAATAAATAGAAACATACTTTTAGAAATTTATGAACAACACAAGTTCCTGGAGATACCTTTTGTGTGGTAGTTTCTTCTGACAGCTGACAAACTAGATCTGGCATGATCTTCATAACGACCAGAAATCATTGTGTACCTAAATAATATATTCTACTAGGCTTCTGTACATGGTCCCTGGACCAATATAGCAGCACCATTTTCTAGAACTGCTCCCTTTCTTTGAATCACCTGCAGAACACTGAACTCTTAATTCACTTGCAATAAAAAGAGCCTCGACATACTAAGAACAGTCAATAAATCCTGGATATCAATTGGTTTCCACATCACTTTCCAACTTTACTGCCGTGTTTCACTATTTTATTTTATTTTTTTTTGAGAGAGAGAGAGAGGATGTGCCAGCAGAGGAGAGGCAGGTGGAGAGACAGAATCTTAAGCAGGCTCCATGCTCAGTACGGAGCCCAGACTGACACAGGCTCGATCCGACAATGCTGGGTTCATGACCAGAGCTGAAATCAAGAGTCCAATGTTCATCCAACTGAGCCACCCAGGAGCCCCAGTTTCACTTTTTTTTTTTAATAAAAAAAGAATCTTGACAAGATCATAATAGTTTTCTATCTTTGGTGACATTAATTTCAAAGGGTCTCTATACTTAGAATTGTTCACCAGTATTTATTCTAATATTTCTAGGATTATATATTTTTCAAATTCTCTGAATCATCAAAAATTTGTTTTTTTGAATTGATACATGATTAATGTTGCTGACATAGTGATCTACTGTGATTTTTAGTCATTTAGTCCAACATATTATTGAAAGAGCAAACTGATTTGAAACACCACTTTTATCCTATGCCGAATTGTTTCACATTTTTGGGTCAATTTCTGATCTTTTTCTTTTCCACTTATCTGTTCTTTCACCACTGCTACATTTTTGCTTAGTTTTCTGGTTTTTTTTTCCCTTGGGTTTGCGGGGTTTTTCCCCTCAAATATAGGAAAGCATTGAATTTTCTATTTTAATTCTAGGAAAGAGGGGCTATTTTAAACTCCCTCATCTGTGCTAATGGTTCTTTTATAATCTTAGACCTCCCAGGTAACTGGTCTTATCATTTGTAAAGAATCATAAAGTTCATTCTTTCTTTTCCATATCTATACCCTATTGAATTCCTTCCTTCCTTCCTTCCTTCCTTCCTTCCTTCCTTCCTTTGGCTAAAACTTCCTAAACAATGCTGAATAACAGCAGGCAGTGATATAATCGTATCTTGTTTATATTGTATTCTTCACAGTTTAAATGTATACAGTTAGGGTTTTTTTGCTTTTGTTTCTTCCTTTAAGTAAATATTTGCTATTGGTTTCATTTACTCATATACTTTCTGGGCCAAATGCAAGATAGAAATGATAGCCCATGAACTGTATATCAGCATCTATGCACTTCATTACAATGTGGGTAGGGTGAGCTTGAGAACTCCTTTTCCCTTCTTCCTTTGTGGTAGGGTCCTGCCCTAAAGAAAAGAACAACAACCAAAAACCCCTCAAGGTAACCTAGCTATGCCATATGTGACAACATCCCTCATGACCTTGTAACATGAGACCACTTAATCAGATCGCATGTTTGTGTGTGTTACCATATATGGGGGACAAAGAAGTAAAAAATGTGTAAAAAAACTACCCCACGTGGCGTTCGGGGCTCAGTTCTCAGGTATGAACCCAACTGAGCCTTGCTGGCAGGAATAAAGTTGCTTCCTGGAAAGAAAAGCCTCAGTGCCATGACTCTGTGAGAATCCTACTACACCCTACATCACCTGCCTAGCTTCAGGCTAGCCTTGTCTGCATTCTCTACACCTTGGAGCTTCATTGTGTTTCATTCTGAAAACCAGCCATTGACTCTCCAGGTGGGTTGGTGAACTGCTGGGTGGTTTGCCATTCACCATGTTAAAATCATCAATATCATGTGTTCTAGACATCGCTAGAAGTCATCTTTCTCTGATTTCCCTAATTTTTTTTTCCTTTAGCATTTCAATGAGAATTTAGTGGAAAAGTCTGTTCAACCAACCTCTTGGACCAAAGTTTCTTTTAAACATGAGATATATTCAGGGCGCCTGGGTGGCTCAATCGTTTGTGTCTGACTCCTGGTTTTGGCTCGGGTCATGATCTCGCGGTTGCATGGGTCTGAGCCCCGCATCCGACTCTGTGCTGCCAGCGCCAAGCCTGCTTGCGATTCTCTGCCTCCCTCTCTCTCTGCCCTTCCCTCTCTCTCTGCCCTTCCCCCGCTCATGTTGTTTCTGTCTCTCTCAAAATAAATAAACTCAAAATAAAAAAATTAAAAATATATATATTCAACTCTCTAGTGTAAAAGCATAAATGAGTCTTTGAAAGGAACAATCCAAATGACAGCCCTGCCTTAGTTTAAAGCTAGGTTCTCTTTTCTGCTTATTATGGATCTTTGATAAGAAATACAATTGCTGAGAAGTCTGTTTTGCTTGCTGTTTGCTACGAGCATTGTGAGGCCTTTCCTGAATGTAACCCGCTGTGTAGTAGAATGGGTTGTAAACCTTCCTAAATGTATTCTGATAGGTAATGGAATGAGTAATTGTACATAAACTAACCAGCATTTCTCGCTTCTGTAAACTTGCTTGCTTAGCACATTCCTCACCTACCCTACCCTCTTCCCCCTTCCCCCTTTTTCCTCCCGCCACAAGTAACGGACAAAGCCTTCCCACCAAAGGACAGACAAAGGACGCCCAATCAGAGAACAACAAATGTCCTTACTTTAAAATCAATCAATCAGGCCCCTCATAATTTGAAACCTCCCGTGCTGTTTGTCTCTGTCTATAAAAACGCTGTACCAACCCTGATCGAGGCCTCTTGCGTCACCGGCGACGAGTGCGCAGGGGACCAGGTTCGAACCTGCAATAAACAACCCTTGCCGCTTGGCTTTGACTCACGACTCTGGTGGACTTTTGTGGGAGGTTTCAGAACTTCGGGCATTACATCTTCTCTTAAGTAACAGAGACAGATGGAAACGATGCATTGAAATTCGCTTCCTGCCACACATCAATAATGATAACTCCTTTGTAATTGTTACCCTGCTTAGCTTAATTAACCTTAGTTAGGAGATTTGGTTCCAGAGTGAAAATATGTATATGAATAGGTTGTCTCTTTCCAAAAGAAGTGAAAACTAAGCACTGATGTTGAAGGAGTGTTTTTCATTCTATTTATTCTATAAATTATTTTTCCCCCTTATGTTGGCAAAGAACCTTCTTAGGAAACAGTGTTGGGTTTTGGATCAACACTGTATACTAATTAGAAAAAAAAGAACCCCTCTTATTATTCTTTGTAAAAAACAACAGGACCACTCGAGGTTTGTGAGTGTCAATGCCTGATTTTTCTTAAGACTCAATGCTCTGATCAACAGTTTGCCTCACTAGGTCTGATTGTCTTTCACAGTGAAATGTCATCATTGTTTGAATCACATTTTTGGCAGGATGGTGTTCTGTTACATTCCCTAGGAATCAACAGAGGCTGACAGAGAAGAGAGATGGCTCTTATCTATGAAGCTGTCAACCAGAAAATAAAGAGCCACAATGAGAGGCAAGAGAGTGTTTATTTGGGATTAAAGATCTGCAATTTGGGGAGCACAGATTCCCACAGTAACCAGAAGAGTGTCCTGCCTGTGGGGTGAAAACAAGGAGTTTTTATGAAAAGGAGGAAAGGGGCAACTACATGATTTGGATAAAAGAGCGTGGTAGGGAAAAACAGGATAAAATAGGCAGAGAGGAAAAAGTTAGGACCTGAGGTCCCTAGGTGGGGAAAAACACGTATTTTGAAACAATGCTCGGAGCATCTGACCACAACAAACTCCCTCAAGCTTCCTCTTAAGAATGTAACAGACACCATCTACTCCCCCTCAGGTTTTCCTCAGGAATTTGACAAAAGACCTGACTAAAAATAAGTAGTAGACCATAAAACATATGACACACAGGGAACGGTATGGCCATAGACCACCCCTGATACAATGGAAATGAGCCACTCAACAAGGAATGACTAGGCATTTAGAGTTACGTAGCCAATAAGGGTAGAACCTGAGAAGGAACAAGGGAGAAGGAGGGGGGGGGCGGGGGGAGGGGAGGCTGCGACCAAAACTTTATAAAACAAAGTCCCTTGCTTATAGTCTGTGGGCATTCACTTTCGAATGTCCCCTCTCTGCAAAGAGAGCTTTCATACTATTCTTACTTCCTAATCTTATTGTCTAATAAATTTTGCCGGCTGCTCATTTTATTCTGTGTCCGCCTCTTCATTCTTCCAAGCAGCCAGACAATGGATCCCAAGTATTGAGCTAAAGAATCCTGCAACACTAACAGGCTGAGGTGCTTTTGGTTACATACAGATTGACCATCCTGTTGGTGCTAACAAATGAAACTTTATCAGGTCTGCATTATTTAAGTACTCTATCTTCAGAAATTCAGAAATTCCACAACCAACAGATTTATGATTAAGGATGCCCAATGTCCTGTCAATCTCACGCAAGGGCCTAAAACAATTGCCTTTTTGCCCAGTCCAAAGGTTTTGGCCCAGTTCAAATGAAGATGAGTAAGGCAGTTTCTCTACGGTGGCCTCTCCAACTCTATTTTAAAATGGCTCCAGTCATGCCATTTTTTTTTTTTTTTTTTTTACAAATTTTATGCTCAGAATCTCTCTTGGTTTTTCTTTCTCTTTTTCTTTTGTTATTGAAGTATATTTGACATGCAACATTACATTTATTTTGAGTGTGCAACATACTCTTCTGATTTTTCTTTATTTCACTCAACTAGTTCTCTGATTTCTATGGTCCAGGTCCCTGATTTCCTAAGTAAAATCTGACTGATCTGTCAAACTACCTTTCAGTCTAGCCATAGACTCCTTTTACTCTGCTCTATAATCTCACATTATTATGACTTTTTGTTAGTAATGTGACAGTATGAGGGGCGTATGTCATTTTTCAGGGACTGAATACTTTGTTTGATAGGACTCTGCCCTAAATAGCCTGGACATTTACACTGACTCCCATATTTTCAATCATACTGAGGTTGATATATAACCAAGGTGTGTTATTTAAAAAAAAGAGAGAGGGGCGCCTGGGTGGCGCAGTCGGTTAGGCGTCCGACTTCAGCCAGGTCACGATCTCACGGTCCGTGAGTTCGAGCCCCGCGTCGGGCTCTGGGCTGATGGCTCAGAGCCTGGAGCCTGTTTCCGATTCTGTGTCTCCCTCTCTCTCTGCCCCTCGCCCGTTCATGCTCTGTCTCTCTCTGTCCCAAAAATAAATAAACGTTGGAAAAAAAAAAAAAAGAGAGAGAGAGAGGCTGCAAGGGTCATCTCCTTCTTATACAACTTCAAATTGAAACAACTTAAAATCTTAAAATTCTAAAAGGTCCCCAAACAAGTAGTTTTACTGACACAGACTGTGTTTGTTAGTATTTATCATTTTGCTTATTCCTCAGGCTGATGGAGATTTTTTTCCATGTAGGCAGCTGTGTGCCCTCTGCTGGCAGGTGGCCTCTCTGGTCTGGCCACACTGCTGATGGAAAGGCCCATCTGTTCTCTAGAACTGTTTCTTGGTCCACACAGCCAGAACCATCTCTAGCTTGCTCTCCTGATTCATCCATAGCTTCAGCCTTTTAAATGTAGGGTATGTCTCTTGCAAACAAAAGTGCCAGATAAAAGAACTGTAGTATCTGGGTTCTAGGCCTGGTTATATTCCTGACTCAATATGTGATTTGGGGCGAATCAAATATGTCTTTGAACTAGACCTCAGTTTCTTAAGACATAGAATGAGTGTTCTGGATTTTATTTTATTTCATGCCACTTTCTGTTTTAAAGTTTAAAATTCTCACACATCTCAAGGTCCCTTCTCTATTCATTTATGACTTATTTTCATGGTCCATTGGCTGCTGGCAAAGGGTACCTGTTAACTCGCAAATTGCCAAATTGCTAGGATATTAAATATGAGCTCATATATGTCTTTTAGTTTTCTCTTCTAGATGACATAACTTAATATCCACTTGAGAATTAAGAGTTGAAATAGCAACCCATACATGGAGAGTAAGGGGATTTTATTACATCAAACTCAAATGATAAAATTCCTTGAGGAAATGATACACAGAATAGGCCATGTTTCCTAACAGTTCCAGATAATGGCAACTGGATGATCCTCTTCCACTGGTCCTTGTGGGAATGATAGGGTCTGGGGTTTACCTATTTGGCTAGAAAGCCAGAAAGGAATTGAAAAAAATCTATGGTCTGGAAAGCAAAAGAAAGAACTTTTTCCTTCACATGACTTGGAATTATTCTTTCTTTCTTTTAAACGGAGGTATAATGTCCAATAATATTATACTAGTTTCAGGTATACAGTGTAACAGTTCAATGTTGGTGTATATTGTGAACTGATCACAGTAAGTCTAGTTAACAGCCATCATCATACATAGTTACAAAACATCTTCTTTTCTTATAAAAATTTTTAAGATTTACTCTCTTAGTGGGATGCCTGGGTGGCTCAGTGAATTAAGTATCTGACTTTGGCACAGGTCATGATCTGATTGTTGTGGGATTGGGCTCGTGGAACAACACAGAGCCTGCTTGGGATTCTCTCTCTCTCCCTCTCTCTCTGCCCCTCCCTAGCTTGCACTTTCTCTCTCTCTCAAAATAAATAAATAAACTTAATCAGTATCATTAATTAGTTCTACTTCTAGAACTCAACTGGAATTAGTAACTCCGCAGTCTGCCTTCCCCTCAGCCACTGAAAACCATCATTCCACTTTTAGATTCTGTGAATTTAACCATTTTAGATAACTTATACAATTGAAATCATGCAGTATTTGTCTTTCTGTAACTAGTTTATTTCACTTCACATAATGTCCACAAAGCTCATCCATGTTGTTGCATATCACAGAATTCCTTTCTTTTAAAGGTGAAATAATATCTGTTGTATACGAATGTGACATTTTATTTATCCATTCATCTCTCAATGGACATTTAGCTTATTTTCATATCTTGGCTACTGTGAATAGTGCTGTAATGAACATGGAAGTGCTAATATCTCTTGAGATCTTGATTTCAATTCTTTTGTATACATAGTTAGAAGTGGGATTTCTGGGTAACATGGCAGTTCTATTTTTGTTATTTTGAAGAATGTCCATACTGTTTTCCATAGTGACCACCTCAGTTTGCATTCTCACTCAGTGAGTATTCCAATTTCTCCACATCCTCGCCAGTACTTGTTGTCTTTTTTTTTTTTTTTTTATAATATCCATTCTGACAGGAGTGAGACGATATCTCATTATGGTTTTAATTCCCATTTCCCTGATGATTAGTGACATTGAACCTTTTTCAAATTAAAGTATTCAGATATAATAACAAAATTTTAATAAACTAGAGACTAATTTATAAAAGTACAGTTGCTCAAAGTTACCCTTTTGGATTTTTATTTTGTTATACATAATCAGAAGCATTTAATTAAAGGGGTGATAAATAAATCCCAAAATCTTTACAGAAAGTTTTCTTGCAACTTGGAACCTCATTAAAGCTTCTGTATAGCCAAGGACAATGCTCCTAGAAATATAGTAAAGATTAAAAAGGTATAGGTCAAAATTTAATTTTCCTCTTCAGATGTTGAAAGTTTGAAAACAAAATTCAATTGTACTAATGTTATTAGTTCAAAATTAATATAAGTTCATGTACTTTTTAAAATAAAAAGCTAATATTGATGTTTAAAATTAAGTTTTATGCTTCTTTATTCAAACTTATAAGAAACTTAAGCAGGTAATATGAATGCTGCTCTCTATACACAACGACAATTGCAGAAATGAAAATCCGTAAAACATTGAAATACACTTTCTCACACAACAGACTGACAAAAATTTAAGTTTACTGATACTCATTGTTAGTGCCTATGGGGAAACAATAATCTTAATAAACATTTTTGGCAGGAAAAAAAAACTACAACAAATTATTTTGATTTCTATTTTTCAAAACCCAAACCATTGATTTTTTTCCACTAATTAACTTTATTAGTAGTCCCATAAATGAAGCTAATAAAATACACATGCAAAGTCACTTTTGCATTGTCTGCAAGAGCATAAAACTTGAAATAATGGAAACCCATTTGATGAGAAACTATGTGTTCTTTTAAGAGAATGATATACGTCAATAAAGAGCAATATAAAGAACATAATCCCATTTTTGCAAACAACAGAGGCTTTATTTGTTTACATTCATTGGATATTCATTGTATGTATTTCATTTCATTTGCAGAAGTGAGCACCAAATTTTGTTTGAAAAATACTGGATGGGGAACCAAGCTACACAGGTGAAAAAGTGGTGTTAGAAAGGGTAACACAAGTCTACAGAACTTGTAGACTTTGAACTTTAAAAATAAAAAGCATTAAATATACTATAAAATAAATTATAACAGTTTATAAAATCAATAAGTAAGAACAAAAAACATTAATAGCGCATCTAGAGAATGTTATGCTTTCTTTTATGAGCAGTGTTGATGTGAAGTTGTGAAACCTGAAGTTTCTTTAAAATATTCTAATATTATATATATTTTGGTAAATTAAAATTTAGATTTTAAAAACAGGTTTAATTTGTTAACATTGTTAAACAGATTTTTCTAATGTCCTATGGTTTCAAAACTTTTTTTTTTTGCATTACAAGTTACTGCCAACAATATCTTCAAAATTAGGTAATATGATAAATAAAATAGCTACCAAAAATTCAAAATATTCAGAAGTTTGGGGGAAATAGGTCTCTTTAAATAAATGCAATAGATTTCATTTTTCTCTCATTGGGATTCTATTCTAGGTTGAATAGATATCTTATAAGAAGGTCATCAGTTTGATGTTTACTGTTACAATGAACTGACTGGTCAACCAGCTGTCCACAGATATGCAAAGATGATCCCAGATTTGTGACCAGTCTGTCTTTTGGGGGGGATCAGCTAATCTGCCTAAACAAGAGATGATGTAAAGTATAGAATTGGGTTTTTTAAAGATGCATTTCTAATTTACATATTATTAAAATTCCATTATGTTTGCATGAATGTACAGACTATTTATTCCTTAAATTAATTGTGCTGATCTTTCTCACTAATGTCTTTCAGTTTATAACTCCTCTCCCTGCCAGTCTCCCATATGAATTTACTTTCTTTCTTTAAAACCACTAAAGTGATCTACTCTCTCTCCTAGCTGTCTCTCTCTCTCTCTTTTTTTTTTATTTAAAAAAAAAACCTCTGTAATGCCTGTCTCTTCTACTTACTAGCTCTTTATTCTTTGCTTTCAAAGTTAAGGAGTCAATATTCATGCATAATAAAGAAGATCTACGCTCAACTTGCCTGAAATAAAATCCCTTTCCATCACTTCCACTCTGTGAGACCCTGGATAAATAACTTCTGTAAGCCTCAGTTTTTTTAATTCTGTAAAACTGGGGATACTAATTTTAACCACCTAAGCAGTGCCGTGACTCCTCACTTCCTCCAGCAGCTTCTCTTGCTTTCCAGTCCTTACTCACTACTCCAGTGCATCTCCCCTTTGCTCAGTATTTTTTTTTCCACAACCCCTTTTCTTTCTCAGTCCCTTCCTCTACATTCACTAGGTCTTTCCTCTACCAAGTTCTACATCTCTGCTTCCCACAATGTGTTTTTTTTTCCTCCTGTTGATCTGCTTATCCTCACCTTGTCAATAATAATTTTAAAAATTTGATTAGATCTGTTAATGCATGCAAACCTCCCCAAATGATTTTTCCTTAAACTAATAATCTGGAACATTGCAGAATGTTAAGTCTTGGTCTCATTGATCTCTCTCTTTTTCTTCATTTGTTTGTCTCTCATAGCAATTCAAATAAGTCACATGTTTTTACCTAAGGTACTGAAACTTTCCTCTCCTGGTTTTTATTATGTATCTTTTGGGGACTGTTTAGAATCTTGTTTCCAATACTTTATTTTCTTGTTTCATTAATGTATCCAAATCATACCCACTTTTCACAGTTCACTTCAAATCTCATTTCCTTCCGGGATCTTTCCTCAAGAAACTTTGTCTTTTTTAAGTCTTATTGCACGTTTATCCTGTATCTTTGTTTTGGCCTTTATTCTTCACTGTTTTCACTTCTACAATTATTCTTTTTTTTTTTTTTTTAATTTTTTTTTTCAACGTTTATTTATTTTTGGGACAGAGAGAGACAGAGCATGAACGGGGGAGGGGCAGAGAGAGAGGGAGACACAGAATCGGAAACAGGCTCCAGGCTCTGAGCCATCAGCCCAGAGCCTGACGCGGGGCTCGAACTCACCGACAGCGAGATCGTGACCTGGCTGAAGTCGGACGCTTAACCGACTGCGCCACCCAGGCGCCCCTATTCTTTTTTTTAAATATGAAATTTATTGTTAAATTGGTTTCCAGTGCTCATCCCAACATGGTATGGGTGCTTAATGTCATGGGACATATGAAGGACATGCTGAAAAGCATCTTAGAACTTTTGGCTTTGAGATATAGAAGTGAGAGGCCTTTATCCATCTGCTCTCATCATCCATTGTTCAAGTTGTATTAACTATCCTTTTTCTTTTCTGTATATTATGATGTTTTGACATTCTTTGGGGCTTTACACACGTGGAGAGAGATTGCCCCTTTCAGGCAGGCTAATTCCTGGGTGTGGTGGACAACTTGCCCGAAACCTGACTTTAATGTATAGACTGATGGACCCAAGACTGTGCCCTCACCCACATTCTCATCACTCACACACCAAGTCAATATTACCTCTGTCATAAATCATTCCAGAGCCACATACTAGGCAATCAGAGGTCATTCCTATTGTGCAAAGCCAATCCTGGACTGTTTACTCTGCCCTGTCTTGTCTTTGCTAAGGAAATCCCAATAAAGATCAAACCATGCCTTCCCCTACTCCTGTCATTTGCCTCCTCACCATCCTGGTGTTTCTTATGAGTCCCACTATGGCTTAGCATGTTCTCTTCTTTCTGGGAATATAGATAATAAATTCTTCTTTCAATTACATTGGCCTCTCCATGTTTTTTTCTCAGTCATACCTCCATCAACTCAATCCCAGGTATAATTTTTTAACACAAGGGTGGTCCAACAGGTAATAACTCCTGCCATTCTGGTTACACAAGTCTGAGTACCAAACAGGTTCTTCCAGATGTTCCAGAAGGCACAGAAACCCAGGGCACTAGGTACAAGATACAAAGTGTAACTAAAATTAGCCTGCAGCTTGCACATGCACAAAGCCAGTCAGGGTGCATGTGAACTGGTCCGAGCAGTGGTGGTTGCATTCAGAATAGAGGCCACAGGGATTCAGGAGTAAGGCTCAGGAATCATTGATTCAGAACCCCTGCACTGTGACCTGAATCATAGGCCATACTTAGCAATATGCAGGCTGTGGGCTCATGCAGGCCCACCCCTTCTCTACATGCATGTGTTGTGAGTTTATTATAAACACAGCGAGCTGACAGGGAACCTTGTTTGAAAACTGTTCCTAGGCCTCAGACTTTATTTGGCAGCTATTTATTGAGCAGTAACCTCATTTTTGATGCTGCATCAGCAGTGGTCTGCCATGGTGAGCAAAGTAGAAAAGACGCTTATCTTTGAGATGTTGAACAAAGGATTACTGTAAAAAATTAATCTCTAATAAGCACATAATTTGAATATATTGTACAAAAATTTTACTTTCTTTCACCTCATCCTCTGACCTTCCCTTCAGTGCAAAGGTGGGGTTTCTCTTTCTCTCTGTTGCATATGTGAGCATAGAGAATGGGCTGATATGCCAGCTCCTCTGTATCAGTTCCAAGTCTTATTATTTCACCATTCCTTTGCTGTGGTGCAACCTCACTGTATGCCAAAGGGAACACCTGGCCCCCATTACATCACCCCATGGCAACTGGGGCATGAGGAGCTGGCACCAAGCTGTTGTAGAAGTAATGAGTAATCTGATCCAGAGGCATCTCATTTCCTGTCAAAAACAAGAATACATGGAATAATGAAATAGACAATTATTTACATTATATATACATTAAATATATATACATATTTATTATATCTTATATAATATAGAATATATATTTATATATAAATACATAAATGGAATAATGAAATACACATTTATTTATATTATGTATTATATATAATAAATATATAATATATATTATATAGAATGTAATAAATACTTATGTATACATATATACATGAGATAATTCTTGGATATAAGGAAGAGATTCTGTAAAGGACAGAGAGTTGAAGGGAATAGTCACCCCCTTGCCACTTCCTGCTTCCCAGGAATGAGGTAACACAGTCTCTTGGAAGGGTATTGGATCCCTTGATGTGCTGAATTGAACTGATAACAGATCAATTCATAGGAAACAAAGTACATGGGATTAGGCCTAAGGGCCATACTCATATGGTTTTACCTTTTTTTTTTAACTGCAAAATTTACTTAAACCCATTGGTTATATTCAGCATTTCAAAGAATGCAGTCACAGCTGCAAGGAGTTTATGAGTTTTGTGTAACTATACAAAACTGTGTACATTCATCCTTCTCTAAATCACTGCAATAAAGGACTATGTTTCCAAACTCAATTGTAAAAAATTGTCAGTAAATCAGAGCCTCCACCACCCCCCCCATACACAGCAGCATCATCTTTCCTAAGCAAGCTCTAATCTGCCAATTTCTCCCTCACTGAGAGTAGCCCAACACTTTCTACTTCTCTAGAAGAATGTCTATGAAGTGTCACTTTCCCGTGCCCATGACAGTTCCTCTGATTCACTTTTTCTCCCACTTAAATTCACTGCTTTTTGTTCATTGCCATAATTATTTCACTAAACTATAGGCCCGCTATTTGGTAGAATGTTCCATGACTTGGGTTGTCTGATGTTTATTCATAATTAGATTTAAGTTATGCCTCTCTGGTAGAAATATCACCTAATTTGATACTGTGTTCTTTCTGTGCATCAGGTAAGATAGAACACAATTTTAATTTGTCTCATTATTGATGATGCATTTTGTTCATTTGTTTTTTTTTTTTTTTTTAATTTTTTTTTCAACGTTTATTTATTTTGGGGACAGAGAGAGACAGAGCATGAACGGGGGAGGGGCAGAGAGAGAGGGAGACACAGAATCGGAAACAGGCTCCAGGCTCTGAGCCATCAGCCCAGAGCCTGACGTGGGGCTCGAACTCACGGACCGCGAGATCGTGACCTGGCTGAAGTCGGACACTTAACCGACTGCGCCACCCAGGCGCCCCTTTGTTCATTTGTTTAAAGTTGTGTCTGCCAGGTTTCTCTGATGAAATCACACTTTTTTTCTTTGTCTTTATTATGTATGTATATGCATATTAATATTTTATTTTATTATTTGTTGTTGCTTATGTTTCGTGTTTGTTACTTACATTTGTTACATTTCTTTCATTTATTTATGTTTATATGTTATATATGTATATATTGTATATACTATAAATTGCACTTATGTATTATATGTGCATATATAAGTATATGTATACATATATATACATTCTTTACATGCATATATTTTATACATATATAAATGCATGCATTTGAATGCATGTAAATATCCTGTTTAAATGTACTCAATGTTTATTTATAGCTCTATATATTCTTGCTTTGTTATTTTATCAATGGGTTTTAATACTGTATTATTTATTTTAACATTCCATTGTCTTAGTATTGGCCAGTGGAAGCCCCTTTTGGGAATATTTCCATTTATTTTTAAATACTTCATTGTGTTCTGGCATAATAAATTATTCCAAGCTTATCTTTTCCTTTACCTGCCTGGCTACTATAATCAGCAATTTCTCTAAGGCATCCTGTTCCATTTATTGAAAAATGATATTTTGAAGTCAAGATCTGAGTGGTAGATGTGTTCATCATTTTGGGAATGTCTCTACTCACAAGACATCTCATCTATCTCATCTAATCTATGTATATTGAAACCATGAGTTCATCCCAATATCTTCAATTCTAACCCAACAGCATAAGGGTTATTTTAGTTATACTTTTCACATTTGTAATTTCCTCTCTAATAGTGTAAAAACTTTTTTTCCATTAGCCTTAAATATGTGTTTACTTAATTAATTTTTCTTTCATAAGTCAATCTGTCATCTATGCCACACCTTTGTCCTCTGTATGGATGCCCTCTTCACCCTATACAGGCTCCAATATCCCATTCTACATAGCCTTTGTTAATGAATTCCCTCCTCATACTACTTGAACTGTGACAGGGCCTCTCCTCTCTGGAAATGCCTCTCTAGCCGGGTTTAGACTCTTTTCCTACACCGAGCCTCCTCTTTGTGGGTATACCTTCTTCACTTTTTTTAGGTTCTTGATCTTCATGCTGAGTCCATGACTCTCCTTTTCCTACACCCAGTTCCCATCTTGCTTTGTTTCCCTAATTGATTTTGCACTGAATTGTTTAAGGAAAAAAAGGGGAAGGGAAGGGAAAGAGGAGCTTGGAATCATTTATAACATCTTTCTTCCCTTTATACTTCACACTCAATATATTAACAACTCATGTTGGCACTATATTCAAAAAGTATATCCAGAATACGATCACTTATTACCCTTGCTGTTATGGTCCAAGATAATAGCATATTTCTTCTGGATGATCACAATAGCATACTTATTATTTTCCCATTACTTCTATAGTTTAGTTTCAACTAGAGAAGCTAGTTTGGTCACTCACCTGCTCAAAATTCTTCTTTTTGTTCTCCATTCGATTGTAAGTTAAAAAAATACTCTTTACAATGAACTACAAGAAGCAACATAAATGGCCCTTATACCCAAGTCCTAACCCATGGCCTCCCAAATGCATTATTGCTCTAATTCTACCTCCTACTTTTTTTCATCTTGTTTAATGGTTTTTTTCTGCTCTTCCAAAAGTGTACAAGACTGCTCCCAGCTTCCAATTTTTGTGCTTGCTTTTCTTCTGTGCCTGGGATAGTCTTACCCTAGATATCCTCAAGGCTCATTTGCTTTCTCCTTCATATCTTTGTTGAAATACCTCCTCCTTAGCAAGACCTCACTGATGAACCTTCTTAAATTTAATATGCTTAATGTATTTTAGCACTCCTTATTACTTTTCTCTAAGTTATTATTTTTTTTCTTTGCACTAATATTTACTAAGACTGTGAGGCTTGCTTATTATTCAATTCACTACTGAGAATACAGTCTCCATGGGGTCACAGATTTCTATTTCTTCTGTTACTATATAACTCCTACCAAGGACAATGCCTCTCATATAGCAAGTGAAAATAAGTATTTTTTGATTGAACTAATTTTTGTGTGTAATAAATGAAATAAACTTTTTGATGCATAAAATATATTAAAAAGACAAACTATCGAGGCGCCTGGGTGGCTCAGTCGGTTAAGCGGCCGACTTCGGCTCAGGTCACGATCTCACACTCCGTGAGTTCGAGCCCCGCGTCGGGCTCTGTGCTGACAGCTCAGAGCCTGGAGCCTGTTTCAGATTCTGTGTCTCCCTCTCTCTGACCCTCCCCCATTCATGCTCTGTCTCTCTCTGTCTCAAAAATAAATAAACGTTAAAAAAAAAATTTAAAAAGACAAACTATCTTGTATCTAACCTTTTTTCTTCATTAAATCATAAATCATTCCAGGTAAGGGATAATATATTATTTATTCCTTTCCCTCCCAAACACATAATAATTAGAACAACAGTGTACCATTCAGTAAGCATTTATTTCAATCTATTAAATTCCTGATCTATTGAAACATTGTCTCTTAAATTCTGTAACATTTGGTAAGATTGCATGGCTGTGTTTACTTCCTTAGTCCTTCCCTCCCTGACAGATTGTGGTATCAGGGAGGGTCCAGGAATTTCTCTGTAACTGCCAATTAATAATGGTTCCACTGATACAAGAAAGACTTATCATTTTGTCTTCTTCCTTCCTTGGTTACTTTTTCTCTCCCTTGTTTATTTCACTCCTTTTGTCAGATTCTTTTCTTATAGTAAGTGATGTGATTTTAAGTAGATCCTAGTGTCAGAAAAATCAGAAAATTTTCCATTAAAAATCATTCTTAGATGAATCCTGTTTTGCTAAGGAATAGAGTGGGCTAAGACGTTTTTATTCAACCGTATTGAAAAATGGAAATTTTCCACTTTAAAAATATAATTTAACATTGTTAAGTTCTAAAAATATTTTGAGTTGTGTCTTCTGGAGTTATATACTGAGATGGAGTTTGGGGTACAACATATTTGTAGAGATCAACAATTTGGAAGGGGCAAGAGAAGGAAGTAGAACTGGACAGAGATACAAGTCAAACTGTAGTGCAGGTCCTACAAAACCAACAGGGATCTTGGGAAAGAATACTGCTGAGTATGGGCTAGCATAAAAGAATAGGAACCATGGGAGTCTCAGATTTAAAGGCACTTCTTATTCAATAGAATGTTCTTCTCCATGGGTCTTCCTGGGTATTTCCTAGAGTTTGAGGACAGAGCAGGAACTGAAAAAGACTCCTTCTTGGTGTGTGCCTAGAGGAAACGATGCTCCACTCAGAGCTTTCCCCCCATCTCTACTCAATGGTACAAAATCCTTAAATCCTTAAATCTACCAGTAGAAAACCTGCAAGACCAATTGCCTTATTGCAGCTGGGATAAGGGTACAGAAAAAAAAATCCTAACCCCACTGGAGATGCAGAGAATCAACTTGAATTTCCATCACTGAAATCCTTACCTTCAGCAGGGCATACAGTCGCTGATAAAGAGTTAGCTTGGAGACCCAGTGATGCAGGGCCTGATTGAGACCCAGCATGAACCAGGACAATGGAGAATGACCCTATCTACCTATTTGAGGCTAAAATACATCAAATAATAACAAACTTCTAACCCTGGAGGAAGAGGAAAAGCATAGAGAGACCCTCATTGTGGCACAGGTTGATACAGAAAAAATTCTAAAGCTGAGGGTAGAAGAGAATCATGGAGAAGACTTCTCCAGCAGTCCTGTTTACACCCTAACTGCAAAAGTGATACACGTATTACAGTGAGTCATGATAGCAACAACAAAACAAACCAGCTCAAACCTTGACTAGATTTGATCACCTTCTCCCTCCTTGCTTCTGAGCATAAACACTCTTCACTCTAGTTTCTATGGTCCTACACATGGGTTAGGCTTTCAACCAAAAATATTAAGTCACACAAAAAAGAAAGAAGCACACTGGGCGCCTGGGTGGTTCAGTCGGTTAAACGTCCGACTTCCGCTCAGGTCGTGATCTTGTGGTTCCTGAGTTCAAGACCCACCTTGGGTTCTGTGCTGACAGCTTGGATCCTGCAACCTGCTTCAGATTCTGTCTCCCTCTCTCTCTCTGCCCCTTCCCCACTCACTCTCTGTCTCTGTCTCTCTCTCTCAAAAATAAGTAAACATTAAAAAAACATTTTTTAAAAAAGTAAGAGGCACAGGAAGCAGCAGAACCAGTCATATGTGACTCAGATGTTGAAACTAACTAGCAGGGAATTTAAATTAGCTATAATTAAGATATTAAATGTTTTAGGGAAAAGATAGGCAGTTGCTTGAACAAATGGGCAATTTCAGCAGAGAGAATACAACTATACAAAGGGAAATATTAGAAATTTTTAAAAATTACATGGTAATAAGGATGAAAATTCCCTTAAAGGGCTCATCAGCAGAATCCATATAGCCAAGGAAAAATTAGTAAACTCAAAGATGAGTCAACAGAGATCAATCAAAATGAAACTGAAGAGAAAAAGAGAAGAAAACCAGAGCAGAGAATAAAGGAGTTTTGTGATAAAACTATCTAACATCGGTATACTTGGAATCTCAGAAGGAGGAAGGAGAGAAAATGGTATGGTGATATTTGAAGAGATATTGGTGGAAATTTTTTCAAAAATAATGAAAGATATCAAGATGTTCCCCTAGAGCTAAAAAAAATCTTGGAGAACACTGAGCATAATTAATACATCCCCAGAACACGCCTGGACGCATCTTACTTGCACCGAAGGAACCCAAAGATAGGATATATTAAAGGATGCCAGGGAAAAAGAGGCAAATCACATACAGAAGAATAAATGTAAGGATTCCAATAGACATCCTTTCAGAAACTACACAAGTCACTAGACTCTTAACGTGAAATCTATGCACCAAAAAAATGGACTGAGAAATAAAGACATGTTCAGTGAAACAAATGAAAGTTAACATGACTACTGCTCCATTTCCATTATCGCCACTACCGCCAAAATGGAATCCATCATCTGAAGAGGTTGAAAGAAGTTCTTCAGGCTGAAGGAATTTAATACGAGAGAGAAACTTAAAAAAAAAAAAAGCTGCTTGATATGATAAGAAATATAAAATGTATGTACTGATTAGTAGTTTCTCTAAAAGACAATTGACATTTGAAGAAAAATTATGGCAGTCTGTTCATCCCATATGTATAAGTAAAATTTATGACAGCTCAAAGAAAAGGACAAAATGAGAATATTCTAGCACTACACTGAAGTCACACAATTTCTGATGACAGACTAATTACAGTTGTGTGCCATCATCCCAAACACAACCAATTCTTATTTTTAAAAATTGTATTTCTAAAGTGGCATGAATAATAACAAGCAAATACTAGAGATAAAATGAAATCATAAAAAATGCTCACTGCCAAAAAAAAAGCAAAAAGAGACAGATATGATAACAAAGGGACATACTTTTTAGCTGTGGATAATCTAAACACTTAAAATTAACTAACTGATGTACAGTAATCAATGGCCTAATCTTAAAAGTTAAAGACAGTAGTTGTTTGGATAGAAAAATCAAGACCCAGGGGAGCTCCTGGCTGGCTCAGCCAGTTGAACATGTGACTCATGATTTCAGGACCATGAGTTCAAGCCCCACGTTGGGTGTGGAGCCTACTTAAAAATAAAATTGAAAAATTATAAAAAGAGAAAAAAAGAAAAATCAAGACCCAATTACATAAGGTATAAACATAAGATAAAAATAATGACGAAATTAACATGGCAAAAACTCTAGTCTCTAAAATTTTCTACTTAAAAGTTTGATTTTCTTACAGCAATAGTGCAAATAAGAGAACATAAAAAATATGCATTTTTGTTCACCTTTCATACATTTTTAAAGAAGATATATACATATAGATATATCTCCTAAATTTTCTTTTTTTTAGATGCTTATTTATTTTTGAGAGAGAGAGAGAGAGAGAGAGAGAGAGAGCAAGCGGGGGAAGGGCAGAGAGAGAAGGAGACACAGAATCTGAAGCAGGTTGCAGGCTCTGAGCTGTCAGCACAGAGCCTGATGCGGGGCTTGAACCTATGAACTGTGAGATCATGACCTGAGCCAAAGTGGGATGCTTAACCGACTGAGCCACCCAGGTGCCCCAGTATAGGTATATCTTCTAAATATATCCTGTATATATCTATATAGCTCCTGTAAGTTTTTCATGATTTGATCTGAATCTCAGGTGTAGGTGAGCATCTGTGAAGAGTTTGTACATAATTGTTGAGTGTGTATGTTCCTTTGCAAAAACCGCCCACTCACTCTCTGCATAAAATGGACCATTATTGTCGGTTATTTTTACTCTGTGACTGTATTAGTCTTTGTTCACAGCTCATTGGAGCCACTGTGCATAACTACCAGGAAAACCAATACAGAGAGTACATTGCACCAAACGAAATCTATCTCCAGGGAACTTGTAAGTTGACAAGAAGATGGGCTCACAGCCATAACTTGTAAACTGATGTAGACTCTAGAGCTTTAGGCAAAAATGATAAGTCATGTACAGAGGGAGAAAGGGAAGCAGTCCGTGTATAGCAAGAGAAGAAGAAATATAATGCATGGAGAGAAAAGGAAATGAGTGTTCATAAAGCTAGATATGTAAAGACTACTTTATTGAGTTTCTGATGACTTTTTGGCTCTTGTTCTAATAGCCAATGAAAACCATTTGTTCTTGCATCTCACTGTTTCCATGCAGTATTCATGTACTCTTCAAGTAAATCTTTTTCCTTTTTCATGTAATTTGTTTTGGAAATTTCACTCCATAAAATTAAATTACTCTAATTTTTAATCAGTAATACTATTACTAATTAAGATACTGGCAGCCACCATTTCTGACATAGAATAGATTAATTCCTGCTGTATTATAGCCATCAGTAGAAAACACATATATTATTTTGTAATGATATACTTAGAAATTTATTGTGTTTATTGCTCTGTAACTATTAATGGGTCATTTTGTTACATATATGTTCTTGAATGCATACAGTACAGTGATAATATCATGAATAATGTGTTATCAGACATAATGGCCCCCAAAAGATGTCCACATGTGAATCCCTGGACACATGAATATGTTAATTTAGATGGCAGAAGGGATTTTGCAGATGTTATTAAATTAGTGTCTTGAGATGGGGGGTTATCCTGGATAATTTGGGAGAGCTGATAAAAATCATCATGGTCCTTATAAATTAAAAAAGGGAAGCAGAAAGTTCAGAATCAAAGAGATTTTTGAAGATACTGCACTACCGGCTTTGAAGATGAAGGAAGAGTCCATGAGCGGAAGAATGAGGGCAGCTTCTAGAAGCTGCAAAAGACAAGAGAACTAATTCTCTCCTGGAGCCTCCAGAAGAAACTAGTCTTATTGGTAATTTGTTTATCAAATCTGTATTCTATACCATAGTTACTGGGTTATAGGTATTATACTGGATACTCATTGCCTTTTGTTTATTAAACCAGCCAATTTTTATAACCCAAATCTGTGTACTCTTCAATTATTTCCATTTTTCCCCATCATTTTCATTTTTTCAGTAAGTATATTGAGGTACAGGGGAATTTGATAAATTGTTTACGATTGACCAGCTGACATTGGTTAGAAAATGGCAGAGCTTAGATGTAAACTCAGATCTTTCTGATATCAGTGCCTGTGTTATTTTACCATACTATCTACCTTTTGGCTCAATTTATTCATTTTTTTTTCCAAATAGTTTGGAAAACTGTGGTTGGGAGCCTCTGTAAAACCTGTCAGCAAACTTCATACAAGCTATGGAAGGAAAGTTACCAAGGGGGCAAGCAGGAGGGAGGACTGCCTTCCTGTCAGTGCACATTGTCTCTTCTTAAAGGAAAGAAATTTTGCCCCCTGTGACCCTGATGTACTCCATAATAAGTATAAGCTAAAAAGAAAGAAAGAAAGAAAGAAAGAAAGAAAGAAAGAAAGAAAGAAAGAAATGTTCAGAACATAATTTTTCTAACTTTCAGAGAACTCCAAAGACACGATGGATCAAATGATACATCCTAAACTAACAGTTCATTTTTAAATGTTTTAGAAATCCATAGTCATCATCCAAATTTTATTGTAAATCTTCTGCCTCTTGACTATTGATCATAAAAATATATTCCTCCAAATTCCATAAAATTAATTTGGATTGAATAAAATCCAAAATTCTAATCAGGTTTTATGAACTTTATTAATTTATCAGCATTTGTCAGTTATTCAACTGAATCTACATTAAAAAGTAAACATTTTCATTATTGATACTAATTTAAATTAAGCAAATTAATGGCAATATATTAACTCAAACTTTAAGATATAGACAATGACAAAATTATGCAAACATGCAAGGACTAATCTTGAGAATACTGTTCCTCGAGAAATTATCATCGTGGATTTTTATTTTATACACATTTCCAGAAGCATTTAATTGAAAGAATGAAGGATGAATTCCAAAATCTCTAGAAACAGTTTCCTTGCAACTGTTGACTTCATTAAAGTTTTCCATAAAACAAAAGATAATGTACCTAGAAAATAGTAAAGATATTTAGGAGTTTTAGGTAAAATTTAATTTTAATCCCAAATGTTGAAATTATCTAAAACAAAATTCAATTAGTATGAAAGTAGCATGTTTTCATATGCATTTTTTAATAAAACAATATTTTGATTTTTAAAATTATGTTATGCCCTCATATTCAAACATCTAAGATACACAAGTAACTAAAGAGAACAATGGAAACAGCAATGATTAAAGAAATGAAAATCCATAAAAAATCAGACTCTTGAAAATTAGTAAATTTGCTAATATTCATTTTCAGTGCCTATTCAGAAACATGAACTCTAAAAAACAATTTGTGTTGTTTCTGTTTTTGTTTTGACAAGAATGTAATCTATACTATACTTTTTAATTGCCACTTGGCAATACCTGATCCATGAATTCATTTCTAGTAATTTAATCTGTCACTATCCCAACAAATTAAGCTAATGATAGTACACACTCAATGCTGCTTTTACATTACCTAAAACTAAAAAGAATATAAATCCATTCAATGAAAAGTTATATATTACTTACAGAATAATGTGTCAATATTTGCTGACTTGCTAATTTCTCAAGTGTATATGGCTAGTGAGAAATTAAGAGGACAGAACTGTGCCATACATATAACCTCTTTTAAGCAAACAGCACAGTTTTTAGTCAAATTATTGACTTATTTATTTATTTATTTATTTTTTATTTTTATTTATTTATTTTTTAAATATGAAATTTATTGTCAAATTGGTTTCTATACAACACCCAGTGCTCATCCCAACAGGTGCCCTCCTCAATACCCATCACCCACCCTCCCCTCCCTCCCACCCCCCATCAACCCTCAGTTCATTCTCAGTTTTTAGGAGTCTCTTATGAAGAAACAGACTCTTAACTGCAGAGAACAAACTGATGATTACCAAAGGGGAGGTGGGTGGGGGGATGGGTGAAATAGGTGATGAGGACTAAGGAGCACCTGTCATAATGAGCACCAGGGGTTGCATGGAGGTATTGAATCACTACATTTTACACATGGCGCTAATACAACACTGCATGTTAACTAACTGGAATTTATTTATTTTTTCAATATATGAAATTTATTGTCAAATTGGTTTCCATACAACACCCAGTGCTCATCCCAACAGGTGCCCTCCTCAATACCCATCACCCACCCTCCCTCACCCCTCATCAACCCTCAGTTTGTCCTCAGTTTTTAAGAGTCTCTTATGTTTTGGCTCCCTCCCTCTCTAATCTTTTTTTTTTTTTTCCTTCCCCTCCCCCCATGATCTTCTGTTAAATTTCTCAGGATCCACATAAGGGTGAAAATGTATGGTATCTGTCTTTCTCTGTATGACTTATTTCACTTAGCATAACACACTCCAGTTCCATCTGTTACTTTTTATTTATTTATTTATTTATTTATTTATTTATTTATTTATAGTCACTAGTTCATACAAATATTTTTTGTAGGAATAGGACCAAAAGTTAAAAAATATATATCAGACAAGGAATTGAGGTAAGGAATTAAGGAAAGAGGATGGATAGAAGGTAAGTTTTATGTGTATTTAATAACTTTCTGTAGTGTTTTAATTTTTAATAAGAGGCATATATTGAATATATTTTTTAAATAAGTATAAAAGAAATTATAGCCATAAAAATGAAATATTATTAAGAAATGGAGAAAAGTATTTAGTAATGGTATCCTATTTTTTTCTATAACTCAAATTAGGTAAAAATATCTGCCAAGGCTTTAAGCACAATTTTTGAATTCTGAGTATGAGTGGATGCATGCAATTAGTATACAGGAAACATGATAGCTAGTTTAACTATATTCCAATTTGTCTTTTTTTTTCTTTTTATTGTAGCCTATAGAGTAAATTCAAAATTCCTTAACAAATCCAAGCTAATTTTAATACAACTGGAACTTACAAAAATCTAAACATCTGTTGTATACAATCTTTAAATGTAATCAATTCTATCTATTCAGTCCCTCTGTATACTAGGCCAATAGAGTTTGTTCATATCATCTATGACTAGATTGTACTTTCCATATCTGACAGTGTGGTAATCAATACATTTTATGATTCTCCTAACAGTGGGGTTCAGACAAGAGTTAATTTTCCCAAGTCCCTCCTACCCCTCATCTAGTTGAGCTGTATGACTATTCTTACCAAAGGTATGTGAGATATAGTTAAGTTTGTCACTTCTAGTAGGCTTTTCGAAGAGGAGCCCCCTTAAGCCCTTAATTCCTTTGAATTACTTTATAGGGAGGATACAGTGATGAAGCAGTGAATGTTGATAGAGCCAAAGTTGGAAAGATCCTAGATCTCTTAATTACCATGGAAGAAAGCCTCTTACCAACTGAGTATCTTAAATCATCATGTGAGACAGAAATAGAATCCTTCGAGTTTTGCCATTACAATCTGAAGGTTTATTTATTAAAACAGCAATGTTACCCTTGGTAATACATAAACAAGTTTTACTTTTAAAATACAATGCATTCATTTTTATTTTGAATCATATCTTATTTCTGAATTCTTCTTTAGGGAATATGAATTAAACACATGCACATGCACACACACACATTTTTTTCCCCTCAGTAGAACAAGGATAAATAGTATTTGGGAAACTGAATGACATAGTAATTTTCACATTTACAAATTTATGTAATTTCATCTGTGTTTTCTACTTAGTAAACCTAAGATTTTGAAATTTTGGAGAAATATACCTCTTTCAAAACCAGAATTTGGGAGGGGGGGGTCAAATTTTTTCCTTGATGTCTATAATCATAGTATTGGATGGGGAAAGTCCATATAACACAATTTATTTCAGGGTTTTTTTAGTTATAGCAAGTGTCATTATTATGTTTATTATCTTTTTTGTTTAAAAACAAAATAAAATTAAATAGCAAAATTTGTCCAAGAAAGAAATAGGGATTTCCATTGTCTCCTTGCCAAAGTAACATGTGGTGATATTGATCTGCTTTGTTGAAGGGCCCCAGAGGAGAAGAGGTGTTAAATAACTAAGGGCCTTACTAAGTAAGTAAGTTAAGTAATATGTGCTCACTAAATGAAGCCACTCACAAACCCACAAGGATTATTGTTAAAACTTTGAAACATATCTTAAAAAGTCAACATTTCCTTCTTTAGACAGTCTGTTGTAGTAATTTATGATTCGATCGTCTTTCATTACCTATGAAATCAACACAATGGATAGAACTTACAAATAAAAAGGTCTCTGTGTCTCTTACCTGTGTACTTATGTACTTTGTGGAGAACACTTAGAGCAAACAGGACTGTGTTCTGAAAGCCACTAAAGTCACGGATGAAGGGGGCTCTATCCTCATTCATAAGCATGCGTTTTGGCAGCTCCTTCTGGAATTCATATGTTCTAATTAAGGTTGTAGGAAAGAGTGGTGGAGCTAAATAATCCACAAATAAAGCCCAGCTTCTTTCAAAATCAGCTTCTTGTTTAGAATAGTATTTTAATCTAACAGAGAAGTGCGGGAAAGTATACATTTACAGTTAGTCTACCCAGAATTTTGCCAACTCAATTTTCAAAACAGATAACGTGTTCAAAATGACATTTTTGAACTTTTTAGAATATAGAGTAAAGAAACTTGATGTTGATGTTAGCTCTTACACTTGAACACTTGAAAAGATGTTATTAAAATTTTTAATTTGAATATTACCATCTCAGAACATATGTGTTTTTAATCACATGTGTTTCCCTTTTCGTGAAGCATTTACATTACTTACATAAATTCTGATATGTGACCAAGTCTCATTATTTTTTTTTCTTTTTTTTTTTTAAGTCTCATTATTTTAAAATATAAAGATAAAAATAAAAGAAAATTAGCAAAATTTCTGCTGAATTTAGACATCTCTTAACACAATGTTCATTTCAGGTAACGACTAAAAATGAAGTAACAGGTTTTTTTTTTTTTTTTGTTTTTTTTTTTTTTTTTTGCTTTTTAAGGAGCTTGGTATTTTTTTTTTTTTTTCTGATGATCCTAGAAAGCCAACACTTCTTTCTGTTTTTCAGGTATACAATGTAATGACTTGATATATGTGTATATTGTGAAATGATCACCACAGGAAATCTAGTTAACATTTGTTACCATGCAAAGTTACAATTTTTTTTTCTTGTGGTGAAAACTATTAAGATCCACTCCTTAGCCACTTTCAAATAAGCAACGTATTAACTATAATGACTATGCTGTATATTATTACATCCCCATGAACTATGTATAACTGGAAATTTGTACATTTTGTCCTCTGAGACCCCAGAGGAACAATTCCTATTGACTGATTATCTCTGTGTAAGGGGAGGGGGGCATGCATGCAATACTTTTCCTGATTGTTTGCACATCTGTCTCTTTTTTTTTTTAAACACTGGACAGTTCACACACTATAAAGTAGACACTCTAAAAATCAGATTCCCACCCTCACCAGGGTTTTTTGTTGTTTGGTTTTCTTGTCATTGTTGTTTACTGTTTTGCATGGACAGATTCTGTTGTTCATTCTGTGTTCTTTGTAGTGAGTCATCCCTGAGGTCCCTGCTCATAAGCATCATGGTCAGCTAATGATTAGTTAAAGGTTCCCTTAAGTTCCTTGAACCAATAAATCTTCCACTCTTTGCTGAGGAGCCCTGTGCATGTGTTGGGGTGTATCTTCAATGCTAAGGCTTTACTTCCTATTTGGTCAGGGCCTCAAGGTAGCCAGAGGCAAGATATTAGGGTTCTCTCAGTTCTTGCCTGGGTATGCTCTCAGTTCTATTAATCGTTGTGGGCTCCCAGAGATGTTTGTGGGTCCTGAAAAAGACATATGATCTGTAGACATAGTAACAAGTAGACACCAAACCATTTTTAGACTGACTTCAATCCATCAACAAACACTCCCTTCAGTGAACAGGTTTTGCAAGTATCCAATAAGTGACATCTCTTCATTTCTAAAAGTCAGTCAACAAGGAATGGACTCCCTGCATAAACATTTCTCTAATGACAAATGACAGCTGTCTCACCTGCATAACCCTCCTATACTGATGACTCAACTCACTTAAATGCCTAAAAATCTACCCGTTTCTGAACTCTGCTCTTCAAAGACTTCAGTGAAAAAGACAGTGTAAGATGGAAAGATTATTACCATATTGAAACAAAATAACTCTAGATCCACTCTTACCTATTGTGAAAGTTTTTACGAGCAATCTCCAAAGATGAGACATGTGCAGCCCATAAGTACTCCAACAGGTCATCAAAGGTACTAGAATGTGACTTCACGTGCTATCCAGGAAAAAAACAAGTTATTGATATGTGGGCAATTATAACAATCTCTCTTCTTGAAAATCAGTTATATTTACAAATATAATTTTTCAACACTCTAAATAAGGAGAGAACATTTTTTTCTAAGAGTTAAGGTATCAAAGAAAGATTTAATGCTTAACACTTCCTGAAGAGCTCAATATCAGTTATTTTAATTACTAGTGATACTGAAATCATACGAAAAGAATAAACCATGTGTTTCAGAAATGTTCAGGATTTTACACTGTTCGGAACCAGATCTTTAGTATTTTGTACATTTGTTTTTTTCTTGTCATGCAACAAACTGTCCACAAAGTGTCAAAGCTAATCTTATGCAATATAATGAAGAAGTTCTCTAAAGGGAAACCCAATCTTTAGTCATTTACTCTTTCACCCATGACACTTTGCTTTGGACATCAATATTTGCTTCTGAGTGTCAAATGCTCATTTTAATCAAGTCATATGTGATTTGCTTATCAAGAGAGTTGAAATAAGCTGATCAAATTCACCACAACCTATCCCACAATTGCATTTGTATATCAGTTATTGCTCAGTTGTCCTGAAATTATGATGAGCTAGGACACTTCATGCACTGTTAAGCCATAATTTCTCTGGGTTCACCTGTGTGTATATAACTTTAGTATGAAAAGAGTAGACAGGGCAGTCTTGATACCGTATTGGCAGTGAGGATACTATTGAGGTATGATGTCATGCAGCAATCCACTCATACTGATATTGCTGTCACCATAATATTTTCACATTAGGAACTTTATGCCTTAGGACTGCATTGTGCAATGCATAAAAAATCTACATGAAGTGCTATTCAAAAATTATCTGGCTAGCCTTGAAAAGTATTAATTAAAGCACACACACACGCACACAAACACACACATAAAACCTGGTAAAATTCATTCCACTTTTTCATTGCTTCTGGAAAGGATGAATGACAGCTAGAAACATTGTGACAAAAATTCATCTGATCCTTGGGCGGTGGCAGAAAGGTGACTTTGTCTGATGGTATCCCCATTATGCCAGAATCAACCGCAGCAAGGAAGGGCATTGCAGAGAGATAATAATTAAGATCTGTATAAACAAACATTTATTAATATGGTTAATATATAAAAGAGGTTGTTTTTGAAGTAAAGAAGTCTCTCATAAAAGTAAACCCACAGATCTAGAAATGTGGTAAAACTTAAGCAGTAATTTTGGGAACTTTGGGAATATTATCAGAAATTTCCCTTCATGTTGGGACACCTGGGTGACTCAGTGATTTAAGCATCCAACTCTTCATTTTGGCTCAGGTCATGATCTCACAGTTCATGAGTTCAGGCCCCACATAGGACTCTGTGCTGATAGCAGGGAACCTGCTTTGGATTATCTCTCTTTCTCTGCCCCTCCCCTGATCATTATCTCTCTCTCTCTCTCTCTCTCAAAATAAATAAGTAAACATAAAAAAAAAAAGAAATTTTCCTTAGTGTTATATACAACTTGAATATGCTTCTCTTAAAAACCCTGCTCTCATAAAGCAAAATAGCTTTATGTTGTACATTTATTATTTTATTTTATTATTTTATTTTACACACACACACACGCACACACACACAGAAAGAGAGAGTGGGGGAGGAGCAGAGAGAGAGGGAGACACAGAATCTGAAGCAGGCTCCAGTCTCTGAGTTGTCAGCACAGAGCTCGACGTGGGGCTTGAACTCACAAACCGTGAGATCATGACCTGAGCTGAAGTCGGACGCTTAACTGACTGAGCCACCCAGGTGCCCCATACATTTATTATTTTAAATCATGGATAATAATTGCACCGGAATTTAAAATACTAATTAAATTACAAGGTACAGTAAGTGAAAAATTTAAAAATTAGTAACAGAATTCTATACTTTTCTAAGTTTTTACTCTAAAGCTGAAAATCTGACATAGCTTTAAAATACAATAATATCTATCTAGATATTTCCCTTGTTAACAAGGTTTTATTTCATAATATAACACAAATTTTGCTCCCGCCTTATATGTTTCAATCAAACTTTGAGGTTTCTGGTCTCCCTGATATTTTTATAATTAAATAAATTAATCAGTAAATTAAAAATATATCTATCTCAAAACCCATTTCAAGACATCCACATTTGAGCCAAACAGACTTTGTTTTGTTTCGTTTTATAAAAGTAGTGATTCTGGGTTTGGTTTTGCTTCTCTGATTGGGATCTTAAGTTGAACTGATTTTTTATGGAAAGGTCATCTATTTGAGGTTTGACAGTCACACTGAACTCACCAGCCCACCAACTGTCCACAGAGATGCACAGATGATCCCCAGATTTACGGCCACAGTCCGTACTTTCCGTGGGATCAGCTAATCTGCCTAAAAGAGACAAAATCCAGAGTTGGTTTTACCAGGACCCCTTCCTAGCTGTAGAGACAAACGCTAACTAGACACACCATGTTTACAGGAATAAAGAATTCTGTCAGCTTTCCTATCACATTGTCTTTCCTTCACTTCATGACTTTCTGCTTCCTATCTCCCATGCATGTTTTTTCCTTTTCCTTAACATCCCTACAATGATCTACTTTCTCTCACAGGCCTTATTTTTTTTTTTTTTTAACTTCTGTAGTCTGTGTTTTTTCCATTTACTAACTACTCTGCATCTTCGATATTAGGGAGTGAATAGTCCTGTATAGTAAGCAAGATCTGGACTCATTTGCTTAAAACCAAATCCTTTTTCATTGCTTACCGACTATTTGACCCTAGGTAAGTAACTTCTGCAAGCCTCAATTTTCTCATGTATATATTAGAATAACAATAATTACCTACTAGAAGTCTGGGGTTTTTAAATGAAGGACTTAAAAAGTGCTCAGCTCAGGGGCATCTGGGTGGCTCAGTCTGTTGAGCATCTGACTCTAGATTTTGGCTCAGATTGTGATGTCACAGTCATGAGTTCAAGCCCCGGGTCGGGCTCTGTACTGACAGTGCAGAGCCTGCTTGGGATTCCCTCTCTCTCTTTCTCCCTCTGCCCCTGACTTGCTGTGCTCTCCCTCAAAACAAATAAACTTTAAAAAAGTTCTCAGCTCAGAGAATATGTGTTTCTGTAAATATTAGCAATTATTCTATTTTTATCTTTTTGTCATCCTCTCTTACCTTCAACTTTCAAAACATGCCTTTCTGGTTTTTTTCACACTTGATATTTTTTACCTTCTGCATATACTTGCATATCCTTGAAGCTGTCTCTGACTCAATGCCCGTCTCTGTCCCTGTTTCAACCAGTTTCACACTGGCTTATTCTCTTTACTCCTGCTAACTTTCTCTTTTCTCTAGTTCTTCTTGACCAGATGAACTTTCAGTGGGCAAAAGGAAAGGTTTGAGTGGTTCTGCTCATTGATGGAAATTTCCCAAAATTGTTAATCTTCTTTTGAACTAGAATAATATTCAAGTATGTGAAACATACCTTTCCTGGTTCTTAGGTTTTGTCTCAGTTGGGAGTTATTTTAAATCTGCTTCCAAGACTCTCTGTCCTTTTAAGACCACTCAGTCTCTGAGGATGGTTGCCCATGAAGCTAATGTGAGGATTTCCTTATGTTGCTGACTTCTTTGTCGTCTACTCTATATACAAAACTGTGCTCCAGTTCCATTTTTGCCAAATCTCCACAAAACTGCTTTATTGGTGATTCCAAGTCACTTCCAACTGAGATACCTGAGAGCATACCTGAGACTGAACCCCTAATCTTGATTGTCAAGGAAGATTGCATCATGAATCTTCTGTTCTTTGTCAGAGACATCTGGACATCTTCAGTACTTTCTTTACAGCCAAGCTGTGCCTGCTTCCAGATGTTTTATCTTCTGAAGAAATTTTTTTCTTGCCTTTCCATGGCAAGAAATACGTCATCCTCCATAACTTTGACCAAACATTGTTTTTCATCATACCCACTTCTTCCAGAACAAAATTTGTTATATTTATTACTATTCAAATTCAAAATTTTGGAAAATATAGCAAACTGTATTTTCCAACTAGATTTATTTCTGTAGCATACATTATGTATCTCCTATACTCTCAACATTTTCCTCTTTCTCTATTTTTCTCATGTATACAAAACTAATTCCACTAATTCTTGCCCTTTTGCTCTTTCTAGTTCTTTGTCCCTGGATTACTATTTTAAAAGCCCATCAACATTGTACCTTTTTTTCAAGATTCACTTCAAATCTTACTCTATTCCCAGATGATTCCAGCTCACGACATTCACTTTTATCTAACATCTTACGATTCGACTCTTTCTTGTTCTATGGTTGGATCATTTCTAACTCTCCTTCTTAACCATGATGTAACTACTTCAAGGGAAGGCAATGATATCTACTGTCAATTTCTCGTGTATGTGCCAGTCTTCCCTTTTTTCATTTAAGTGTCGCTTCGTCACTTCTTTATCCTCCCTCAGACTTCCAGTATTCTCTCCCCAATTCAAACATTATTCTGATTAAAATTTCAGCTAACCAATAAAAATGAATGAATGCTGACATATGAAACTAGACAGATGAATTTCAAAATAATCATGACAATTGAAATAAACCAGACCAAAAAAAGAGCACCCAACTGTCTATATGAAAATTCTAGATAATTCTATCTAATCTGTAATGATGGAAAGCACATCAGTGGTTACTGGTGAAGTTTGGGAGTGGGGGGATGAGTAGTTGGAGGAATGGGGAAGGCTGGGAGAGACTGGGTAAAGAGAAGTTCCTGAAGATGAGAATACAAAAGGGAAAAGAACATTTTTGGAATGACACATATGGTCATTATCTGTGGTGATGGGCTCAAAGCTATATACCTATACCAAACTTACCAAAAAATACATCTTACATATGCTGTTTATTCTATGTTTATTACATATTAATAAAACTATATTTAAAAAAAACATGTGCTAAGCAATCTAGAAGCAAACATTTAACGTATTCAAGTATTTTGTAAGCATTAGGCTCTTGTTACTAAACTAATCCATATTGCTTAAGAGCCCAATTAAAATTCCCCAGTCTGACTTAAAGACATCTCTTTAACTAACCTTGGTTCATCTTCTCAAATAAACCACCCACTACTCTTTCACATTCCAGTTCTTTTGCCTATGTGGTAGTCTTCTTCCAGTGAAACCTGCTATCAATGCCATCTTTGTAATTAGTATACCAGCAGTTATATTCTCGCAATGCCTCCATCAAGCTCTTTGGTCCTAATTTCTTCCCATGATATTCTCAGCCCATGGTTGTCACTGTCTTTCCTGAGCTACTCTTGTACTTACAGTCCTTATCATGTCTTTGAGACTTAGCATACTGTGGGTGAAATATTTTTATGGGCTATTTCATAATTGGTAATTCTGTTTTGGTTTTCTCTAGTCGTATCGTAGAATTCAACTCAATTAAATACATAAATCAGCCCTTAAAAAACAGTAGAATCCCATGTATTGTATTCATGAATGAAAATGATATTTTGAAAATACCTTATCCAATATTTAACTTTACTGTTTGTTCATTACTGGGCCCAGAGCTGAAGATTTTTGTAGGAGTAAGTGTGTGCACCCCTTGGGGGAGTTGATTATTGTTTACAGAGGATCTTATGTTTTTGCTTTTCCAGAACCATGTCTCAGGAGTTCATATATTCTTCTTTTCCATGCCAAGGGCAGCCCAAGAATGGGAATTATACTGGATGTCAGGAGATTCTCCCAACGAACTTGGATGTGATGCCAATTCAGACTGTCATCACAGATCAGACTTTGCAGTCTCTTTCTCTGTCTTTTCTATAATGCCACCCATCTTCTCACTGATTCCTTTCTTCCAATAGTGTTTTCTAGAAGTTGATAGTGAAGGTCTCTTCCCATTGAACAAGATGGCTTGGGGCTTATGATATTTTTGTTCCAAAACAAATATCTATGTTTATTCCTCAGTAGAGATGCTATTTTCAGGTTTTCCTACAGAGGTTTTGTTTTTTTCTCTTTTGTCACTCCAATCTCTATGACTATAGTCTAATCATATTTAGAATTATAGACAATGCAAATTAATCTTCTACACCCATGTGTAGTTAATGCATATCACCTTAGCTGTTTTGTTGTTGGATGTACTCTTCAGTGCTTAGAACTAGGCTTGGTCCCAGTAGCACATCAATTAATAGTTATTGATATTGACTGAACTAAGCCTAATATGCTGTGCTTCGGTGAGTGTGGTAATCACTAGCCACTTGTAGCTCTTCAAGTTAAATTAATTAAAATTAAACAAAATCAAGAATTCAGTTCTTCAGAAATATTAGCCATTTCAAGTGCTTAGTAGCTTCACGTAAGAATATAAGAGCTGCTGCTCTCATAGAGAACAGTGCAAATAGAAACATTTCATCATTGTACACAATTCTTTTCGACATTTCTGGCTAGCAAAAATCATGCATGTAGGGGACATTCCATAAATACTTGATAGAGATTGGGCAAGAACGCAAATGGCTGGAAAAGGAATAGAAAGGAAAGAGAAAAAAATCAATTTTCACAAAGATGGTGCTAAATGTACAAGGTACTACTTCCTAATTAATTCACACTTAAATCAAAGGTCATTGTAATGTAGTCATTGTAATGAAAAAGAGACATTCTTACCTGTCTGATATTGCCATCCATGATGTACAGGCAATCCCCATAAAATATTTTGTTCATTTTCTGGTGAAAACTTTGCAAAATATTTGGCTGTCTTGTTCAGTAGCATTTTGTACGTCCCCAATCTCTCAGGATAATGCCAGAAGTTAATGATATACTTTCCATTTTCCATCTTATAGTCACTGAACTGACCAGGACTCTCTTTCCACAGAGGGGGATATACATCTGAGATATTGGATGCTCTTGCTAAAGAAGCAAAAATACAACCAACGATTAGATAAGGCCAGGAAAGATCCAAAGCCATGGTGTTTGGCCCCGAGATTGAGATTATGACAGGACCTTTGTTGGGAAATGGAGGAGGAAGCTACATTGTTTTTCTGCACCTCATCTAATCAACACCTTCCACTGCCTTTCTTGGTAATGAGAAGGTGGAGGTAAACAAATGTCTTACCAAAGATAGTAGGCTACCTCCCTTGTTAATCATCTCAAATTTGTTGATTATGTATCAGTCTCTAGAATTTTTAGTAAGACTGGGTTCATCCTAAATTTATTTTTGTCTCTATCTTCTGTCTGTCTCTCATATTAATTATAATAATAAATTGTATGTCTTTCCCAGAGTTACTTGATTTTTTTTTAATTTTTATTTTTTAGAGAGTGTGTGGGTGGGGGAGAGGGGCAAAAGAGAAAAAAATCTTAAGCAGGCTTCGTGCTCACTGTGGAGCCCAATGCAGAGCTCTATCCCATGACTCTGGGATCATAACCTGACACGAAATCAAGTCAGCTGCTCAACTGATTGAGCCACCTAAGCGCCTCTAGAGTTATTTCAATTTTAAAGAACGGCTGTTTATCCAATTTTATCTCTAGTTAGTGGGATTTCAGCCACATAAATAAACAGTTAAATAAACAATTTTAGATAGAATTTGTAAGACATTTTAGTGATATTTGGGACTTTAGCAGATTTCTTTGAAATTTTAGTTCAAGTGCAAGTCCAGATTTGTATGTCAGACATATCAACCCAAATTCCATGCTACCAGGATCTGAGCCAAAAACTTGTGTGCAGGCAGTTGCTTTGTGGTTACAGAGTAAAAGAAAAAGAGGGAGAAAAAAAAAAGAAAGGAGGAAAGTGAATACAAGGAGAGACTATCAGTTTGCTTCCACTAAGGGTGTGGGTGCTTAACGTTTTCTTGGGACTAAGGAGGAACACTCCTATGAAAGAGCCCCTGGCCTTGAGGGATGGAATTAAGCATTTGCTCTTATCGTTCACTGGCCAAAGGCGACCCAAAATGTAGAAACTCTGCTGCACTTCTGGTTGCACAGACCTGTGTGCTAAGTTTGTTGTTATTGCTGTTGTTTTTGTTTTGGTTGCACTTTCTTTCCAGATAAGGAAACAGGTTAAGTAGCTCAAAAAGCTGATGGGGCGCTTTAAGTGAGCTGCAAACTATATGTGTGTTATTCTGCTCCACCTTGAGGGTAATATGTCTTCTTACTGGTTTGGAGACACATTCTTTGCATGCCACCAATCGCAGGCTTCCTCTTTGCCCTGAACTCAGCTGCTCCAAGGATTAGAGGTGAGGCCAAAGTCTCCCTATCCCTAATAGAATGGAAGGCCCTACATATGCTGAAGAACTCCAAAGGCAGGGAGAGATTGAACTCTTCAAAGCTCTCTTGGATACAGGGACCCAAATCACCAACTTTCTCAGTCCCATATGAAAAAGGGATGCTGAGTAGAGGTGGTAAAGCCATGACTCTAGAGTAGAAACCACTGTACCATGTGAGGGAGTAGAAATAAAGAGCATCTGAGCCAGAGCACTTTCTAGACACTGAGAAAGACACAAATGAAGCACCAACGAGGAAAAAAATCTTCTCCAACAGCTCCAGCCATCACCTCTAGTCTAACCAACCTGCCACTTTCTGCTTCCCTAACTCTCAGGTAGGAAGCGACACAGTGTGCCGGAAGAGCAATTGGATCCCTGATATCCTGAATTGAACTGATAACAGATCAGTTTATAAGAAACTTTTTTTATTAGAAAACCATTCCTAAGCCACACACCTAAGTTGAAAGGCGTTTATTGAACAGTAACTTTTATTGTAGGTGCTGTATTAGCCCTGGCCTGCCGTGGTGAACAAAGTACAAAGATGCCTGTCTTTGAGATGTTGTTGGTTCACAACCCTCTCAGGAGCTTCCTAAATGTCACCTGAAACATATGAGGAGGGCAGGGAGAGACCGAAGAAAGAGGCAGACCACTCCAGGTTGGTAGATGGCAGCCTTCCTAAATAAAGGAACCGTACATAGGAGGCTTGTTTTGGACAGCAGCAAGATGAATGTATCCTGCATCTGTCTGCCAAATCTTAAAAGTTTCTAAAAAGGCCTTAACTGTATTTAGTCATATATACAATGTAGATGTTTTCAACACCGCATCCCTATCCCTGTAGGTTTCAGATAGATAGGGATAGGGATAGGAAAGACAAGCAGAACCCACATTCCAAGGACAGAGGTTGGGGGGGGGGGGTGCAGGGAGGAGCCTCTGAAGACCAGGATCCAGCTCATAGGTCAACTGGCATCTTTTTGATGTCTTTCCTCAACAGATGTTCAACAAAGGATTTTTGTAAAAAGGTAATCTCCAAAAAAAGAAAGTAATTTGATTTGTGACAGATGAACTTTACCTTCAATTTCATTTTTCAATTTTTATTGATGTATAATTGACAAAATTTGTATATATTTAAGATACATAATGTGATGCTTTGAGATGTATATACATAATAAAATGATTACTACAGTCAAGCTAATAGTCCTTCCATTATCTCACATAGTTACCATTTTGTGTGTGCATGTGTGTGTGTGTGTGTGTGTGTGTGTGTGTGTTGTGAGAATACTTAAGTTCTACTCTCTTAGCAGTTTCAAATATGAAATACAGTACTATTCACCATACTTGCTATGTTGTACATTAGATCCCCAGAACTTATTCATCTTATAACTGAAAGTTTGTGCACTTTGACCAGTATCTCCCCACAGCCCCCAGTCTTTAGTCCCTCGCAACCACCATCCTACTGAGCTTATGTGAGTTCAACTTTTTTAGATTTCACATGTAAGTGAGATCATGCAATATTTGCCTTACCTGTGTCTGGCTTATTTCACTTTGTATGATGTCCTCCAGGTTTTTCTATGTTGTCACAAGTGGTAGATTCCCTTCTTTTATATAGCCAAGTGATATCCCATTGATGAGTTCTTATAATTTATATTTTATTACATGGAAGAGAACTAAGTGCATATGCAATGCTGGGAGACTCCAAAGGAGGAGGAAACATCTTAATATCTGAGACTCCTAACAGTGGAGTAAGAAGGGTTGCACATAATTTATTAGGTCAGAAAAATGTTTTTTCAATTATGATATATTTAATAGTATTATCTTAGTCTTTTAGGCAATATTGGTATTACTGATCTTAAGAGCTCAGGATGGAGTTTTAAACAGCTTTGACTTCATGAATCCAGATGAACTGGAAAATTTAAACATTTTATTTCTTCTGGAAGAGGGGCATTAATTTATTTTTTCATTTATTTTTTTAACTATACATTTACTGAATATCAACTAAGTGCAATATATTATGGAGAATGAACATTTTAAACGAATCAGATATTATTTATTTTCAGGGGAAAGTTTTGAGAAAATTATGAATAAAGAGTTATAGAAGTTCAGAAAAGGGAGTGATATCTGTAGGTTTCAGATAGAACTGGAGTCATCAAATAAGAGAAGATTTTTAAAGAGGAGATGGTATATGAGTTGGAATTTATACATGAGTTCAACGAACAATGAAGGGTCTGTTTTCTGATTCAGAGGCATCTCGATTCCAGTCAGAAACTGTATATACATGAAATAATGGAACACACAATTAAACACATATATACATGAAATAATCCTTGGAGACACTCATCGCTTTATTTTTATTTACATGTATAGCTTTATTTTAAAAACATAGCTTCTCTTTTCCATGTAACTTGTTCAACTTTGGTAAGACGTGCTCCAGAAACAGTTAAAAATAGATTTGGGGCGCCTGGGT